>NW_027185422.1:347500-410000 GCF_022577435.1 Embiotoca jacksoni | reverse complement strand
TTTTTAATAATATTATATCTTCATAACTAACTGAGATTAATCATTTATATTAAATTCAAAAGGATCTATTGGCTTGATATACACTGAAATTACCACTTATTTGCAGCAGAAACCAAAATAATAACCTTAGAAATTATACTGAATTTGACAGAAATATCTAATTAAAGCTCTATACCTGGGTTTAATAAAAAAAAAGAGGTGGTTTTAAGGGGTTATTTTAATGATTGCACATTTACACAAACATGCAAATGTGTGCTTGAGCGTTCATGACTCATGTAAAGGTGATTTTTTTAAAGCCCTGTGAAGTAGCTCCATCTCCAGCAGCAGCCGCTCCATAGTATAAAAGCCTGGTGATTTCACCCACTTTGATTAAATTTAGTTGCAGATCACATATGTGAACAAACATGTGTTACCTTGGCAACTGTTGATCACACCTCAACCCTTTTTTTTTTCCCATCCCCATCGAAAAAAGCTGCCATATGTTAAAGGAATATTATCTTGTTGTACAATAGAAGATTGTTTATCCAATCTTCTGTGGTTTTTTTTACACCTCTTTGTAGGAGAATATGTGAAAGAACAATATGCATCAGTGTGGAGCGCATGCACAATAACAACCGTCCTGAGAAAAACAACATATAGCATGAAGGGTTAGCCCCAATAATGACTGAGTGAAGTGATTGTCTTCAGTTCAGCCTAATTTAGTTAAATTTAATCTCTCATTTACAACATCTTTGGACCCAAAGGAAGCTCTGTATTGTCAAGTGTTGTTTTGAGATGATTATTAAATCAGATTTGGTCACATTCAAACAGGAAACTGAGCCACCGGGTCGTCGTGGGCTCCGGAGACGGCGAAATACAAATCTGACGACATCTCGGATGCAGAATTGGTTGAATTTCAATGTTACAGGATAAAACAACCAACTGGCTCCCCATCAGATCAAACCGTTGTCATGCCGATATAATGGAGTTTGATGCCAACTCTTAAGACTCCGGTTCACTGTTGGATCCCAGTGATCCCAGACGGCGCCGCCATCAGACGCCGACGCCATCAGACGCCATCAGACGCCATCAGACGCCGTCAGACGCCGACGCCATCACCGTTCACCGCGTGTTTGTGCTTCACGAGACGGGATCAGAAAGTCTGTTAATCGACGCTCTTCTTCCTGATCTAAGCATATGGAGAGCTGAAGGACCGCTTCATGTTTGATTCCCAGGCAAGAGATGAATCACACAACACACACACACACACACACACTCACTCACACACTCACACACACTCACACACACACACACACACACACACTCACACTCACTCACACACACTCACACACTCACACACACTCACACACACTCTCACACACACACACACACACACACACACACACACACACACACACACACACACACTCACTCACACACTCACACACACTCACACACACACACACACACACACACACTCACACACACTCACACACACTCACACACTCACACACACACACACACTCACACACACACACACACACACACACACACACACACACTCACTCACACACTCACACACACTCACACACACACACACACACACACACACACACACACACACTCACACTCACTCACACACACTCACACACTCACACACACACTCACACACACTCACACACACACACACACACACTCACACACACACACACACACACACACACTCACACACACTCACACACACTCACACACTCACACACACACACACACTCACACACACACACACACACACACACACACACACACACTCACTCACACACTCACACACACTCACACACACACACACACACACACACACTCACACACACTCACACACACTCACACACTCACACACACACACACACTCACACACACACACACACACACACACACACACACACACACTCACTCACACACTCACACACACTCACACACACACACACACACACACACACACACACACACTCACACTCACTCACACACACTCACACACTCACACACACACTCACACACACTCACTCACACACTCACACACACTCACACACACACACACACACACACACTCACACTCACTCACACACACTCACACACTCACACACACTCACACACACTCACACACTCACACACACACACACACACACACACACACACACACACTCACTCACACACTCACACACACTCACACACACACACACACACACACACACACACACACACTCACACTCACTCACACACTCACACACACTCTCACACACACACACACACACACACACACACACACACACACACACTCACTCACACACTCACACACACTCACACACACACACACACACACACACACACTCACTCACACACTCACACACACTCACACACACACACACACACACACACACACACACACACACACACACTCACACACACTCACACACACACACACACACACACACACACACACTCACACACACTCACACACACACACACACACACACTCAGACTAATGAACACATCAATGATAGCTTGCAGAACGGAGCGACAGATGAAGAGAGACTCTTAAACGGAACAGAAGAAACATGCATGTACGCTCACGCACACTTGTTTGATCCTCTTTTGTTCACACACACACACACACACACACACACACACACACACACACACACACACACGCGCATATATACACACTTAGCTATCAGGCGATCTCATCTCAGACGAGCGTGCTCTGCTTTGTTCTGTCTGGTATTTGTTCCCGAAGAGAACCGAGTTAAATTGTACGACTGAAGCGCCGTGTGTTCGAGCATTACCATAAAAGAGGGAAGCGGCGCCGGGGATAAAGCAGACAGCCGAGAGGTACACACAGTCTTCGTGCTGTTTAAATGAGGTATTTGATGGTTCAGCGAGGGAACCGGCGTCGCCAAATCAAAGGGTGCGTCTGCGTCGGAGCAACAAGTGTCCGTGTGCAGGAGTGGAGGATGTTTACGGCGCGGCGGGGGAGCTCGGGTTTGTCTCGTTTGAGTCCCGTTTTTTTGTTTGTTGCGGTTTTGATCAGAAACATTTTAAGCTGCCAGGTGTTTCATTTCCCAGCATGCACGGCTGCATCTTCTGAGAGAACACACGGGATCCGAGCGAGGCCTCCTCTGCTTCTGTAAACAAGGTGCTGCCAAAACCGAAGTCACAGGAGAACGCTGGATTAAAAAACAACAACAACAACAAAAAACAACAAGCTGTTAGTTTTTGTTTTAAGTCCCCACACGCAACCGGCGCCTTCTTATCTCACCGGAGACCGTGTTGCCAAGACAACGAGCCAAACTATTAGCCGGGTGACCGATACGAGTCCAGACATTTATGTTCAGGGGAAGTTGTGAGTCCGTTTGGGAGGAGGTCGGGGTGGATGGATGGCAACGTTGGATTTTACCGTCTTTAAACACATGATGTTTATGCTAAGCTATGCTAATCACCTTTTAGCAGCTGCTAGTGGTGAAAGAATAGCATCACGTTTTAATTAAGTGTGCGGTCCAACTTATTAACAAAGACTTGCTTATTTTCTAATTGAGCAGTTATAACAGTTCAATTTGGAGTCGTGTTTTCTGCCCACCTGACAAATTGAAGTCCAGAATTCATTCGCTTGTGGTTTTAGTTTTTTCGGTCTGATGAATCCTGAGAGATAATCAGAGTCTTCAGCTACTCAACGCTGCAGAACGTTTCCTGCAGCTGTGGTTAGAAACGAGGCTGAGGAAACCAAAACGATGACTTTGTCCCATTCAGCTCCGTAAAAGCAGATTCAGGTGATAATTCGGATCCAGTAGTTCATAATGAGGGAAATATCATGTTGTTTTTTTCCTCGATTTGATTGTTTATTTTATTCTTTATGTTTATATTTGCACCTTTTTCTTTGCTTAACGGTCGATCTGAAACCAGATGTGGCCTCATTTTCTTTGAAAAAAACACCTGATTAAATTCTCCACACGTCTACGAGGTGAATCACAACCCGCCTGTCGCTTTGTGTGAATTAAAACCGTCTTTAAATTTAGGTCTCTGCACTTGACACACATTTCTGCTGTGCAGTCAATAGATAGTGACGTATTGACTCACATCCAGCAGGTGGGAAGGCGTGTACATTAACCTCTGTGGGCTGTTTCAACACTTCTCTTCCCATGATGCCGTGCTGCACGATTGATCGGCCCGCAGACGCTTGACATTTCATGTTTTTTTTTACTGTGTGTGTGTGTGTGTGTGTGTGTGTGTGTGTGTGTGTGTGTGTGTGTGTGTGTGTGTGTGTGTGTGTGTGTGACTGCAGTCTGAACCAGCGCTGCTCCACTATTATCCTTATTGTTATTTGGAGTTTACCATCCTGCAGCTCTGCACGGCTCCCCGCTTTATGCAAATGTGTTATAATTTTTAAAAAAAATTAAAAAAAAAGCAGTGAGTAAAATGAGCAGCTGCTGTTGTTGAGGTCAGAGAGCGCCGAGGCTTCATTTCCACGGCGACGGGGAAAATCTCTTCTTTGCTTTACATGATGTCATGATTTGTTGTAATGCAAATTTTTCCCCCCTGTATGAAACAAAAGAACGGGCGTGATCTGACAGCCCCGACACAGCTTCAGATTTCCTGTTTGTGTTTATTAGAAAATATTCAGCTCTCTCTTTAACTGTTTGACGCAAATCTTTGACATAAATCTTTTTTCCCCTTTTACACGGCCAATGAAATGAAGCCAGCTGGGTGACATGGAGTTAATGGATGGCTTCGGGCTGCGCGGAGCCTCTTCCTCGTCGTGACTAATCCTAATGACTAATCCGGTTGTAAATGATAGACCTGTCACTTTCCTCTACAATGCGCCTCACGCGGTTTATTTCCGTACAGTAACGTTCACACGGCTGCTTGTAAGAGATATCGGAGGTTATTTTTTTAACTGTTTGGAGGAGAAACAAAGTTATAGAAAGAAAAGAAGGTGTTGAGAGGTTTGTGTTGTTGCAGATGCAATTTGTAGTGAAATGATGTTTTATGCCAGCGGTTGACAAACTGTTGGGCCTCCTGGAGGAGCTACTGAAGCATGGATGACCAAGAGGAAGGAATGCAGTACCACTGATGGCCACTAGGGGCTGGCTTCATAGACTTCCATTCAAAAATAATCAACTTCTCTCATGAAATACAAAGTCAATACATTTTTTCCACCATGACCAGCATTGATTGGATATTAGGACTCAAATGAAGCTATATTTGGGGGTGTTGTCTGTTTGATTGACAGGCCTGTGGTGCAGTCAGGTTACAGCTATCGGTGGGCGGGACGTAGTATCGTCAGGTTTCCAATCAGATCGGTCAGATCCACCGCTGGCTCCTCCCCCAGCTCGTCCAAATATGGTCACTTCCTGCTCCAAACCGCTCCGAACTAGAAAAGATGGTGACGGAGTGATTAAACATTAAATGTGTTGTATTGTTGTGAATGGCGTGAATGTTTTTAGACTTTTGCATCACAGCAGGTAACACATTTTTTTTTTTTATTGGAATGGTTTGACAAACAAAGTGTCAACCTGATCAAATGCAATACACATTTTATTTCTTTGTTTTTTTTAAACTAGGAACTAAAAGGCAGGTCGGTCAAGATAAATCTGAGGAGTCGAGAGATCAAAAAAATTCGATATCTCTTCAGTTGCGCTGTTAAACTGCTTTTTTATTTCTATAATTTTTTGGTTCATAAAACCTCTTTGTTTAAATCCTCTTTAGTCTACCTGGTCATAGTGAACAGGTGATGATAATGTGATGATACAGGTGAGAGCAGCTTTCCTTACCGATGAAAGTAACGATGTATTACTGAGGTTTTCTTTGTGTTTACACTTCAAGTGAAATTTCTTTCTTCCTTTTTGGTCTTTGATTTCAACCCTACTCATTTTTATTTGGTTTATTTTAGTGCTACTTTGATTTTCCAACTCCGTTTTGGAAGGAAAACATAATGGCTGTTTTGGATTAAGTTCAAAGACAAATCTTTTTTTTCAGTCCGGAGAGAGTGATCTTTGCACCTCTCAACATGTCGTATGGAGGAGGGTGAGGAGGGTGAGGAGGGTGAGGAGGGTGAGGAGGGTGAGGAGGGTGAGGAGGGTGAGGAAGGTGAGGAAGGTGACGGGTTGTACAAAGACATCCTGCATCCCACGTAGTAAAATGTGCAATAATCTGACATTTGTGGGGGAAAAAAAAAAAGGCTTTGATGCTCCCTTGCTGAGATTCAGATGATGAAATAAATACCGCCGTCGTGTCTGTCTGGGACTGATACGGTTACAGCCAGCAGCCGGTTAGCTTAGCTTAGCAAAACGACGGGTAGACTGTCCAAAGGCAACAAAACGCTCCTAATAGCAACTCTAAATGTGGCACAATTAATACGTTCAACGTTTTTAATCTGCACAAAAAAAACAACAACCACAGTATAAAAATAGCATGTTGCATTATGGGGGCTCTGTGCCGGACTACTTCTTGGCACGGTACCGGGAACTTCCTGGAGTCTTCTCGCCGCCACCGTCGTGTGGTTGCCAGGCAACCAGCCTCTGCCAATGCAAATTGCATGATGAACATAACGTTTAGGAGAGTTGTAATAATGGTAATAAATGGCACTCTTTATGTGTAACATTACTGTTTTAAATAATTTAAATTCATGGCTACAAAACATTAAATCTCACAATGGCGTCCGGCTGAAGTAAAATAACAGCCTGTGGGGTATTTCAGGCTCTTTATGGAGGATATTTGGTCCCCTACTGATTCAATAGAGTAATGAATTTGATAACTCGCCTGCTGACTGCTGGAAAAGCCCACGTTAATGAAGGTTTATGTGACGCGCCGAATTCCATAAGCTCGGTCTGGTCTCATTACGGCGGCTTCAAGCGAGTCGGCGGCTCGTCAGTCAAACGTAGATATCAGAGAAATATGAGAAAACTGCCGATCAGACCCTGTGGAGTCCCGCTGGATGGGAAAGGGGGGGTTTTTCTGTTTATCGTAGTCGTCATGTCAACCACAGACATATGAAGGATGGAAGAAAGATGAGAAAATGTATTTCTGAAGTCCTGTTCATTTCTGAAAATTGATTTTTAGTTCACTCAACCATCTATAAACTTTTGAAATGCCTAAAAGTTTTTTTTACAATATGTCTGCATTGAATATGCCAATCCAACAGGAAGATTTTCTATTCTATTTATTATTTTTTATTTTGCACAAATGTGAAAATGTACAAAGATAACAAACATTATAAGGTTCAGGGAGAGAAGCCTGCTAGATTATTTTAAAAGTTCACAAAAGTCTTGAGCTGTTCAGCAATATTTCCTTCTTCTGAGTGTATCTTAGTATCGTCATGGTTTCCAATCAGCCGGTAAAAACTGGGAATTATTTGAATTCGAACTATTTTCAATATTTGAAAATCACGTCCAAACTCATATTGAGGTGGACGCAGAAATCCAAAGCACATGTTTGGGAAATCAAAACAAAACTATGTGAACGGTTCGATGTAACAGGAGGCCAACGAGGAAACGTTTTCTTTCATATCAGTTCAGTTCAGTGTGTTTCCTTCGACGTCCATTTCTTCACTCTTTGTGCGTCAGGAGATTCGTAATTGCAAACGTAACGAAAGGGACGTCCTCATCAAGTCAGTGGAGGAGGTGGACTGACCGCGGCCGGGCCGTCCCACCCTGTCGACCCACTTTTTCCGTGCGCTGACTAGCGAGGAGGTCCAGCCACACTCGATTACCTCCAGAATGGCGGTGGAATTGAATTAGCCCAAGGTGGCTTAAGCATGTGGGCTTGCGTGAACCTGTTAGCGGGGTGCGAGTGCATCATCTTTCACAATCAGCCGGCTGTGTGATATACCCGAGAAAATGAGGCTGCTGTGGCGCTGCAGATGGAGCGGCACCTCGCTGGTGAAAATCTATTCGCTCTTTCTCTTTTCTCTTTTCCGTGGTGAGAGACCCTGTTAGCATGAAGGCGCTGACGGGCGGAGAGGGAAAGATAAAACGGAAGTCTGGCATGACTCGATCGGTGGGTCAGAGTAAAATAAACTGATGTGTACCTGCAGTAATAACTGTAGTTATTAAACATGAAAACCTTTGGATACCCAACATGTTGGATTTTGTTACGTTAGCCTTTTTTTGTGACTTAAAATCGTGCAATTTAACTGGATGCAGTCGAAAAAGAGGAAGTTAAACTACTGGAGCACAATTTATTTTTAATCTACTTTCACCAGGTGTTGACTTCGGTTAAACCTGGTTGCTACTAGCAACCATTACTGCTGATGTCATCAGAGAGAGGACTGAGGCTATGCCTGAAATCCCCTCCTCTTTCACTCATTTACTAACATGTACATGTTTCATATCATTTTGCATCTTCGCTGACAGCTGATGAGTTGTTTAATTGAACTTTCTCTCGTTGCATTGTGGGATTGTTACCAGAAAATCATGTATATGCTATTGACACCAGTTTTGGTTTTTTTCATTGTGTAATGATTGAGTACATCGAAAAGTGATGATATATATTTTATATATCGGAAAACTTGTCAATTTCAGATCAATTGTATCAATAAAATTCTACTAGAGTCAAAAAAAACTCATCACTCAAAATATAGAAAAACTACAGACTTCAGATTATTTATCATCAATGATGAACCTGACGGAGAAGATTATGTGGTATTTAAACAGCAGATAAATCTTCAATAGTTGTCCTGCAGCTTTGTGTCTCGCGGCGCTGCGAGGTGAAATGCAATTCTCAGCGGGCGGGCAGAACTCGACAGAACACCTGTTATGATACCGTTTGTGATACCCGTCCAGACAGCTGCATTTTCCAACAATTAAACTTTGTTGGAGCGCTTGTTCTGATGTGTCCGACGTCCTGGATGGAAATGCGTCGGAGGCATGACTCGAGATCACGATTTTATTACGATTAAACGTACAGCCCGTAGCGGGAATTAGTCAGAGCCGAGTCCACCGTCAAAACGTGTGTTTGTGCATGCTACTTGTGTTTCCCCTCCACTTTCTGTCTGAGTGACTTCAGCGCTTCTCGTGCCTCTTTGAAAGCACTTGGAGGCAAGAAGCGAGTCTTCATTGTCCCGGCGAGGCTGCGGGTTTGTTTTCGTCTCTTTCTTACCTTCGTTTTTTTACGCGGACCATTGTGTGTGTGACGTAGCGACGCGCTGCCTTGAAAAGCCATTCATCGACATGCATCTCTCGCTGTTTTTCTTTGCTAAAATTACCGCAGAGTTTCAAGGCAGCCTTTTGAAAAGGGGGGGGAGCGTTCATGCTGCTCGGGCACAATGTTATCACACGGCTCTCCAGGAAATGGGACCCTCCAGTTTGGGCCGTAAACAGCTTTGCGACTGCTCTATCTCGCCGTTCCCATACACCAAACTTTGATCTCATGGTTGGTTCAGATAAGCCTCGGGGTGTGAGGAGTTGTTCAAATATTAAATCACTTTGTGTGGGTGTCTGAAATTAGGACGGCCGTTAGAGGAAGAAATAACAGCCCCTCCAGGAGGTTTTTTTTGTGATCGTTGGATATTGCGGTGGATTTTCTCAAATATTGCGATATAATTTGCAGTTTTAAGTAAAAATTGCAAGTAGGGGAAGATTTTTTTTTTTTTTTTTTTAATTTTAAGTGCTACCTGATAAAGGAATAAATATGTAATCACTTCCTGTGATAATAATCCTGCTGCACATCACAGACATATTTTTGTTCTAATCTTTTATTTATTGAATTTATAGAAACATGGGTTTTATTTGGTGATGAAAACAGCAGCAGAGCCTTTCTGACTGTAAATTATTTTTCTTAATAAAACTGGTTTTGTTTGAAAAGATTTACTTTATGCTGTTAAAACTTTCAGCACAGCTTTGGCTGCCATTTTTTTTTTTTTTTTTTGCGTAAATCATGAGAATAAAAAAAAAGAAGCAAGCTCCCGCAAATATTGCAGAGATTACGAACTAAATTTGCGTACATTTTGTTTTGTTTTTTAAATGAACTGAAATGACAGTTTAGGAGATTAAAGTTGTGGTATTCTGAGAGAGAAGGATGAAGAGATGAAGGATGAGAAAGAGGGTTGTTGTATATCATGGTTAGATTTGGTAGATTAAAGCACATTTAAATGTTTAGCTCATAAAAATATTGCAAAAAAATGTATCATAAAATTATTACCTTTATCTCATACATTACTTTATATTTAGGAATACAACTAATTCCATTCAAGAGCATTCGTTGCCCTTTTTCCTGCAGTCATCCATAAAGCGAAGCCGCAGACCCCAGATTTCTCTTCCTGTTGAACCCCATTACAAACTGAGTTTTCATCTTCCTCCTGCGGCCTGCAGTAGGTCTTCACTGACCCGTTGTGGGCCTGCATGTAAATAAAGCGTAGCATTCAGGATATGGAAAACTCCTCGCATCGCCGCCCCGTCAAACCAACAGGAGCTGCTCTGGAGAGCAATCAGCGCCGACTTCAGCCGCCATATTGATGGATCTATCAGCAGCCACTGGCGGAGGTCCCAGAAGCCTCTGGCTTTGTGGTCGGACCATATTGTCAACTCGGTTTGAGATCCAGCACCAGGAATCCTAATCCCTCTGTCGTGCCCAAACACCTACTGACAACTTTAATTACCGCCTTGAGAAGCAAAGGCAGCTTTTCCGAGGCACCTTTCATTGTTAGGACAGGAACGTTTTCATTAAGTAGGAGCTCAAGTCTGCTTTTTATTATTTGGTGAGACTTCGAGTTAATATTTACCTTTTTTTTATCACGTAATAGTTGAGGTTTAGTTTGTAATTATTTGACCAAAGAAAACATCTGAATTTAAGTGACAGTTTAGAATAGCTGTTTTACGTTTGCATCACTATACTGTCACATGCATACTTTTATAAAAAACTAAAGGCTCCATAGACTCCCATTCAAATAGACTCAGACATTTTTTTTCCATGTTAGCTAAAGTCACGTCTTCTGGAAGTCCATTTGAAAATAATCCCTCATTCATTAGAAAAAGAGCTGAAGGGTTTCGATTATCTGAATAATTCTTCATTGAACTCTTTGGTCTCATTGTTTTACTTTGTTTATATTTGTGTAAAAGTGTCTTATCTTTGGAAAAAAGTTGCCTTGGGATCTTGTGATGTGCAATTTTACATATTTCATGGCACCTGTCTTTTGATATCCGTTAGTGTCGGTAAGAGAAAAAGCAGCCCGACAGTCTCGGTAACTGATTTATTCATAGCAAAGGAAGAAAATATAAACATAAATATCTGCACACTTTTGAAGTTTGATTCATCACTTCCTGTGTTTAGAAACTGCGCAAAGCAGGAAGTGGAGTTTGATACGTGAAAGCTGGACACATGCACTCGTCTTCAATTAAAGAGGATCGGGGATCGCAGCTCCACTTAAGGCTGACTCGGCTGACAGGTGGATTTCTACTTAAGAATCAGTCCAACAGAGGACCACTTAGACTCTTATTAATTGGGCGAAACCGTCAAACAAATGAGAAGCGCAGGTTAATTTAAACAACCCCGTCGGGATTTTCAAGAACTAGTTCTTCTTGTCAATAGGTAAAACTTCCAATTCAGTAAGTGGGAACCTCCTGCAGAGAAATGGGAGCTTCTTTAATCTTCATCCAGGAAACACCGATGTCCGATGTGGTGGCTGCAGTATCTCCGCTTCTCTGCTTCGTCTTAGATAAACATTTCTCCATCGTGCTTCGTCCAGCCGGCCTCGAACAGGGATGAGTGCCAGGTCCTTTGATCTGCGAGTCCAGACGGTTTCCTGTCCCAAGTAGGCAAACACAGGAAGTGTTGGATTTGTGGCTTTTTTACACGGCGGCAACAACGAGGGCAGAATTAAATCAGAGCTCGGTGACAGCGGCAACGACGGGCTCCACCGGAAACCTCCAGAATCTCTGAAAATATCACAATATAGTGACTTATTATATTATTCTCTTGAAGAATTATTATGAATATGGTGTGACGCAATCAGCCCTAAACTGAATATTTAAATCCCCGTTTAATGTAGCAGGTATTTTCTCACAGCTGTCGCTCCGTATCTGCTCATTAACAGCTGATGTTGCTGTGTAATCTGGGAGCACACCTGGTGCTTGTAATATGTACACTATACTGACTTAACATCTGTTTCCCTCCCTGGACAATTCAATTCAAAGTGATGGCATTTACCTTTTAATTTGAAGCGTGTTTCGTTTTTTGATACAGCTGAAATATTAAATTCCTACGCACTAGTGAAATGGATTAGTATTTAATTTGTGCTTCTTCTTCTTTCTTTTTTTTTAAAGTGACAGCACACACAAAAACTAGATTTTAAAGTACAGCTGCACAATTAATCGTAAAATAAGTCTCGATTCATGCCACTTAGTGATCTAACTTTTAAATGATAAAGATTCTGCTGCATTGAGAGAGAGAAGACGCCCACAAAAAGAAAATCTCCAGAAAAATACGGTTTTAAAAGTTCAATAAGAGACTGAAGCTGATTGATTTTACGTTCAGTGATTCATTCAGTTCTGCCCGCCCGCTGAGAATTGCATTTCACCTCGTGCTTCGAATCGCAGCACCTCGAGGGAAGCTGAAGGAAAACTTCAAACACTGTAATGATTTATCTGCTGTTTAAATACGACGTAATCTTCTCGGTCCGCTTCATCAATGATAAAAATAAAATCATCTGAGGTCTGTAGTTTTAAGTCACCAGAGTTTTATTGGACTCGAAATTCACAATTTTCCCTGATTATTTTACCAGAATATCCTATGTGAAAAGATTAAAATACTAAATAGAATATCCTGTATGAAAGCAATAAACATTTACATAAAAAAACAACTCGTGATCTCAATTCTAAGCGAAAAGTGTGTGTGTGTGTGTGTGTGTGTGTGTGTGTGTGTGTGTGTGTGTGTGTGTGTGTGTGTCCCTAAGGGTGTCAGGCTGCACACATTTAGCTCCGTACGACCAGAGCGATGACCTCCACCGTCCTTCCTCCATTTTTTTTTTTTTTTATTTTTTTTTTAATTTTTTTACAAGTGGCAGCTTGTTCGGTGTCAGCGGGTGAAAGAAAACAGCCACGTGAGGCCAAGTGCATTCAAAAATCAGATTAAAAAAGATCACAGCGGGTCACATAGTTGAGGCGACTGCAGAATATATGGGTTGTGTGTGTAGACGTACGGAGCATGTGTGGATAAAATCACTCTCATAAACCAATTCTGCACCAGAGGATCCAAAAAAAAACTAAACTAGTGTGCGAGGAACCAGCATGAATGTTTGATTAAAGGTCTGATGCTCTCTGGGTCACATGAATGGACTCGTGCAGCTTTCCAGCTCAGGACTGAATTACCAGATGAAAAAGCGAATGTGAGGACTTCGAGTTCGTCCACTTTTTAAATCCGAGATTACGATCAAAGCGCCTAAAGGAACTGGGATGCATTCAAAAACAATCTCCTGCTATTACAAACTGCCCGTCAGCATCTCGTCAGCTGTTCTTGTGACTCAGATGTCTAAAGAGCACAGACAGGTCTTGATTTTTTGTGACACACAATGCAGCCCGACACCCGGCTGCCTGAGCAGCGGCTGACAGCCGACTAATGACTCTCGTCCAGGGTTCCCTGCAAACGGCCTCATGAATTAGTCATCACCTTCCCCTGACCTGTGCGTTGATACGATCTGAGGCGGCCTCCCGAGCACCGCAGAGGTTATGTAAGTGTGGAGATAGCGGAGTGGTGAACGGATGGGATGCAGCTGAGAGCGATATAGTGATGGATGGTGTTAATGTGCAGGTTGTGTTGCTTTGTAAATACAGTCAATCTTATGCACTAAAAAAAGTAATGGGTGCAGAGCTTGTGTGTGTTTATTTTATGAACAATTAAACATTTGCAATGGATCGAGATCTGCAGGCGCCAGCTGGATCAAGAGGAATTTTAATTCTTGTGCACAAATAGGGCTGCTTACCGAAGTGCAATACTTTCATGGCTCCGATACTCTCTGCCGGTATAAAATACCTTCTCATTCACGGCCTAATTTTGACACCTTCATTACACACAGACACTTTACAGGTTAAATTAAAAGCTTTGGTTAATCTTACATGAATTACAACGCTTCATTTCAAACTAATTCTCGGCCACACATCTGTCCTGAGTTGCACTGTAGTAACTTTAGCTGGCAAGCCAGCAACTATTGATGCTATGTGATGCATTTAGGGAACATCAGTAAATTGTACCGTCTACCACAAAGCTTCCATCTGAGACGTTTCGGTGACATCTGTTCATTGTCACTGCAGAAACCAGCTGGCATGACACAGCCTTTCTCTAAATTGCTTGAAAAATAAAGATATTATTTAATTTTCTTTTGTTTGTAAAAGGATCTTGTAAACTTTTTATTGAAAGAAAGTATTTATCCTTTTCTCAAATTTTACAAGCTGTAAAACTTTCTCTAAACTGCAATTCAAACATTTATATGTTGTTACCATTGATTTACATCGTTCTGGACTTTCTGTGCTCTGTTGCTTTGTCCAGGTGAAGTAATACAAAGAATGATCTCTTTTCTAAAAAGAGAAAGTAAAGACGGTAAAAGGGACACTTGTTGATTGTGGTAACATAAAAAAAGACACGGGTCACGCTCTCCCCCCTCTAAAGTGCATGGAAACTAATGTGATTTTTCTTTAAAGGTATTTACTGAAACTAAAATCTTGTGAATGTGAGACTGTCCAATATTGCAGCTGCATTTAAATACTTTTCTGGAAGTCTAAAAGAAAAATAAATTCGTAGACAGAAGAGGAAAAATATTCATGGTTTGGTTAGTGGTGGAAATCAGTAGCAGTGTTCTCCACGGAAACCAAAAGTCCTACATGAAAGTATTTTCCACTAAAATGTTTCTGAATAATAACCTTCAACTTTTGTCAACTTTAATTTCATACCATTGATCTCACACGTCTGGCAGAGGATTATTTGTCCTTTTGTCAGCTCATGTTTGTGAAAAGATTCACTTCATCACTTTGCTTTTGTAAATCCGAGAGGACTTCCACATCTTTAAACTCAATTACTAAAACAACACGCCATGCTAATGGAAAAATACTCACTAATTCATTACCCGCTTGTGTTTTATGATGCCTACAATAATGACTGCACATTATAATGCTACCAAAGGCTCTTAATGAACAGAACCTAATGTAAAGGGGTCCGCAGAGCGCAACATGAAGCGTAATTACAGCGTCCTGCCATGAAAAATGATGCCCGTGAAAACAAAATGGTGAACCGGGTCACGTTTTTTGCGGCACAAAGCACAACGTAATTACAAACTGATGAAGTTATTTATTTCCCCGGTGATTTTAAAAACAATCAGGAGCTTTTCATAAAGTTAAATGTCTCTGCTTATTATTTTTATTTATGACAAGTGTAACAAAGCAGTGATTTAAAAACTACTTGCAGTCGAGCCAGAAATGAATATGTTGTCCCAGACTCCCAGTATGTTCGAACACTGAATAACTAGCGTGTAGCATTAGCAGAGGAAAAAGAACCACCAATAGAAATGAAAGGAAATCCAATCATATGTCCATGAGGTGATTTTGTTGATATTAATATTGAATCAAATGAGTATATGTGATCTGAAAGGGGTCACTCATGGTGCCAAGATCAACTCGGTAGCTGTAGGAACCATTTTAGCCTCTTTTAGCTCGTTGGCTAGTTTTTTTTGGTTTAGTCAGTTAAATTCTGGAAAGAAACTGTAGTGGGAGGAGCTATACTTATAGTTCTTCTAAAGATTGAAAAAGTTTGATATGTCAATTAAAAATGTATTCACACACACACACACACACACACACACACACACACACACACACACACACACACACACACACACACACACTCACTCACTCACTCACTCACACACACACACACACACACACACACACACACACACTCACTCACTCACTCACTCACACACACACACACACACACACACACACACACACACACACACACACACTCACTCACTCACTCACTCACACACACACACACACACACACACACACACTCACTCACTCACTCACACACACACACACACACACACACACTCACTCACTCACTCACTCACTCACACACACACACACACACACACTCACTCACTCACTCACTCACACACACACACACACACACACACACACTCACTCACTCACTCACTCACACACACACACACACACACACACACACACACACACACTCACTCACTCACTCACTCACACACACACACACACACACACACACACACACACACACACACACACACACACACTCACTCACTCACTCACTCACACACACACACACACACACACACACACACTCACTCACTCACTCACACACACACACACACACACACACACACACACTCACTCACTCACTCACTCACTCACTCACACACACACACACACACACACTCACTCACTCACTCACTCACACACACACACACACACACACACACACACACTCACTCACTCACTCACTCACTCACTCACACACACACACACACACACACTCACTCACTCACTCACTCACACACACACACACACTCACTCACTCACTCACTCACTCACTCACTCACACACACACACACACACACACACACACACACTCACTCACTCACTCAGTCACTCACTCACTCACTCACACTCAGTGCAACTGAATCTACTCCAAATCTGCATTTTGACACAGGAATGAAAACATTTAGGATAAAAAAGAAAGAAATGCTGATTTAAAAAGAATGACCACAATATACAGTAAGCAAAAAAACCAATAAAAGTTTAAGTAAAATAACCACATTAATATTAAAACAATGTGCAATGGGGAGCAAAACAAAGATGGATCAGGGTCAGCGCCGCCAGCTCTAACTAATAGATTTATTATTTATTACTGTGGAAATGTGTGCAACTCATTATAGATTAGGCACCAACGCTTTTATTGTTTTCGGTAATATACGATCCAGAACAGGTTTTACAGCGAGGGATGTTTCAGTCGTCTTGTTTGAGCTCTTCCGCCTTCAGCAGCTTTTAAAAACTATATATTGGGTTCTTTTTAACCCGAAAAGACATAAAAAAACACCGGATTGAGGATCACATCATGTCACTTACCATCAGAAACGTCAGGCTATCACCCCCGAGACAAGCCAGCCTCTTCTGGACCTGGACGTGTCACGTCTTCACATCCGACGTGTGAAGACATTTTTCTCGACTACCAAGTGGGGTAAAATGGTCGTGACATTTTATCGCAGATTGCGAGACACCCAACTGAGCATTCGTGCGATCGCCGCGTTCTCACATCCCTCGAGAGGGTCATATGGGACGCCGGACCGGCGGGGCGGCGGAGAGCATCGCGGCCTGCTGTGTCCCGCGAAGTCACACAAGAGTCACAATCTGTGCCGCTTCTGGTCGGCGAAGGCGTCGGGTGGGCCGGGACAGATGGGAGCGAGAGCGGTGTCATCTGGTCGCACCGTGACGAGAAGGGCGTCGGGGGCAACCTTTGTGTAATTAGATAGATGCTCTCCGCGGACTCGCTGCCGAGCTCACACTGAAACCCGTAGACGAGGGCTGGCGGTACTCGGCTCGGCGTCGGAGCGGCAGACGGGGAGCTCGGCTCGGATTAAACAGTCAGCTCATGGAAATGCTCCTGAAAAGAAAACGTAGAGGCGCTGAAGTAAGATATCATACTTTATACAAGCTGTCAGGAGACCGTCAAACAAACAACAGTTCATCCTTAGAGATCCATAACCATCACATTTCTGATTACATTACTGAACAGACTGTCAGTACAAGAATCATCCATCAGTGATGTCATCATCCATCAGTGATGTCATCGTTGGTTTGTGAACGTTATGAAGCCTCCAGTTCAGATTCTGTCCGTCACCATCTTTGCTGGTTCGGAGCGGTTCGGAGCAGGAAGTGACCATATTTGGACGAGCTGGGGGAGGAGCCAGCAGTGGATCTGACCGATCTGATCGGAAACCTGACGATACTACGTCCCGCCCACCGATAGCTGTAACCTGACTGCACCACAGACCTGTCAATCAAACAGACACGCCCCCAAAAACAGGTCTTCTTGAATCTTCTTTTCTAATGAATGAGGGATTATTTTCAGATGGACCTCCAGAAAACTAATAAGAAGGAGTGACTTTAGCTAACAACACCGAGATAACTGATGGACACATTTTATTCATTTTGGATTTGATGAGAGAAGTTGAATGGGAGTCTATGGAGCCGGAGGCTTTTTGGAGATGACCTCTAGTGGCACTCGCTGGTATTGCAGCTGAAGACACTTCAGGATCAGAACCATTTTACAAACCTGAAGCTACGAACTCTTTTACATTCAGTCTTTTATTCCGTCTTCTTTCTGTGTTGAGGGAGCGGTGGGGTCGAGGTGGGAGCAGAGGGCCCTCCACTCGGTATGATTAAACCAGAGGGAATGAATGAATGACTGGGGGAACAAGGGGGGGTTGAAGAAGATGAGTGAGAGATGAAGAGGGTACAGAACGAAGGATGGAGGATGGGCGGGGTCTTCTTTATGCCGCTGCATTATGCATCGAGCATCAGACGCCCGGGTGGCTTGTTTTTATGGGCCGGTGTCAAGGGTGCCACTCTGGTGATCGGCCTGTTGCCATGGCAGCGGCAAAGCAACTCATTAGCAAATATTATCCTCTGCCCACAGAGAGAGATCAAGACGTCAAGTAAAAGGTTTGCTGAGATGAAAACCTCGACAGGAATGTGATGTGGAAATTAAGTAATTGTATTTATTTGGAAGATGTTCTGCTCACTTCATATTTAAAAGGTCTCCGGACCAAACTGCCTTAAATTCATCCCACTGCAGCCTGGCTTCATCAGATATCCTCCTTCTGTCTGTAAAGTCCCATGAAGACGTAAACCAACCACGGTTTTAAGGAGTACAATCAGCTTTCTGTGAACTAGTTTTAGTGTTTAAAACTCCTCCAAGCGACAAGTTGTCGGATGAAATGTTGTGCAGGGTACCGAACTTTGAGGCTTTGACGGCACCGACCGACTCGTGAGGCATTTAGGGAACATTGGTAAATTGTAGTGTCTAACAATAGCTTGCTTGTGAGGTGTTTTGGGGACATCTGCTGCATGTTTCACTCTCCCTCTTTAAATTTCATTAAAACGAAAACATTTGTACAGTAATGTGTAATTTCTCTTTAAATGTATTTTATGAAATTAGTATTAGAATAAAATACCGTTCATCTGTTTTCTCACCTTCACACCTTGTTAACTGCAAAACTGCTTGACGACCAAAGAAGTGCATTTCGTGGTGCATTTGTTGGGGACTTTACGGCAAGCAGGAAGGTTCATATGGGGCCGAGTCAAACTAATCGACATAGTGTTTATTATATTATTACATCTTCAGAAACGTGTCGCAGCAGCAGTGACTCACTGGTGAGATTTGAATAGTTTTTGGAGGAATTTGAAGGAATACACACACAACACCTGTTAGCTGGTTCTGGTCTTTACATGGGGCTTAATAACAATAGTAAATACTGAATATCTCTTTATGTTTTAATTGTAATATAACATTTTGATCAGACATCGAAATACAAAACTTCAGCTCATCTGTCGAAGGTACACAAATAAAATGTTGCTTCTTTTTTATTTCATGATTGTAAGTTAAGTTAATGAGCTCATTGTAATATGAAAAGTCTGAATAAATAAATTTGAAGTATTATTGGACATAATCTGTATTGGTTTTTTGGTTTTTCATATTTCTTTTGAAGCCCATGACGGCCTTTTTTTTTTCCGTTTGCAGCTCCAAAAAAAAAAAAAACATCTCCCAGGAGGGAAGCCAAATAAAAACACCAATTTTCTTGCTGCTTTCAAGCAGATTTCAAAAATGTCAACAGTTCACTGAAGTCAACACATCCTCCAAAACCTTCAAAACTTTTGCCCCAAAACAGGAAAATTGCAGCTTTTCTTCTCTTTCCTCCTCGCAGACGTGACTGAGGGCTCGGCTCGGCGTCGTCGTGGGAAACCGGCGGCGGATCTTCAATAACAGGTGATCACGGCCGAGCAAACGACATCAGACGATAACAGCAGAGTGCCAGAATCTGCAGAACAGCCGTCCTTTTCAGCCTCGCAATCACACTTCAGTTACGTCGCGGCTGGTGGAGCTTCGCCCCTCTGGATGTGTGACCCCCCCTCCCCCCTCCCCCCTAATGGAAAAGAAAATGGTGTATAATCAAGAAGAGAGCTGCTGAGCTAATGAACAGGGTAGCGGGGTGACATTTTCAGAGTGAAGTCTGAAGTCAGGATGACATTTTCAGAGAAGAATCCTGTAAAGCGGCGCGTCGGATCGGCCCTGGAGGGAAGCCGCCTCGCAGGAGGATGTGAAATGACGAGCTGATTTAGACGCAGCTCAGACGGGCTGCTCTCATTTCTGTCTTCAGTTGCTTTCATTTGGCTCAATATTGTCGCACAGATGGGAAGACGGGTTTCATTTCTTTTCAAAATGTCAAACATACATTTAAAAAACAAACAACAACCAACAAATCACTACACAATATTTAAAAGGAAGCAATGAGTGTATTATTGATTTAAAACCATCCTTCTGTCTGCAGGTGTTTTGTGTTTGGAGGACTACGGACCAAACGATCAGCGTCTGTTTCAGGTAACGTGAAACCTACAAGCTGCAGACTTTTTTTCGTAAACATTTTATGACAGCTGTGACGTGTAATTGAGGAGTTTCAGCGGCCGGCCGTGCAGCCGAGGGTTTCAGATAATGAGATGGTGGGAGATGGAGAGGTGAGACGGGCGAACGAGGAGGGTTGAGGGTCACGTCAGTCACAAAGATGATTATACCGTTTTATTTATATTCTTTCAAAAGGCCTCTTTGAGGACGCTGCTGGATGAACGAGTTCCCTCTGAATTCTTTATCTTGGTAAGATCAACAATATCAAAACCTCAAGCGGTTCTGCTGCTGGAGGACACGACGCTGTATAAAGTAACGGTGAGCATGTCGGGTTTAAATCGCTGCACTGCACACCCGCTTGGGTATAATTGGAGATTGGCAATCAGCTGGTTGCCAGGCAACCGAGGGTAAAAAGCAAATGCCAATCAGCTAATGCCGGGCTCCATTTTGAATAACCGATATTAAAGTTCTCGTTCACGCTTTAGGGTGGAAAGAACAACATGTAGAAGATGGAGACGCCACATGTTCTCTACATGTGCTGATAAAAGGAGGATTCATCGGGAGCGTCGTGGAAAGTTTGTCGTCGTTACCGCTGTGATATTTTATGCACGAAGCTCGTCTCCTTCACGTTCCAGCAAAGCAGCTTCATCTTCTCGGCATCAAATCTGTGTACAAAAAAAAAAAGCAGCACGCGAATCGTAAACTTTCCACGTATAAACGCTCCAAACTCTGACCTTCTTTAGGGAAAGGTACTGAAACACACATACGAGCGCAGAAAAGGTCAGAGAGTTTTTATTATCTCCTTTAGAGAGCGTCCTTCGCTGGGGAACCTTTATCCGGCGCGGCGCTACCCGTCAGAGGTTTGGCATTTCTCCCACATCAAAACCGAAGATATTCACACTGATACAACTTTTTCTTTTAAAGTCACAACAGACTCGTGAGGTCGAGCTGAGAGCTGCACACACAGGGAAAACTTTGTGAAACAGAGGCATTACAATAAAACTCCAACAACTTGCAGTCTGTCTCCGGCACGTCATCAAATGTAACTAAATTGCGTGAAATCTTTGCAGAGCAGCTCGAGCTGTTTTTTTGTCTCACAGAGGACGTCTTCCTCCGAGAGAGAATCGGGTCATTTGAGAGGCACAGATCAAGGACGGGAACATTTCCCTGCCGCATGGGGGACTTAATCAGGACAGCTTTTTGAGAGCGTGATCCGTCTCCGGAGGACGGAGGACGGAAGGGTTCGATGCTTTGATGTCTCCGCCAGCGGACCGGCCGCCTGGTTTCCACGGCGATAAATGAGCTAATAAGCGTGTAATGACGACGGCCTGATGGTGGGAAATGCGACAGATGTTTTCTGAATTCTTTATTTGCTCAAGTTTGGATGTTGGATGGGGGGGGGGGGGGGGGGGGGGGTGGAGATTAAACGGTAAAAAGTGGAGTCGAGTTTCCTTTCGGCCGGACGGCTGTAATCAGTTCATCTCGGACGGACTAATTCAATTTCCACCAGCGAAGCGCGTTCGTGACATTCACAATAACTACAGTGTTAAAAACTTGTAGTAAATATAATAAATGTTTATATATCGTCTCTATAAATATAGCAAATCACAGTTTTAATATGGAATATGCCTCTATTTTCTATGACGTTAAGAGACAGTTATCTTTAAGTTGTCAGAACAGCTTTTATTAATAAATAGTGGGAGTTAATGTGAAAAGTTATCTGCACGTCTCTGAATTTGTGATTTGCGTTGGAGCCTCGTGTTTCTAAAACTGCATCTTGTCGAGAAATGTTTTGAAGTGACGTCGGCAAACGCCCCGTTTAAAATACTCATATTTTTAAACCTTTAAATTTGTTATCGTTTACATGAAAAGAAGCTTATTCAGCTGGTTTGAGTGGAGCTCAGCTATGTGAAGAAAATGTTACTGAACGCGAGTAGGTCGTGAAGTTTTACTCGTCTTCAAGGTGCTCAAACTTCACTTTCCAGACCGCCAACGATCACGGCTGCAGTGATCAGCGAGTATAAATAAATAATAATATACCGTTTTATAAATGGCGTGTTTTGAGCTTTTTGTTTCTGCTGCTTTCGAGAGGAAATGAACAAAATCAGCTCATTTCCTGCTGCAGTTTGAAAACATTCAACTAGAAGAAGCATGCACAAAGTTTTTTGCACAAGTTTTGGGATCATAATTGTGCAGCAGGTTTAAGCAGTGAAAAGTTTTGTTCATTAAATTTCAGCGATGGTGATTTTGATATTTGCCTTGCAGAGTGAAACCTGATATAAAACGTTTTCAGCCCGTCTGTAGTTGAACAGCTGAGTTTTGTGTCTCGACTTTGACCCTCTTCTAAAAACATGTCAACAGCCTCCTCAGGTTTTCTTCTCGTCCGATCGACGTCTTCCCGTCAATAATTGGACAACGAGCTCGTGTTATTGCTTCTGCGGAGAAACTGACGGCGTGACATTTAGTATGAAGGATGACGCTTCATGGTTCACGTCTCTCTGAGCGTCCTGCTGTTGAGACGGACGAGACGGATGAGATCTTCTGTCTCCGTATGTGTTTGTATTTGTGCTGCAGCGTTCAGTGGAGAGAACGTTCTGAGTGGAACTGTTTCGAGGTGCTTCGGTCTTGAAACACGAGTAGCTGTCATGTCAGATCTTGTGTTTTTTCTGCAAATCACAAGAAAAATGCATTCGGAGTCATTCACCGCTGACACTCGGGAAGACGTGTCACCATGCACAACATAGTTTTCATGGCTGTGGTTTCCTCACGTCACTAATCTCTGTGGCTCTTTGGGAAATATGTGGATTTGTTCATAAACAAGCACACACGATGTCGCCCACGTTACAAGAAGCATTTTATAACTTCGTTTGTGAATTCGTTCCCCTGAGTCAGACCGTCAACACTGAGTTCCACCAGGACCTTCTGTTAGCGTCCTTCGCTGTTTGTTACCTCGAGTTTAGCAGTTGTTGTTTTGTTTTGTTTTGTAAACTGTTTTTTTTTTTTACTTGATTTTAGCTGGTTTTTCTGTGAAATTAGCTGTTTGTTAGCAGGTTGTCAGACTGTCAACACCGAGTTCTACTGGGAAGTTTTGCTGTCATCCACCTGAACTGCGGCGCCATGGCAACAGGGTGCTCCAACATGACAACAACACATGTTTTTGTTTCCCAAAACATTTGACCCCCAAAATCTGACGTTTCTCTGCGCCAGTTTCAGGCCCGCGGTGAAATCACAAACGTTCACGTACCAGCGGTTCTGATGTTGATCCGGAGACGACACCCGGAACACTTAATGATGAAGGTTGTAGCTTCCTCCTCCTCCTCCTCCTCCTCCTCCTCCTCCTCCACCTCCTCGTGCATCACGGTGCTGCGTTCAGGAACAGTCCAACATATCCCACAAACTGATAAAAACATCCTCCTTGTTTTCCTGCGTGGTGCATCAGTTTGCCACATTTATTTTATTTATTTATTTATTTCTACATTTCATGTAACAAAATTGCCATGAAGTGTCATTAAAGTGCATTGCCTTCTCAAGTGTTGCAGATTAATATGGAAATGATATGGTAATAATATTATAATTATTACCAGTTAATTTTCCGGATTTCTTTTTTTTTTTTGCTTTTTTTTGCAGGAAATTCATTACATGGCACGCAGAGTGATACTTGGCGCCCTGAGGTGCATTTTGTGCTCATAATGCATTCCGTGCCATGAAATATACATTTTTTTAGTGTTTGGAGGAGGACGGGTGGGGGGGGGGGGGGGGGGGGGCTGTGCTCGAATGCAGCGCGAGACATTTGGTGCTCCATATTAAAGCGGTGTGACTGAGCCGGAGGAGGAAACAGGAGTTCCAGATTTATCTGTTTATCGTCCCAACAGGGAGAACGTTGAACGTTGTCCGTCACTTTCACGGGTTTTTTCCCCCCCGACGAGTTAAATGACTTTTATTTCGGGGCAGTTTTGTTTCGTGACATCTCTTCGACCCGGCTCTTTCATGAAATTGTTTTCCAGTGAGACCTCGGTCTTTACGACACCGCAGCATTCACAGATAATCCTGTTTCTCCCTTTTTCTAACCCGTCATTGCCGCGCAGCGACCGTTCATCCTTCTCTTCCTTCATCGGCCTTTAACATCCGGCGTTCTCGTGTCCGTTCGACTCCTCCGCCGTCGTCACATCACTCTCATGCGGTGGATAATAACATAATTCATTCTATTGTTGATCACATCCTGTGTTCATCTCCTGACTATATTTTTTAAAAGACAGGATGTGACCCAGTTTTTTTTTATGATGTAAATACCGGAAAGAAAATAGGAAATTAGGCCGAGATCATTTCCAAGACTGTTAGTAACCTTTAACTAGTCAGACTGTCTGATCTGTAGTACTTAAAATAATCCAAAAAATGAAATGAAAAATCCATAAATCCTTCCTTAACTAGTTACCAACATGGCAACCTCACTTGCAAACGTGTTTAAGCAATATTTTCTTGAGATTATGATTATTTTTTTCAGTTTACCTGAAACGAAACTAAAACGCAACATAAAATTTGAAGACAACAGAAATGGAAACGCTCTTGTTTTGAGTTGCTGCAGCTTCATGAATCATGAATCTGAACAAACTTCAAACCTTTGAGCGAAGTGTTCGTCACTCGCTCTCATTGGGTTTGTTCTCCTCACGACTTCTTTCTGCTGCTCTGCATCACGAGGTGGAACCGCTTATTTTGGTTTATTATAAAAAAAAATTATATACTTTATATTACTTAGTTTTTATTCTACTTGTCGCTGAAATCCAAATCAGAAAATGTACCATCGCAAGTCTTTAAGAGGATAAAGATGCTGGAAGTCATCTTTAAACTTGTTTTCTCTACAGTAACTGTTTTATGTGTTTATTTGTCTGGTGGCCTGTTTTTTTGGGGGTTTTTTTACACCCTCAAAATATATTTCTATATATATTCTCGAATGCCTTTTACATAAAGAAAACACGGTTTTCTGTTGCTCACGTCTTCAAACAAGTGTTTGAAGGCAAAGGAATACCACTCAATAATTCAGAATATGTTCCTCTTCACATTTACTGTGATGAATTTGTAATATCCGTCTCTGTTTATCCCCACGGTCGACGTACGGCGTGCAGCAGACACATTTTTATGGCTTGAAGGTGCATTTCTTAGACACATTGTGCTACAGAAGCTTCACTGTCAGTGAGGATTACTGCATTTTATAGTGAAGCCCCCCCCCCGCCCCCCCCCTCTTGGGATGTCATTACTTTAAACCCTCCTGCAATACATCAATTTCTAATTAACATTTGCATACTAGATTGTCAGGGGTGCCTGAGAGGGGGGAAGGGGGAGGGAGGGTATTCACACACATATATTTATGCTAATTAATTGAAATCGAATGAGCCGGGAGCTGAGAATGGGGCGGGGCAATGCGATGCTTCAACACCCAATGGGAGGGGTCGACTGGATGCTCGAGTGCTGTCAGCGACGCCCGCCGCATCCCAAAAAAAAAACCACTCGGCTCTCCGGAGACCCGGACACGCCCGACGGGACGGTGCGTTCAGGGTCGGAGCTCGTTAGCACAGTTAGCAGCGTTTTCGTGCTGTTTCTTACAAAATGTTGGGACACTTTGTTTTTGCTTTCAAATGACATCATGGTACTGCGAGACAGTGACAAACAAACAGCGTAATAGAGTTAAAATACAAACTCTACACTTCCTGTATTATCAAAATAAAAGCTCTCCAGAAGCCCCTCATTTCTTGAAAAGGCTTTTATTGTGAAAGGTTTGCAGGAAGGTGTTGAGACCTAAGTTTGTTCGTCCACATCACTTTGCAGAAGTGTTTTCATTGGACGCTTTACAAACCTCATGTCTGGATTTATATTTTATTAAAAGGCCACGATCACCTCAGTATATCAATGTACTCTGGACTTAAGTGTGGTGGTCTGTTTGTGTGATGATGATGATGATGATGATGATGATGATGATGATGATCTGTATCTTTGCCAGCCTTTAATTTTGCTGCTTTTTAATGTATTTATTAGGAGCTGTTTTGTTTTTTTATTAGTTTATTAGTCCAGTATCAAACATCTCAAAAACCTCATTAGTTATCGTCTTTTGTGTCTTTAATGAACTGCGTTTAAAAATAAACCGCTGACCGGGGAAGAAGCAACAAAACACGTTATTACAGCGAGATAAAAAAATAAAAAAATAAAAAAGTGCAATGTGAGATGATTGTTTGTGACCTTAGAGAGAGTTAAACAAACTGTTGCCCCCCTCGGGCCGAACGCCATAAATTAGAAGATACCGGAGCCGAGAATTTATGCATCATCCATAAACTTCCATTAAAATCCAATCAACAGCATCCAGCTGATAAACAGACTGACTGCGCCTGATCCATAATCCCTCCCCTCAGTTTCACCTCGGGAACAAATTGTCCACCAGCGCAGTGAAATAATTTCTCTGATGCTATCCAGAAGTAAACGTAGCGGGTTTTGGATGTATGGCGTCGCTATCTTACCGCCTCTGAAATGCAGCGTCCGATCAGTCAGAGGTGAAGTGACGGCGATGCACCTGAGTGACGAGACGAAGTGATGTCGGCTGAAACAGACGCGTAGCAGCTTCTCAGATGTTAAATAAATGTCATCTTTGTGTGCAGATGTGCTTAATGTAAGCAAAGAGTAGCACTCAAGGCAAATATATATTCCTGATCCGATTCCCCATCCCGTAGCCATGACGCTAATTTAGGAGCTATAAGGGGTGGGGCTTAAAATCTTCCAGAATGGGACACCACGAAGCAGCAACCAGCAGTGATGTCATCAACCAGCAGTGATGTCATCAACCAGCAGTGATGTCATCGTCGGTTTGTGAACGTTATGAAGCCTCCAGTTCAGATTCTGACCTGAAAGCTCCAAACTCTTTTATATCCAGTCTGTGGAAACAACAAACTCTTTTTGTAAATGGTCACAAGTGATGCGTGACGTCCTCACAGCAGGTTATCAGACCGTAGTGGACAGATTTCTGTTCATAGTCCATCCTGCCTGATTTTCCTTCTCTGGTGTTTATATCAGGTAATAAGATGTTAATAAATTCCTTTGTGTGTTTTCTAAAGATGTGTATTTTTAGGTTGTTCTTGCAACTTATAATTCAACCACAGGTGAACTTCTTGTGTGTTGTTAACATCTGAGCGTCGCCTGCTGCCGCATCAATCATTTTAACAAGGCGACGGTGTTGAGGGGTCAAAATATTACCGTCATTATTGGACCTTGATCGTCAGCTGTGTTTCAGGTCACGTTAAATCAGCTCACATAAATTCAAAAGGAAACGTCTCTGCGCCGTGTCTGAGTCCTCTGTCTTCACTGTACCGACACGTGGTTCAAGGACGAAGGGACCTTCTTCCTCACAACGCTCCTAAGAACGACCCTCCCACCCTTTTCTTCGTTTTTTCTTTTGTAGTGTGATGAATCTACTCTCCCTTTGGGATAAAATTACATGTTGTGTGTCAAGTCGAAGCAGAGTAATACGCTCAGATTATCAAGCAATGCACCGAATCTTCGACTATCTCCGAGGAATGCTAATCACTCCTCTATTGGATTTTTTCGGCGACGCCTGCCATTAATCCTCACCGCGGCCCCGTGCCACGAAGCCGCCGCTCTCCTTTTTGAACGTAATTAACTCCCATGATCGCTTTTGAACCCCGACGCACTGAGTGCTGCAGATCGGGAGAAATTACACCGGGCCGGAGCGAGTATTTAATGGACCCCACGAGTGTCAATTAATCTGGAGAAGCTTTTCATTGCACTTTTCTTTTCATGTCCACCAGCACAGGTTTCTATTAAAAGCTCTTATCATCCGCTGCTTGAATTGAACGGCGTTACAATAACTCGTCCTGTTGTCGTTAGCCGGACTTCAGACCGACCCGGCTGCTGGTTTGACTTCACAGGATTTGGTTGATTAGTTCTGTCGAGTCGGACCGATATTCTCGCTGTTAGCAGACACGTCACACGAAGACAAACTGGACCAAATATCTTTCAGCGATGAAGACAAATGATTAGAAAAACTACCGCATGTAATTTAGATGACCTTTATAAGGACTCGATGTTCTCTGCAACTCTTTCTGCGAATGTTCTCACGGCACCACCTTTTCACTCGAGTCGGCTCGTTACCAAATAGAAGCGTCAACAAAAACCCAAAACTACGTTATTAACGGGCAAAACATCGACGCTGAACATCGTTCAATCTGCCGACAGACAAACTAAAGAACTGAGAGCTTGTTTTTATTTAGTTTTTACTGAATATTTAAAGGCACTATGTTTCCTTATTGCCGACTTATTTTGTTACAGAAATGAGTTAATGAGTATTTTGTCAGGACTATCGTTAGCACCAAAAGAAGCCTGTATTTTTGGTGATATTATTTACGGGCCTCTGACACGGAGCTGAAAGCTCTAAAAAGGCTGTAATTGTGAAAACATGAGTGTTTCCGTGACCTTTCACCCCCGTGGTCAGAGTTCGGTTGAAGTTTTCGACCTCTCCGCCTCCTCGGTTAGAAGGTGACATCAGGTTCAAGATTGTTTACTGGTTTTTTTAGTTTTTTTTTAACTAACCCTCAGTAGGAAAATGTACTTTGAACGCTCGTCCATTCAACTCCACTTCCTTTCACTGGGTCACGATGATGTCACACGACTTCCTGCTTTCCAGAACATAAACACCGGGCTGTTGGGAGCTGTTTGAGAAGGTGTCAGAAGCTTCTTCTTTTTTTTTTTGTCTGGTGTTTGAAGAGATTTCAGAGACGTGTCCGCTCCTCATTGACCTCCGTCAGCCGACGTGAACTTCCCACTTCGATCGTCGTGTCTGCAGAACGCTCCGTCCTGCTCCCGTTTCTTTTGCTTCTGTTTTTTATATTTACGGCTCTGGAGATGAGCGCTAACATCACAGCATCTGGCTGAACAATTATTGCCTCAGCACCCAGGGGAGCCGCTAGATGATGCCCCCCCCCCCCACCCCCCACACCTCCCCTCCTCCCGGCTCTCTAATTCAGTGTCTCCAGAGGGGAGCTGGGAAGCTGAAAACAAAGCACGGCAACAGATTGTGCGACATGACAGATACTTGGATGTTAAAAGATGTACGGTCTTATTTAGCAGACACATTTGATATTGATTTTTTTTTTTTAGAAACAGTTTGGAGAAAGAAGGTGTTTACTTCGATTGTTTTCACAGAATATTTTGTATCTTTACAGAAAAATGACGAAACCATTAAAATCCCCTTTTAGAGTCCAATAATTTGTCTGGATATTCTTGCGTGCACGTTTTGGTCACAAGTGCTCTTCAGTGTCTTTTATGGTCTCTTGAAGCTGATTGGTTTGATTTGCTGTGTATCCGTCCTCTCTGAGGCGTCGCCCCGGGTAACCACGCCGTCGGGCAGCACGCAGGTCGAAGCGCTTTAAAAGGTGCCGAGTGTTAATGATGCGGCTGCAGGTTTTACCCCAGTTTCTGAGTGTTTTTGAGGTTTCCGACAAGTGATGAGTTGAAACCAAACAGCAGCCACATGTTTTTTTTTTGTTTACCCGCGTTCATAGCGAGAGACTCCGACACAGACAGAGATGTGTTGGTACAGTATCTCCATGATTTCATTACAGCCTGCACTGTGTTTTATCGTTTCCGGGTGCCCGGTCCATTTTATAAATAAAATGAAGCTGTGATCACAAAAGTTTTCCTCAAATAATAGAGAAACTTTATACACTTTACTTTTAAGATTGAGATTTTTAGTTTGTTCTCGACGTGTTGAAGGACTGTTGATCACCAGAGAGCGTCGTCGATCGATTTCCAATCAGAGACTCTAAATGATGCCACTTGCAGGTCTTAAGAAACCCATTTATTTTTAGTTTCCTTAAATACACACAATATCATCATGTATGTTGTGTCTGCGTGCTGGTTTAAGTGATGCTTTGACTTCAGGTTATGTTTCAGTGATCTGGATTATTAATAGTCGTTTGCATGAGGAGCTCTTGATTTAGCCAGATGGGTCCTGTTTTTTCTTTCATTTATTTCAGGTTTTTTTTGATGTGGTGTCAGAAGAACGGGACGAGGCAAGCGGTTAACAGATAATTGTTAAATATTCACCAAATCAGTCTTCCAGAATTCGCCCAGCCTCTAATCTAAAAGCGTGGTGGGCATCTCAAGGAATTGATGCATAGCTAATGACTCGGTGATTAATAGCCCGGCGCCGACTCGCATAAATGTGGCCGATCCGAAGATGAGGAAGGGGGAGGGAGGGGGGGGGGCTGAAGACAAAGACCCTGCGATGTACTGTGACGCGTTCGAGGCCACGCAACATTGTCGAGCCATCACTGGTATAAAAGCCATCTAATTAGCGGAGGACAGCTCAGCGCCGGGTGTGATAGTAAGTGATGGGTGTTAATTAGGTTTGTCCAGGCATATGGAGATTTGCTCTGTGGATTAACACGGCGGGGGGAGGAGGCGGGGTTACTGCAGCTTCCTGTCTCCGATTGGCTACCGGCTCCCTGATGGCCGTGAATCGGATGTTTGGTCCTGTAGGTTTTTATAAAGGTCGAGCGGTTTCACCGTCTGTGAGACTCAACGTCCCGTTCTCATTCACAACGAGGGTCAACAGCTTCCACAAAGCAGATCCTAAATACCGATAAATATCCCCGACCGGGTCACGAGATGCTGATGGATGAACTCTGCAGCTGCATCTGCAGCATCCCCCCCCCCCTCCCCCGATGCCATTATCCCACGCTGTGTGCCTCGCTGAGACAGATGTTCCCGGGGGAGCGTCCTCTCCGCTCGCAGCCGATTGGTGGATCGGGCTCTGTGCCGAGCTAATATTAGCCACAGATGAGGACACCTGCAGAGCGAGGACATTTGCCACCAACTGGAGATGTAGGGAAACCTTCAGTCGGAGAGATGAGAGGAAGGAGGCCGACACGCTGTGATGTTCCTGAAAGATGTTCCTGTGATTCACCTGCATCTGTTTTCTGCATGTTTGATGTCTTTTTTTTACTAAAATGAAATCAGGATGTTAAAAAAAGCAGAGTTTGGCTCACTGAGATACTTTCTGTCAGATTGCGTAACATCCAGTGTAGGATGATGAATAACTTTCACCCCGAAGGTCTTTTCTTTTTTTTTTTCTCAGCCTGAAGCTGCTTGTCCTTTATTTTCAGATGCATTCAGGTGATTCATCAACCAGGTGACTGGAAGCACAGTCAGCTGTCACGTGAGCCGTCGGTTTGAGGACGTCATGAAGCCTCCAGTTCAGATTCTGTCACCATCTTTGCTAGTTCGGAGCGGTTTGAAGCTCTGCTCTTCTTCATGGACAAATGATGGGCGGAGCTACGCAAAGTGTGGTTTTCTGGTGTCCTCATCATCTCTACCTTTTTCAAAGATGTTCAATGTTTGTTTTTAAGACATTGAAACTAACGTGATTTTATTATGAAAGGCTATTTTCCGTCGGAGGGGCAGACAGCAGCTTTACTGTCTGACTGTCTTTGGTCAAATCAAACTTGAGCAGGTTATGAGCAACTGGTCGTGGAGGATTTCCCATTAGAGATCTATTAGGTATAATATTATTTATTATTCAGAGTTACATATCTTCGGTTCTTAAAATATTGACATTTACCTTCTGAAGCTCAGACATGAGTCTTTAATGCAGCATCTGTTATTTTATTTTAAACTGTTGAAGCGAAGAGCATGAAGAAGAAAAACTGTAAATCTATTCATGTTTAAATCTGTTTCTGATCATTAGAAAACCCTGTTTGATATTCTTACTTGAGTATGAATACAGCATGAAAATAACATGTTGGGTTATTCACACTAATACAACATTTTAAATATGTACATTCAGCGTGCTGTAGATCAAACAATCAGGAAACAGCACATCATTACGGAGGTCTGCTGCTTATTTCAGAGACCTATTTTATTTATTTGCTCTGCAACAGAAAAAAAAAAAAAACTGAATTAAAAACTTGAATAATCCATGTTTGACTTTTCGCTCAATCTTTAACATTTCTAGCGCCTCAAACATGAAATAAAATGAGAGAAATCAAATGTCATTAAGTCCAAATTCTCACTCAGAAAAAAGTACACAGACGTCGCCAGATGTTATCAGCACTTCATGATGACATCAAACACTTCACACAGGTTGATTGATATTTCCAGCCTGTGCAGCACCTGTCAATCTCTGATTCTCTCCTCAGGTGTGTGTGTGTGTGTGTGTGTGTGTGTGTGTGTGTGTGTGTGTGTGTGTGTGTGTGTGTGTGTGTGTGTGTGTGTGTGTGTGTGTGGTGTCATCAGTGTGTTTTCAGAGATAGATCAGTGAGGAACCGGCGAACGGCTTGAGAATATTAATAATTAATATAAAATTTCTGTAAGACTCATTAGAAGAATTAATCTTGACTTTCAGATAGATGTGTGTAATATATATTAACAACCCGACCTGTCCATAAAGGAGGATGGAAAATCAGACTCGGAGTGATTTACATCCTCCTAAGTGTTTATTAACATTATCCACATAGCTGAGCTCCACCCAAACCAGCAGAATAAGCTTCTGTGCTTAAATTCAACAGCATCTCAGACTTGCGCCCTCTTGTGGATGTTCACGAAGTCTGAACTTAACATTTTCTAAAAGCCTCGAGTTCACGAGTTGTGACGTTTGCTGACGTTTACAGAAAGGTCAGAGGTCGTGGAGGTTCATGTTTTGGTTGGATGTTCAGCTATTGTGTTGTTTTAGTCACGTAGAGTTTGTCTTCGTAACGTAGATAATAATCTACGTCTGAGGAAAACGTTTTTTCCAACGGCTTCATCTAATAATCAACTGTTAGCCTCTGTAGGTAGGTAGGTAGGTATTTTGTTGGTATCTGGGTTTTTTTTGTTGGTATTTGTTGGTATTTGTAGGTATCTGTTGCCTAGCAACGATGTTTTTTTACGACTTCACGGCTTTCCCGCGTCGTAACCTACGAACTCACGAGGTCCACCTGAACGCAGCATCTTTTACATCTTGCTGCCTTTTTGTCTTGTTTTGAAAAATGATTTTTTTTTTTTATATAAGTTCTTAAATATGAAGTTTCAGCCTTTTCTTAGATAACGAAGTTTCCGTGACAGCGCGACTGATTGCGGTAACTTCCCGCTCAGCTGTTTGCGCGGCTCTTCGGGAAACAACCGGAGATGTTTGAGTGACACGTCGGCTCGTAAAGTGAAGCCCGGGTGTTAAAATGTGAAAGGTGCTCCGACGGCATAACAAACCTTTTGTGCTCGAAACTTCTTTCACATCGTGGCCACACATATCTCTGCAGGCCGCGACACACACACACACACACACACACACACACACACACACACACACACACACACACACACACCACACACACCACACACACACACACACACACACACACACACACACACCACCACACACACACACACACACCACACACACACACACACACACACACACACACACACACACACACACCACACACACACACACACACACACACACACACACACACACACACACACACACACACACCGTCTGCTCACCGGCTGCTCTCATGTGCTGGCATGGACACGCAGCAGCTCGTGTCCTCCGGGGGGTCGGGGGGGGGGGGGGGGGGGGCAGGTCTTCCTGGCACCCTGAACACCGGGCTGTCTGTCTCAGACCCCCCACCCCACCCCACCCCACCCCCGACCCCCCTCCTGTCAGCTAAAGGACTCCTCCGTCAAGTGTCTGTCACTATCGCTGTCTGTCCGTCTCGGCAGATAGCGAACAGATGTCCGAGTCGGTGGCCGTCGTCGTGGCGATGCCGGGTCGCATCACGCAGCGTGTAAAAGGATTACAAGCTGTCGGTGGACGAACACGCTCCGATTACCAGGAAGTAGAACAAAGCACCTTTTTTGGCGCTACAACACGTGTCCTTGACCCCGGAGACGTTTGTCCCTTGTCCCCCCGCCTCCCCGGTCCTCTCCATTGGTTTGACTCCTTAATACCTTAAGCCCCGCCCCCTTGAAGATACCCAGTGCACAGAAGGGAGGTGATTCAAGGTGGATGGATGGAAAGGTTGGAGGATAGAAATCTGAGCAGCGTCATCATCTTTTAATGGAGTCGATACACGAAACACACTTCAGGAAATGTGACACGCAGCCGACACATCTGCATGGCAGGTTTAGGATTTACATCAGACTGTTTATCAAAGAGTTCGTAGCTTCAGGTCTGTAAAATGGTTCTGATCCAGAAGTGTCTTCAGCTGCAATACCAGCGAGTGCCACTAGAGGTCGGCTCCAAAAAGCCTCCGGCTCCATAGACTCCCATTCAACTTCTCTCATCAAATCCAAAGTGAATAAAATGTGTCCATCAGTTATCTCGGTGTTGTTAGCTAAAGTCACTCCTTCTTATTAGTTTTCTGGAGGTCCATCTGAAAATAATCCCTCATTCATTAGAAAAGAAGATTATATCAGGAATAAGAAATATAATTTTAGAAGATTAATTTACCAAACAGCTGAAACAAATGTCGTCTTTGCTGAAGTTGCTGCGCTTTAGCCTGATTTTAGTTTTTAATCACGTAAGTCATGTTGAAGAACAAAATGAGTTTTATAATCACGTCTCTAATTATTGTTCTACAAACAAGAGCAGATATATCATGAAGATTTGGATTCTTTTTAACATTATTATTTATTTTTATAAATTACCTTTTTAAATAACCTTATTTTCAGTCTTATTAACTTTTTCTTCTAGTTTTACTTTGAACAAAAAATCTTTACAGACATTTTAAAGACAGTTTTGTCAAATTGTGTTCAGAAAAATAAGCTCGCCCTCTTTTATAGCTCAAATTATCTGCAACGATTTGTAAGTTAAATGATCAAATTACTGAAATAAAGGATAGATATTAAAATAAAGTCACGTAGAGTAGCAGATGAACTAGAAAGCTGAATATATGCATGAACCATAAACATCAGAATGATTCTTGTTGCATATATATTTATTATTCTTTGGAGAAAATAGAAATACATGCAGTGAAATATTAAAAAACATAAAAGTGTCTCGTGACGGCTGAATATTCTCAACATAAAACTGGTTTACTCTGAAAATCATAGTAAAATATAAATCACATTTCTTTCCCCTGAATAATTTCCAGGTTTAATATACTGCTTGTCGTTACTCAGTGAAAAATGGCTGTCTAGATAAAAGCCAAAATATAAAAAGTAAATGTTATGTCATTGTTTGCTCTTATTTGAAAGCTTTTCTTTCTCTTACTTTGACATTTATGCTTTTTTTTTTTTTGGTATTATCATTATGCTGATAATCCTCCTGAAACCTACAATTACGTGTTGAATGGATCTTCGCTCCACCAGGGAAATCAATTAAATTCTCAGTGGCTTTTTTTGTTTAATTTATGAGATGGGATTTTAATTCCACCGGCTAATGAAAACTGATGAAAACTTACATTCAGATCTCGGTCGTAGATCAGCATATCAATGGCAACCGATGGGTTTTAATGCATCAGCCAGGCAGGATGAGCATCCCTCAGCAAATATTACATGTTGGTGCACTTTATGTGCTCCATCATTTACACGTCGGGCCTTCAGTCGCAGCTCGTGGAGCTTCAGACCCTTTGAGGAGGTTTGATTTGTGGTTTCGGGGGTTTGAACCTTCAGGGCACGGGGGCTCGCTCCTCCGACGCCGAAAACCAACTTTCAAAGAGAGCGCGTTTCAAAAGGAGCCACCGCTCTTCAACAGGTGTAATTTATGGGTCGGCGTGGAAACCGAGTCACGCCGCATTAGCCCTCCGACCCGGCGCGGTGAATCTAGCAGGGCAGAGCTGAATGAAATGCTGAACGGACTCACGGCGCTCCCGCCGCTGCAGGTGGAAGTGAATTCTAATCCGGCCGCGGTGTCGCTCGGGTTACTAATAAAGCACTCGGGGTGCAGGACGGAGGCCGAGCACGTCTCCGCCCGCCAAACTGAGCAGTGAATAAAGACCGAGATCAAGGCCGAAGACTCCAACCGGACTCACAGGGTCCGACCTTCAGGTGGCAGAAGGACTCCGCCTGCAACTGGCTGAGAATAGTAATTCTAACTAGACTGTGTGTGTGTGTGTGTGTGTGTGTGTGTGTGTGTGTGTGTGTGTGTGTGTGTGTGTGTGTGTCACCGTTACCACTAGTCGCTACTTGTTTAACTAAACATAATCAGACATGAAGATATTTCAGCTCCCACAATCCTGAAAATCTACTCAGAAATATATCTGCATGGATTCTTCACAGACTTTAAAGGAATTGATTTTCAGGAGCGTCGTCGTCCCTTATTGGACAGAGTTGACAGGAAATGGGGGAGGGGAGATAAGGGGGGAGGGAAGGGGGGCGTGTCCCCAACTGGACGGGAAGCAGTGACACAGTCGGCATCTTAAAAACCCTCCGAAACATCAGGACAAGCTTAAATATATGCTGGTATGTTGCAGAAGTTTGAATCTGCACGTCAACTGCTGCAGGTTAGAAACAGGAAGTTCCTCCAGGAACAGGAACTGCTATGGAGTTAATAATAGAATAAACTGTTTGGCAGTTTTGACTGTTCATATCCTTTTCTTCAATGAAACTGTCACAACCGTTCTGCTTACTCCAAATATTCAATTACAAGTCAAAGTTTTGCAGTCAAAATCTCACTTTGGGCAAAAAAAAAACGTAAAAGTACCCACAATGCAACAGAATAGCTCCTGTTAACATCTCCAAATATACAAGTGAAAGTTTTGCTTTGAAAATCTCACTTAAGCAAAAAATACAAAAATATGATTTGCAAAATGTAGCATCGAAATGTTTGAGGTGGCGCTTTATATTTTATACTTTTTAAGTGTAAATAAAATACATACGTGATGTTTTTAACTTATAAAACGTACGTAAAGTTACTTCAGCAACATATTTCACGATACTTTTGTGAAATTATTCATAGAAACCAAAGCCACGATCTTTTTTTCTGACACTAACCATTATTATGGTCTTTAAACTGAAGACACCCCAAATATCTGTTTAAATGTCAGGATTTTTTTAAATACCGCGAAACCTGCTACATAACTCGTAACTACAAAATGTCACCTAAAATAAATGAAATGAAAAGAAGTAGAGCTGCAGAAAAATGAATCTACTGAATGAATCAACTTTAAACATTCATACAGAGAAATGTCAGTATGACTTCTGTTTATCTGTTTTATATTTAATATCAGCTGAGTCGTGGTAAACAGGACTGTCAGCCAACACAGGAAGTAGCTCTCTAGCATATATTCAGATTAAAATGTTTTATAGTCAGATGATAAATCAAAGATTAGATGTTTGTGAGGAAAAAAAAGATCTTCCAGTGGGATTTAAACGTATTCAGGATGTTACCAACTTTTAAATATTTACACTACTTATTTTCCTACATTGAAGTCGTGTGAAACAGAAATAGAACAAGTTGAAACATCTTCACACTTTTTCTGAAACACGTTCATGTTTGTTTTGCGACTGAACTGTTTACGTCATTTTCTGAAGCCGTTCACAGTTTTTGGGGCAAAAAGCTGCGACGGAGCGTCAAATCTCAGCAGAACTGTTGTGGTTTTTTTCTAATACCTTTGACATTTGCTTGGTATTTTGAAGCCAACCTTACTCCTCCTCCTCCTCCTCCTCCTCCTCCTCCTGGATTCAAATCCCGGGATCAGAACGCTCCTCTTAAAACACCCTCGTGTTTCAATTCCCGATGACATTTACATTTGGAGATTTTCTCTCTCAGATAACCGTGACACGTTATTTTAGATGTAATGTGGAAACAGGAAGCGTTTCAACTTCCTCCCTTTTTTTTTTTTTTTTCCCCGGTTCTGGTTTTGGAGCGTCGGTGGCGCCGCCTGCAGGCCGACACGTCCGTTACACGTGATGTTGCGCCGAGTCGCTCCCGACACGTCTTTATCCGTGTTTATACGAACGTGTCACAACAAATCACTTCGGGAAACGCGTATGATCTGATTCTGTCTTCACACGTCCGTCAGTTTCTCACGAATGGAAACGTCTCGGCTTCCCGGTGACAGCGAACCGCCTCTCCCGTTTACTGAATGGAAATCTGCCGCAGTCGTTCATTTACTACTCGAAGGGCCGACCCGCCGTCCCAGATCTTTTTATATGTGGATTGCTAATTTGTTTTTTGCTCTGAGGAGGAAACGCTGAGGGCGGATGAAGAGCAATATACATCAAAATTAAACAACAACAAGCACTCAATTAGACCTCAGAGTTATAATCCTGAACTTTAAGACTACAGACCCGCCGGGACGTCTCCTGGTTTGTCAGCTGCTCTTTTGAAGCCTCCAGTCCGGCATTTCTAGGGAGGAGAGAAAGATGGATGCCCCGCCCACCTATACTATTGAACCTAAGGCCTGTCAATCAAACAGACATGCCCCCAAACGTCCCACTTTTTGAGGCCTAATATCTAATTAATGATGGGATTTTTCTTTTTTCAGATGGACCTCCAGAAAACTAATAAGAAGGAGTGACTTTAGCTAACAACACCGAGATAACTGATGGACACATTTTATTCACTTTGGATTTGATGAGAGAAGTTGAATGGGAGTCTATGGAGCCGGAGGCTTTTTGGAGCCGACCTCTAGTGGCACTCGCTGGTATTGCAGCTGAAGACACTTCTGGATCAGAACCATTTTACAGACCTGAAGCTATGAACTCTTTTATATCCAGTCAATGATCTGATGGAGAATATAAGGACACTAAGCCCCACCCACCTATACCAGAAACCTGACTGCACCACAATCCTGTCAATCAAACAACCCCGCCCACAAACATACAGCTTTTTGAGGCCTAATATCTAATAAATGATGGGATTATTCTCAGAAGTACAGCCAGAAAACTAATAAGAAGGAGTGAGTTTATCTTTACTGACTTTCAGGAGAGAACTTGATGCTTTTTGAATGGGAGTCAAACGGAGCCCCTAGTGGCCGTCAGTGTTATTGCACTCTGAGTGCACTGACTGTCTACGCTAAGTAACACACACTCGTCTTCACCGTAACATCCGTGTCTCTGCGTCAAATCAAAGTCAGACCTTCTGAAAAAAACATGTTTTCACCAGCCGTGATGGATGTGCAGAGATTCATCACGCTTAGAGACGGGAGAGTTTCTCATCCTCCGGGAACCACGAGGTGTCACCGGCAGCCGTTCACGAACATCCCCGATTTCTGGTTAAAAAACAAACAAACAAACAAACAAAACAACATCAGTTTCACAGCGTCTCCCTGAATCCAGCCGATGATGGACGAGCAGCGGGAGGATCAACCCGGTGAATTAGCAGAACGGCGGCCTAATCGTGTTAGCGACACCCACAGACATCTGGTAAACACTTCAGCTGGAACCATGCAAATGAACTCTGGCATAATGGACGGCCAATTATGGGTTTGACTGATGGGGCGAGCAGAGGAGGGGGGAGGGGGATCAGATTTTTACAAAAACAACGTACTGCATGTCATTTCTGTGTTTTGTATGTATGCATTGTGTGTGTGTGCAAATACACGCCAACATTTATATTCATGTTTGTATTTCTGCTGTATTTTCCTTCATTCCTTCATGCACGTCTGTTTATGCAGTTCTACATGCTCACATTTAAAAAGTGTTTGTTTCACTGCAGAAATATGCAGAGAGAGGACTCTGTGTGTGTGTGTGTGTGTGAGTGTGTGTGTGTGTGTGTGTGTGTGTGTGTGTGTGTGTGTGTGTGTGTGAGTGTGTGTGTTTGTGTGTGTGTGTGTGTGTGTGTGTGTGTGTGTGTGTGTGTGTGTGTGTGTGTGTGTGTGTGTTTGTGTGTGTGCGCGTGTGCTCTCCCCAGCCGACTTCCTCATCTGTGACAGCGTGACAAATTTACATTACTGAGCTCACCTGTTGACGGGGAGGGGGAGGGGGGGAGGGAGGGGGGCCCCCGAAAGATAACTATCGATATTGCCATGGTAACTGTCGCCCTGCTGTTCCCAGATACCCACAATGCAGAGAATGTGTGTGTGTGTGTGTGTGTGTGTGTGTGTGTGTGTGTGTGTGTGTGTGTGTGTGTGTGTGGGGTGGATGATGATGGGTGGTGGGGGGGGGGGGGGGGGGGTTGTTGCTTGCGGGGGTTGGATGTTCTTTTTCTGGAGGTATAGTGTGCGACGCAGCGGGTAGGTGACAGGGATTACAGCCGCAGCCAGAGGTAAATAATACAGCCACGCTGCTCGTCCCCGTGCCGGGGAAAAAAAAGCCTCTATATTTCTGAGCGGTTGCCTTGGCAACTAGAAGCAGAGAGGGGGCCCTAATTTTATTTTATTTTTTTTGCGTTGGACTCCGTGAGACAGATGAGCTGTTCGGCGCGTCGAGGAGGGTCGTTCTTGTGTGTTTGTTTTGAGAAAGAAAAGGAAATGTAGAGACGAGGAGAGCTGCACGCCGCGCTGGATATAAATCTCTCTATCTCTGTATATGTCTGCTGAATGCACACGTACCGATATTAAATACATATTTCAGATTCAACTTTTATGTTTAGGTCAGAGGTCAGTGGGCTCAACCGGATGGAAGTTTACTATTTATTCTCTTCACTGCAAGGTGCTTTTTTCTGTTTTTTTTACTGATGCTTCTTGTTTCCATTCAAATAAATTAGATATAAATCAAACTGAACTCTGAAACTGCTCTTATTTGTAATGAGTTAATGAGCTAAAGTCGAAAAACAAAAAATTTGAATCAATCGAATATACTTATGAGGTCAGTCAATGAATGATAATGATGAATATGTGATGATGAAACTAAGAGTCAAGAAGCTGCTGTGTAAACTTACAAACTGACCTTCATCACATTTTTGTCCAAAGAAGCTAAAAAATAAAAAGTCTGTCCAATTTAATTTTCAGAACAGTCAATATGTTGCCATGGAGACAGCAATGCTCTGCCCGGCGTCTCATCTGGACACTCAATAATTCATTCTCGTTAACAAAACGACCTTTTGGAAAGTCGGCGTCGGTGGAAGCGACTCCGTGTTTCCACGTTTCCAACACGTGTGTTGTTTGACTTTTGTTCATTTTATCCCGTCCGGTCGGTGAAGAGACAACAAACAGTTCAAGCTGCATTAATAATATCTTTCACTTTTGCTTTCTGTCCCGGCTCAATACGTCGGCGAGCGCCGGCCGCCGCAGAACGATTAATCAATAGAGCGTCATCGAAGGAGACGTCTGTGGGAAAGAGAGGAAATGGGAGACCTCGGGGTCGAGAGAGGAGAGAGGCTGGGAGTGTGTGTGTGTGTGTGTGTGTGTGTGTGTGTGTGTGTGTGTGTGTGTGTGTGTGTGTGTGTGTGTGTGTGTGTGTGTGTGTGTGAGTGAGTGAGTGAGTGTGTGTGTGTGTGTGTGTGTGAGTGAGTGAGTGAGTGTGTGTGTGTGTGTGTGTGTGTGTGTGTGTGTGTGTGTGTGTGTGTGTGTGTGTGTGTGTGTGTGAGTGAGTGAGTGTGTGTGTGTGTGTGTGTGTGAGTGAGTGAGTGTGTGTGTGTGTGTGTGTGTGTGTGTGTGTGTGTGTGTGTGTGTGTGTGTGTGTGTGTGTGTGTGTGTGAGTGAGTGAGTGTGTGTGTGTGTGTGTGTGTGAGTGAGTGAGTGTGTGTGTGTGTGTGTGTGTGTGTGTGTGTGTGTGTGTGTGTGTGTGTGTGTGTGTGGGGACATTTTGACTCGTCCTCACTTCAGGACAGAGTCTCAAACAGCTTCAGGGTGCATGTCAGACTCGGGTCAGGGTTGAGGTTAAATATGTGGTTATGAGGGAATGTAAAATGTCCATGAGGTTCCTCATAAAACCAGAAGTCCAGATGTGTGTGTGTGTGTGTGTGTGTGTGTGTGTGTGTGTGTGTGTGTGTGTGTGTGTGTGTGTGTGTGTGTGTGTGTGTGTGTGTGTGTGGAAAAGAACAGTGGGATGATGAAATAGAAATTCAGACTTTGGTGCGTGTGCTTATATACACTGGTAGTTACTTATTTCTATCCATCAGTGTGGACGCTAGTGGCATCTGTCTCTGGTGGGACAGATAGACAGTAAACTGTCTGGCATCTGTCCCACTAGCAACGCCCAGGGCTGCCCGACACACACACACACACACACACACACACACACACACACACACACACTCACTCACTCACTCACACACACACACACACACACACACACACACACACACACACACACACACACACTCACTCACTCACACACACACACACACACACACACACACACACACACACACACACACACACACACTCACTCACACACTCACTCACACACACACACACACACACACACTCACTCACACACTCACTCACACATGGGAGCAGACCAAAGCACTTATATTCAAATATTGATCTGCAGGCTTCTGTTTTCAATTCAGCCACACTTATGAAATTCACTTACAAATGTACTTCAGTGGCCGAGGGTGTGTGTGTGTGTGCGTGTGTGTGTGTGTGTGTGTGTGTGTGTGTGTGTGTGTGTGTGTGTGTGTGTGTGTGTGTGTGTGTGAGTGAGTGAGTGTGTGTGTGTGTGTGTGTGTGTGTGTGTGTGTGTGTGTGTGTGTGTGTGTGTGTGTGTGTGTGTGTGTGTCTGTGTGTGTGTGTCTGTGTGTGTTGACGAAGACTGGACATAAAAGAGTTCGTATCTTCAGGTCTGTAAAATGGTTCTGATCCAGAAGTGTCTTCAGCTGCAATACCAGCGAGTGCCACTAGAGGTCGGCTCCAAAAAGCCTCCGGCTCCATAGACTCCCATTCAACTTCTCTCATCAAATCCAAAGTGAATAAAATGTGTCCATCAGTTATCTCGGTGTTGTTAGCTAAAGTCACTCCTTCTTATTAGTTTTCTGGAGGTCCATCTGAAAATAATCCCTCATTCATTAGAAAAGAAGATTCAAGAAGACCTGTTTTTGGGGGCGTGCCTGTTTGATTGACAGGCCTGTGGTGCAGTCAGGTTGCAGCTATCGGTGGGCGGGACGTAGTATCGTCAGGTTTCCGATCAGATCGGTCAGATCCACCTCTGGCTCCTCCCCCAGCTCGTCCAAATATGGTCACTTCCTGCTCTGAACTAGCAAGATGGTGACGGACAGAATCTGAACTGGAGGATTCATAACGCTCACAAACCAACAATGACATCGTCACCATACGGTACTTTTTTCACTAAAATGTATAGCCAGACAACAAGTGAATGAGCAACGAGGAATACAACAAGTGTTAAATAGAAATATAGACTATGAACAGAAAGCCAGACGACCAGGAGCTGCAGCTTTCAACCAAATAACAACTATTGAAGGAGACGTTAAAAAAACATCTCGGAAAATAAAGCTCTAATTTATTCCAAAGATAATTAAAGAAACAAACATGAGAGCTGTTTGCAGTTCATTCAGTTTAAAAGAAACATAAATCCAGAAGCTTTGCAGTAATTATCGGATCATGAACCATCATTTTCCAGATTTAGATGAGAGTTGGATGCAGGCCGAGCTGCTGAGAAACACACACACACATACATACAGAGGGAGTGTGTACATGTGTGTTCATGTTCATGCCTGCTTTCGTGTGTGTGTGTGTGTGTGTGTGTGTGTGTGTGTGTGTGTGTGTGTGTGTGTGTGTGTGTGTGTGTGTGTGTGTGTGTGTGTGTGTGTGTGTTGTGATTAAAGTTTGCACTGACTATTGATTGGCCTGTCACCAGCGGTCCGGTCTGTCCCCGTCATCAATGTGATGGAGGGACAGTGTCTCTGCTTCCTGAACAAGTCCGTCTCTTCCTGTCGGACTTTAAAACCCACAAGATAACGTCACAGTAAATCACAATTATTTCTTCTGCTGCTGTTTCTGGTCGTCCTGTTGAAGTTTGAAGTCAAAAGAAAGCAACAGAATGAATATTATATTCCACATAATATCAGCTTTTAACAAAAAGAAGACGTAACTTCTTTGTAATCAGCAGCATTTGAAATATTAACTAAATTATTACAGTCACATTTATTCTGTAATTTCAAATGTAATTGTGTTACAGACGAAGAACCGGGTTCCTACTTGACTTGATTTGACAACTATTAGATAGTTTACAAAGACATTTGGTGACAGTCGGGATGAACTGCAGCTCAGCACCATTATCAGGTCATGAACGCAATTTTAATCATAATTTTTTTTTATGTAATACCTGAAAAAAAAAAATCAAAGTTTCCATTTGTGTTGAGTTCAAATTCAAAGATTTTGGCGCTCCAGCATTATAACATTAATAAACCTTATTTGAGCTTTAATCTAAAAGCACCACGGAGCCGTTAACGCAGCGGTCTGAGTTTTCATCCATATGATCAAATTTAAGACCAAAAAAAAAATGCTTGTTTTGAAAACTTTTATTCTGGTGTATTAATAATTGTATCTTTTCCCAGAAAGTCTGGATTCGATTTCTTCCAAAGTTTCCTTGTTTGCTCTTTTACCCAGAAACCCTCCTGTTTTTGTTCTCTGGCCGGAGGTGTCACATGATTTATGGCGCTCTCGCCCGCCTCCACCGACCTCACCTCCGCTTCCCACACGCCCACCTCTCATCGCCGTCGACGCGTCCAACCCCGTTTTAATCAGAAGGTTTACTGAATTCATCTCGGAACAAAATAAATGAACAAAACTTGATTAAAAATCCAAATGCGCCGCAGGACCGATCGCAGTTTGTTTTCGGGGTTCAACGCCGCGTTGGTGGAATTTTGCTTTAATCAGATGGAAAGTGTGGAGTGATGTTTGTTCGAAGTAAATGTGCTGAAGAAATCTACATTTTTTTTTCCAAGTATATAAACGATACCAGATTAAATGACTTGTTAAAATGGATTTTTTTTTTTCCTACAGTGTGCCGGCTTGCTGAATCCAGAGCTGAGAACAAATCGGCTCCTTCATGGCCCAGTGAACCATCGACTCGGTAACCAGCAGAGTCCGTCAGATAGAAAAGATGCATGGTGCTTTAAACCATCGCAGGGCCTCTGCCCCCCACACCCCCCACCCCACCACCACCCCCTCCCTCCTCCCGTTTCCATCCCTCCTGCTCGGGCCTGAAACCGCTGCTCCGTGACACTGGACATTACCCGCAGAATAAAAATGAGGTGAGGCGGCTGGAAAATTGAACATGTTGTCAGGCTGCAGCGGCTGTTTTGGGTGATTTAGGAACTGCACTCGATTAGGGTCATTTATTTTGGGTAATGTAAATACAGTGATAGCGGGGGCCGGTCATGTGATGGAGGAGAAGTGTTTTTGCTGAGGTTATTGGTAATGGGAGCGTTACACTGTGCTATTTCTAAAAAATGGCGGTCAACGGCCTCTCTCCGTGTGCACAGGATTATTGCAGCGTTGCATGTTGAGATATATAACGAGTGTGTGTGTGTGTGTGTGTGTGTGTGTGTGTGTGTGTGTGTGTGTGTGTGTGTGTGTGTGTGTGTGTGTGTGTGTGGAGGGGGGAGCGAGGGTTATGGGGTGGGGAGGCGCTCTTCATATCTGCCACTGTGTTGGATGGCTTCAGTTAAAGTGGAGAGCGTACGAATGAAACCCTCGAACCTCCGGCAGAGCTGCTGTTTGTTCAAGTGAAAACTTCACTTTATCACAGAAAAAAAAAGAAATCCCACGATTCTGATTGGTGCTGCTGCTTCTGCCGTGTGAAGCAGATCCGTCATGGACATGCAGGGTATTTTTTTTACTTTATATTTTTTTAATTCCAAGCAAGCCCCTACAAAATAAGAGTCTTAACAGGAAAATATCATCCTTCCTCATCTCTGCTGCCATCAAATGAAAACAAAGATCAGCAGATTATCTCGAGACGACGGCTGAAATCTGAGCGGCTTACGTGAAATCTTTGATCTCGCTTTTGGTGTCGTCGCTTCGGTTGAACGGGAGAAAACAAAACGACATTCAGTTACTGGATGTTAGAAACCGCACAGAGGACGAGATGCCCGTCGATTAGTTACGTGACTTGTAGCATAACTTACAAAAATACAATATTTACTGTTAATAGACTGTAAAAAGTTCGCAAGATAAACAGAAAGACGAATATAAAACCAAATATTCTTTACAAACACGTGCTAAATCTCTTTTGTCATATTTCTGTCCCTTGTCAACCTCAGTTTTCAAAATAAAACATTATTTTCTAAGTGAATCAGTTCTATTAATTTAATTAAAGTTCAGAAGTTAAAAGCGACTTTGAGTCCTCATCTAACTTTTAAAGGTCTTAAGAAGTATCTTCTCTGAATCTCTGCGTCTCTTTAAAGGTCTTATAACTTAATTTCCTTGAATTTAATGGGAGAAAATGGCTTGTTTTTATAATTTAATATCCTATATGAGATTTTTGTCAGATAAACTCAGGTGCTGAATATTGTCATATAAATATTCTTTTTTTATATAGTGTTTAAAACATTCCTCAGCTAATAAATCCTGAGATAAAATGATATTTAATGGTGTTTTCAATTTAGTACAAACGTAGTCGTTGTGAAAAAACACTTCGGGAGACAAAATCAAATCTATTCAGTGCGCGATACGACGCTTTTATTTTGAAAAACGTTGTAAATTGAAGCGTCTTTCACTGAGTGTGTTAAAATAGTTTTCCGCTGTTCAGATGTCAAACATGAAAGGAGGGTTTCTAACCTCTGCACTGCAACCGATCGTCCAATAAACCGGCAGCCGGCGGCGGCCGCTTCTCTCTCCCTCACTAATTAACTTTGGGGGGCGACCGAGTTGACCTCCGGCCCCCCGACAGCGGCCGCGCTGTAATCACCGCGTCGGCCGGTCGGAGCACGTTTGAAAAGGGACGGTGATAACGTCTTATCTGTCACGTAAACACACTCCAACACACGTTCTCCGACGGTTTCCTCTCAGTCACACACTTCACCGCATTCCTGGTCGTAACACACACACACACACACACACACACACACACACACACACACACACACACACACCCTCCCCCCCTCCCTCCCTCCCCTCTGTGAATGTGTAACCATCCTCTGCCTGCAGCTCCGGGTCGCTGATTACGCTCTCCGTGACCTCTCGGTCGTGGTACTCTCACTTTCACATTTACATCCATTTGGTGCATTGGATTCATTTTCATTTTCATTAGTATTAATTGTTGACGTCAGGTGAGCGAAGAAGAGCCCGATGTTACATTTAAGGGTGAAACGAGGACGCAAATGTCTCCCAATTATTTTTGAAAGCTGTTTTAGTTTGAATGTTTAGCACGATATATTGTAAAATGTTTTATTTTAATCAGAGGAAGTGAGTCTTATTGGAGAAAGATGTCGGTGCAACTGTTGAGAACAGCTGAGATGAGTTAGATGACAAAATAATACAGTTTATTTCATCAGTTTGTTTTTGGTCGTGGATCAGATCAGTCAGATCCACCGTTGGCTCCTCCCCCAGCTCATCCAAATATGGTCACTTCCTGCTCCAAAATAACAAGCAAAATGATTCAAGGTTTTAGCAGAAAATTGGTTTTCAGGGTCTTTAACTGAAATCAAATCAAATAAAAACAAAGTAAACTAAACTGGAGGAAGATTTTCTGTGATAAAAATGTTTTTGAAGTCATTCGGAGAATCAAAATAAGTTATTTAGTTTGTTAGAACTGAGACGTAACAAACAGCATTTTTCTTAAAGAGGTTTGTTGACCTCATTATCTTTTGGTTTTTACGTAACTTTGTTTTTGTATAATTGGTTCATTGTTTCTTAAAAATGTTCTTGCACACTGATTGTATCGTACGGCGTCCATTTGTTGACGTGCTGCAGCCCCGCAGACGGCATCGTCCTCTCCAGCAGAGACGTGGGACAGCGTTGCTCCGCCGACGAGCAGCTCCTCACATCTCCTGACGAAGTATCACGGTGCCTGCGAGTGTCAGATTTTGGCACTTGCACTTAAGCCTTCCTGCATAGCCGCTCAGCGCCAAACAAGGGAGGACAGGGGGGGGAGGCTAAATCGATGTTGACTGTGCCAAGAAAGGGAGAATGAAATAGGGGGGAAATGTTGAACAGCTGTCCCTAAAAATAAGAGAGGCAAACATCATTGTGTGTGTGCAGAGATGTGAGGAACACAAGTGGTTTCGCTTTCACTCAAAATCCGGATTTGGAAACTAAGAGGATCAAAACAGTCAGACACAACTTTACATCAATCTCTTTATATAAAAAAAAAAAGACGAAAAAGTTTCAAAATAAGATACGCTCCATGTGCCCGAAAGAAAAGGGAAGCAGCATATTTAAGAGTCATGGATGGATTTAAAGTTTTTGTGCTTTCTAGTTTTTTTCTGTGATGCATTACTGTTATTCTGACCTACATCCACTATTAATACTGCGATAAATTCAGATCACACTTAAAAAGGACGCGTTTATCGGGGTAGTTATCATTAGATACTGAGGGCCTGATTTACTGAAGGTTTTTTGTGCAAACTTCACATCACCTGCATCTTTCAAATGTGCAGTTTAACACACGTTGTCCGTTTTGCGTGTTTGCCCTGAATGCATATTTAATTTTGGGCATTTCTACTTGAACGTGTAAAATACCGGGAGGTGAAATGCAAACAGATAAATGTATCACCCATGATGATATTTACTGAACCCGACAGTAGAAATAGGAGAAGTGACTGCGTGACTATTTCACGTTTTCAACATCAGTACGTCAGGAGAGATGGCTGCTCTTAATGTGGCGAGATGGAGACACAGGAAACCAAAAAATACGAACATTTCTGAGAAGAAAAATGATTAAGACATATTGGATATGTTATTTTATTTATATTTCTTCATTTCAGTGGGATCAAATTTCCTTTTCCTCGTTTCTGTTTTTTTCATGGCTGGAATCACTTTAAAACACAGATTTCCACCTGATATCAGTTGCAGAATAAATGTGCAAACAAGCAAATTAGGACCCTTAATGTGCGATCTTCATACATCAGGTCCTTCAATGTCTGCTGCTCTGGTTTATGACGTACATCTTTTATCACCTCTGTGGTCCAGCTGAGTAATGCAGCTCAAATCCTCCTGACGGGCAGAAAAAGGTTCGACTTCCAGCCGTCTGGGGCTCCGACACGACTCAGCGTCTTATGTCACGGCTCTTTTAGATACCCGACAAGTTGATGGAAATCAGATTTCATTGGCCTTGAAAATGTCTGATTTGTTCTGCGATGGGAAACGCTGTTAAGTCCTGAACTTGTTCTGAACTTGTTGAGAACGGAGAGTTGAAGTTTTCAGCTTTAGAGCCTCGTATATCACCGATATCCAGCCGAGCCGACAGGTCAAATACCTGCGTACAAATCACGCTAATACTTGCCATGTGCCACGGCTGCATTTCAAAGGCAGACTGCAGTAAACTCGCTGACGGGATCCTTTATTTCAGCTCGTTTTTCATCCTGTGATGTTTTGTGGTTGGAAATAACCACATAATATTTTAGTGAGTGTTAGACCATCAGCAGCATTAATGCTTTAAATTAGTATCTGTAACTTTGCATCTTTTTAAAGGTTTTCTATTACAGTTCATGAATAATAAGGAAAAATCTGAACTTTGATATTTGTAGATTTATTATTAATACTGAATAATATTTTTTTTATCTTGTGATTTAAGTATTATTTCGATACTATACTGTAAATAATATTTACACCTAAAAAAAACAGTTTTTGAGAGAAAAAAGCACGTTTGTCAATGAAATATGTTTTTGCGGAGTTCCACAGGGTTTTATTTTAGGTCCCCCACAATTCAGTTGTGAGTAAATAATCGTGTATATTCTTGGTGTTCTGTGAGGTATTAGTGTTATTCTCACATAAAACTATGACGACTACCTCCACAAACTGCACGTTCAGTTTTTCTGTTGTTTTGAATCAATTTCTTCTGTAATCCAGTTGCTGAACAGACGTATACGACATGGCTGCCAGCGGACATCTGACCTCACATGAAGGCGTCACCGAAAGGCCAACACATGTGCTTGTTTTGAATACGTATACACAGTATGAATGTGTGATTAATGCGAAGGAACTTTCTGTGCAGTCGGTGTTTAGTTTTGGCGGGAACTCTCGGTTTGTGTGGCGACAGGTTGTTTCGCTGGAATATTCATGATCTCTGATTATTTCCAGCCGTACAGAGACACAAAGAGGCTGAAATGAGTTCGGGTTTACATGTGCTTTTAAAAAATAACTATTTTTATTTACAGCTGGACCACTGTTGCAGCGTCCCTGTTTTTTTTGTTTTGTTTTTTTTTAAATGGCCTCCTCGGTAATGACAGTAATTATCACGGTCCGAGTGCTCAAACAAGCCTGTTTTGGCCGCCGTCGTCCATTTCTCTTCCCAATCCGGAGTGTCATCATTAAGTCCTCCGGGAGTTGTAACTGGCAGGCCACTGCAGTGTGTGTGTGTGTGTGTGTGTGTGGATGTGTGTGTGTGTGTGTGTGTGTGTGTGTGTGTGTGTGTGTGTGTGTGTGTGTGTGTGTGTGGATGTGGATGTGTGTGTGTGTGTGTGTGTGTGTGTGTGTGTGTGTGTGTGTGTGTGTGTGTGTGTGGATGTGGATGTGTGTGTGTGTGTGTGTGTGTGTGTGTGTGTGTGTGTGTGTGGATGTGGATGTGTGTGTGTGTGTGTGTGTGTGTGTGTGTGTGTGTGTGTGTGTGTGTGTGTGTGTGGATGTGTGTGTGTGTGTGTGTGTGTGTGTGTGTGTGTGTGTGTGTGTGTGTGTGTGTGTGTGTGTGTGGATGTGTGTGTGTGTGTGTGTGTGTGTGTGTGTGTGTGTGTGTGTGGATGTGGATGTGTGTGTGTGTGTGTGTGTGTGTGTGTGTGTGTGTGTGTGTGTGTGTGTGTGTGGATGTGTGTGTGTGTGTGTGTGTGTGTGTGTGTGTGTGTGTGTGTGTGTGTGTGTGTGTGTGGATGTGGATGTGTGTGTGTGTGTGTGTGTGTGTGTGCAGCTCGGCCTGGTGCCAGGTGGTGAGATCTTATCATCAGTGCTCTGACCTCTTGTGTTGAAATATCTTTTCAGAATGTGGGTATTTTGTGTGTGTGTGTGTGTACTGTACATCTGTGTGTGTGTGTGTGTGTGTGTGTGTGTGTGTGTGTGTGTGTGTGTGTGTGTGTGTGTGTGTGTGTGTGTGTGTGTGTGTGTGTGTCAAATGTGCAGTTGACAAATGGTTTGAAGCTGTGTGTTTTTGAGAGGGGGTGTGTTAAGTAGGTCTGAGAGCTGTGTTGCAACTCTGATACGCATCCGTACTTAAGCACTTTAATATGTTTGTGTGCTGACGTGATCTTTAGCGTGTACTCATTCACACATGATGCACATGCGCATTTTATAGATAGAAGGAAATAAAAAAGATGTATATTAATATACAAAAAAAAGAGAAATATGCGATAAAAATGAAGGTAGTTATTAAGTTATAGATTTTAAGCCAGAGGTGTTAATTTGGTAAAAGTTGTTAATATAAAATTGAATTAAAACTACACATACTCAATAAGACTGCATGGTCCAACCCGGTGGCACGGTAGAGCGTGAGATAGCCACGCTGTGGGCTGTCGAGGCGTGAAAGTTACACGTTTTGTTAGTGTGAAACTTGCACGCACGTAAATGTCGAAGGATCATGTGACCGAGGTCTCAAAGCAACGTGGTTATCTGACGTTCTGCTGCTGTGGACGAAACCCTTAGATGTGTGTGTGCAACACATGTTTCAGTGCATGTGTGTGTGCCTTATAGCAGAGCGCGTGTTTCTATACATAAACACAGCAATGATTGTGTGTGTGTGTGTGTGTGTGTGTGTGTGTGTGTGTGTGTGTGTGTGTGTGTGTGTGTGTGTGTGTTAGCTGCTCTCAGCCTACCACAGCAGGCTAATGGATCACTGTCAGGGTGTCCTGTAATTACTGAGATATGACTGTCATTATAGCAATACCGCCCCTCCTCCATCATTCCACAGCCATTACATGCATGTGTGTGGGCGTGCACGCTTCTGCTCGAGTATGTGTGTGTCCATGTATAGATATATATATGTGTGTGTGTGTGTGTGTGTGTGTGTGTGTGTGTGTGTGTATATGTGTGTGTGTGTGTGTGTGTGTGTGTGTGTGTGTGTGTGTGTGTGTGTGTGTGTGTGTGTGTGTGTGCTGGGCATCAGAACATAAAGGCGAGTTATTACTGCGAGTGCTTTGCAGCCTTTGTGACGAGCTGAGCGAGCATCTGTTCCTGCAGCTCAACAGGTTTTCAGGAAAAGTCGAAGCATGACGGGAGTTTTTCTGTCCTCTTTGTCAGACAAGTGTTTCTTTGTACTGTCGGTGCTACAGAAGCTGGTTTTGAAACTACGGCTGCCGAAGCTGCAGGCTGTAAATAAAGTTACCCGACGGGCCAGAAAAAGCTGAAGACGCTGAGAGCGCGGTGGGACGCCCCCTGCAGGCCGGATCGATGGTCCGCACCACAGCTTCAAAATATAACTACGAAGATGGTGAATGGTGGTTTTTATTCACGCACACAGAATAGAGTAGAATAATTAGACAGAAAACTCTATATATTGGATGTCCCATATTTTCTAGCTAATTTCCTGCAAAAAATGACCTTAAAAAAAGTTCAGTTTACGGCTAAATATGAGAAAGGTTCCAGGAAATCACCTGAAAACCGTGAAAGAAGCAAAATAATTCACATGTTGAGGTATTTTCCCCGAAGTAAACTCCATCATCTTTTAATGTGATCTACAGAGAAGCAGGTTCGTCTCCTGAATAATGGAACGACTGTATAAGGTTTATTTGATGGCTTTTAATTATTGAAGCTTTGTTCCGCGCTGTTTGTTTTTCCGAACGTCGTCCGTCCGTCCCGTTCTGGTGAAGCCGACGTCTCGGGAACGCCGAGTGGGAATTCCTTTAAATTTGGCACAAACTTTCACTTGAATTCAAAAGACGAACTGGTTTTGAAAATGTGTTTTTTGGGGGTTTTTTTTCAAAGAAGCAGAAATTTCCAAACACATTTCTGCCCCTTTTGTGCCGATGACTCATTCAGGAGCGTTTTGTTTTTACCGACCCGTCTGGAAACGCTCCAGCTGACGTTCACCCGACAACGTTAACGGGAAAACGATCCGCCGCTTCTTCTTCTGCAGATAAACAACGGCGGCACCGGCGACAACAACAAGAAGCGGGAGGAGATCCAAGAGAAGGAGCGTTTGTTTGGTGGCAGATTAAACTGCAGACATGTTGCTGTCCTCTATATGTCACTCCTCTCACTCTCACTCTCACTCTCACTCTCATATTCAACACGCTGCCTGTAATTAACGGACACCAACCGGCATCAGAGTGATTTATTGAGCTCTTATTGGCCTGTTATTAAATCCTGATTAATGACTCTTAATTCTTTTCAAGTTCTTTGCATGAAAATGGGAAGAAAAAAAAAACTACCACAAAACAGTGGATGTGAAAGCAAACAGTCGTGATCCGCCCGTGATCACAACACAAACACGAGTCCTGTCGTCGCCCGGCGACGTGCGTCACCGACATGTTCTCTTCCACTGAAGCTATTTCCGTCGCGCTCGGCCGGCCGGTTGCGAGTCTGTCGTGCTGCCAGCGATCTTTTTATCTTCTCGAACGAGCGCAGCAACACAAAGAGTCTCCGTCACGTTCGGCCGGAAACGTTTAGTCTGTCGGGATGTTTACGATCTGAAACCTGCAGAAAATAGACATTAGGAGCGTTTATGTTTCGTTGTCTGACGGGTTCTTTTTTGGGCCTTTTGTCAGGTTTTTTTTATTTTAGAAAAGGGTCAACTTGTTGCACCCGCGACTCCCCGTATTTATATCGGCGACCTTTATTCGCTGACTGTGTGAAATTCCAGTGGTGTTAACTTTTATAGAGCAGCTGCCGGCTGTTGCTCCCATTGCTCCCATTGCTCCCGTTGCTCCTGTTGCTCCCGTTGCTCCTGTTGCTCCTGTTGCTCCCGTTGCTCCCGTTGCTCCGTTGTTCCCGTTGCTCCCGTTGCTCCCGTTGCTCCTGTTGCTCCCGTTGCTCCCGTTGCTCCGTTGCTCCCGTTGCTCCCGTTGCTCCCGTTGCTCCCGTTGCTCCCGTTGCTCCCGTTGCTCCCGTTGCTCCTGTTGCTCCTGTTGCTCCCATTGCTTTTGTTTTCACGGTTGCTGCATTGAAAGATTTTTGTTGGTCAAACATCCTCGTTGCAGCGCCGCAGCCAAACTTAAACACAAGTTGAATTCACAGAGCGAGTTTACGATCATTTTCTGAAGTACGAATGTCAAGGAAACAAAAATCCTGTGACGTCATCCATCTGATCGGAAACCTGACGATACTACGTCCCGCCCACCGATAGCTGTAACCTGACTGCACCACAGGCCTGTCAATCAAACAGACACGCCCCCAAAAACAGGTCTTCTTGAATCTTCTTTTCTAATGAATGAGGGATTATTTTCAGATGGACCTCCAGAAAACTAATAAGAAGGAGTGACTTTAGCTAACAACACCGAGATAACTGATGGACACATTTTATTCACTTTGGATTTGATGAGAGAAGTTGAATGGGAGTCTATGGAGCCGGAGGCTTTTTGGAGCCGACCTCTAGTGGCACTCGCTGGTATTGCAGCTGAAGACACTTCTGGATCAGAACCATTTTACCGATCTAATGACACCATGAAGACTCGTGGAAAACACTTATTGACTTTGTATTTCAGGAGAGAAGTTGATGCTTTTTCAATGGGAGTCTGCCGGAGCACCTAGTGGCCCTCGGTGGTATTGCACTTTCAGGTACTTTAAGGCTCCACTGTTTCACATCTGTCCTTTTTCCATTAGGTGCATAACTGTGTTGCAGTTCAACCTGCATGCGTTCTTAATTTATAGCTCAATTCAACACTGTTATTATTGTTCCGTGTTTAAATCTCTCCTGAGACGCTGCCTTTAATCTGAGCAACTGTTGAAGAGATTAAACTACCGCCGCCAGCTCATCAGGGAGGACGACCGGCGCTGACATTGAGGGAAATTAAACAGCTCTTGTTTGCAGAGAGCGGAACACAACCAGAGTTTTAGTTTAAGAGCGTGCAGCTATTATGAATTAGGCTGCAGCGGTTAGCAGCTCCTATAATCACGTGTTTGTCTTTATTTAGTCGGGGAAGATGTGCTGAACAAGCAAGCGCTCATTATTTACAGACTTCTGCTGCCTACCACCGAGAGGATTTTAGAGCTACAGAGGTCAAGGGTCAAATACCCCCCTCCCCCCTCCGCCCCACTGTGACTCATTGTATTCATTTTACACGTTGAATTTTATTTTCCACAAACACAACTTCCTTTATTATTATATTTTTTTCATGTAAAAACTGTGCAACAAGTTCAGACATGTTCTCTGGGGGGTCGATGAAAGGCCTTCTGGGTAATGTAGGAACTCATTATTAGCTTGAGGCAGATTTTAGGTACTTAATGAGAAAATAACTTTTGTATTTCACGGCATATCAATCTGAAATACATATTGTATATTGTTATCAGTATATCTGCGTCTGTAAACAAATGGAAATAACTGGCTGCTATAAACAATCTGTTTATCACTTCTGTCTTCATCATTTTAATATCTTAAAGCCCAAATCATCCTCAATATGGCACAAAATAATCCTCCATAGATCCAAGTGTCTTTTTCTGTGTTGGAAGAAATCACTTTTTCCCTATTTCTGTAACATAAAAACATGAGTTTGAAATTACATTTTTAACAAATGAATTTTGTAATTTGTTGGTTAAACGTAACAAAGAAAGAAAATGCAGTTTCATGTTTAAAAATAAAAGTCCAGAATCAACATGTGATCCTGCTGCAGAAGCTCCAGTCAGATGTAGGTCACCTCGGAGGAACAAATGAATCTGTTCCTCTGATCAGGTGGAGCTTCACTGTCCACACCTCCTTACAAAACACACACACACACACACGCACACACACACACACACACACACACACACACACACACACACACACACACACACACACACATGGCAGTGAGTTTGCGTGCGCATTCTTTTTTTTTCTCCCTCTCCAGCCCTTCATGCGCGCGTCAGGAGCGCACAGAGGGCGCACCGGTGTCAGTTTGCTCCAGCCCCCTTTTGTACCGGTCGCTCGCTGCCTTCGCTTTACGCGCAGCGGCGTCTCGGAGCAGGATTTTTTTTTTTTTGGAGGGGGGGGGGAGTGGAAATTCCGCTGCTGTACTTTCACGACTCGCCTCGTATTTTCTTGACATTTGTGCTGTGGCGGTCAGTCGGTGAGTCACTGCGCGGCGGAGAGAGAAGCGGACTGAAACACGGAGTACAAGAGCCGGAGAGCGTCCCGATGTTCCCCGCGGCTGGTTTCCTCTGAATCCCGGTTGAACTCGTGCTCTCTTTTTTTAAACATCTCCGACTTGGAAGTATGTACATCATCGCTCCGGTTTGGTACCAGAAGTGAGAAGCTCGAGCTCGAACCGACGGAGCGCAGCTGACACTTCTTCACCAACGGATTTTTTACAATTTTTGGTTCCTTTTTCATTCTTGTTTTCCTGCGTTTGGATTATTATTTCATGTTTTGTTTTTTCTTCCAGGAGATGGAGAGTTGTTCCCTGACAGACACAGAGCTCCGCTGCTGAAGCTCACAGGATGCTGGGGAACCTACAACAACCACATCTCTTACTTTGAGACAGATTCCGGAGGTTTTATTTTTCCTCCCTCTCTGGACGTAAACTCCTCGGACGTTTTTTTTTTTTTTTGGTCTTTATTTCCCTTTTTTTATTTTATTTTTGCAGCATGTCTGTGTTTCACTGTCTCATAAGGATGCGTAGTGGATTGCTATTGTTCCTTTTCACCCAAGTCATCTTGGTTGCTTCGTTGACTCAGACTGGTAGGTGTTGACTTGATGCATGTGGCTTGACAACAGGCAGCCTATTGATCAATTTTGCATCATTTTGCACCATTGTGTCCGCTCACCTGTTATGTCTCGGCTTTCCCTTTGAGACGACGTCTGCTGGGGTTTAAATCCGACCCCGTAAACACTGATTCTCACCATAAATACTCCAACAAATGAAAGAAAATGAAGCATATTACACAAAATGCTCTGATTGTAGCAAGAAATCCAAAAGATGCTCAAATTATCTTCCAAATAAAACTAATAATTGAGCTCGCTGACGCACAACAAGTCTCTATATCAACATTTTCTTATTCTAATAATAATACAAATCTGTCTGCTTCCGTTCATCCCTTCAAAAAGCGCGTTTTGCAGCTCGTTGCCACGGAAGCCTGATCCAGGCTATGCAAGCAATTTACTAAAACCATTCAGAGAGAAAATTAAAATGAATCATCCTGCTGGTCGCCCGCGCCTCACCTCCGCGTGCGTTATCACACCGTATGGCGCGGATGCAGCTGAAGCTCACTTTATACCACACCTTTTCTAAATACTGCAAATCGTAAGTTTTAGCACCTTATTATTTTTATTTTTTTTGCAGGCTGGTGTGAATTTATGCTTCTGATGCGCAAAAATAAAATATGTGTTTTTTTTTGTCAACATAATGGGGATTTTTGGGGGATTTATGATCTTCCCAAACTGGTCTTCATCAGAGTGCTTCTGAAAGTCCATTTCTCTTCCTGTAACTTTCTGCCTTGTGTATTTTTTTTTGCGGTGCAGATAAATGCGGGGAGACCATAGAGATCCACACCGCGAACTACCTGACCTCCCCGGGCTACCCCGGCGCCTACCTGCCCTCCCAGCAGTGCGTGTGGGTCATCACCGCCCCCGAACCGGGTCAGAAGATCCTCATCAACTTCAACCCGCATTTTGATCTGGAGGACCGAGACTGCAAGTAAGACTTCCCTCCTCACTCCTCCTCTCTCCTCCTCTCTCCTCCTTCTGCCACCCTCCTCTGCGCTCTCCTCAATCCTGCCTGGATACAGTGTGAAACTCTGCCACCTATTGGTCAAAGAGGGGCACATCTGCTGCCTCAGAGTTGGAGGTGTGCAGAGGAGATGAAGGCAGTTTTGATCATTCCTACCTGAGTTTTCTGAGGTTTCTGTCTCTGGCTGGTTTTTTTGTGTGTGTGATTTTAAACTTGGCAGAAGTGTTTGCAGCAGCTGTTGATGGACGTTCAGTTTGCTCACCGCAGGAAAAGAGCGAGATGGTGTTTGCTTTTCATTTGCAGGTCGAGTTTACCTGCTTGTGTTGAGCTTGTTTGGATTTAAATAGAAACAGAGATGGAGTTTGATTTAACAGATTGTTGGGATGTGCTGCTGCTGTTTCAGGGTTTTAGGAGGATGTTGGAAGAGAAAAGAGGCTTTTATCTGTAATTGTGTTTTTTCACCTCGATCTAAAGACACTTAAACTGGTGAGTGAAAAACAGCAGCCAATTTTCATATTTTACTTATCGTTTATTTGTGAACAAATAGTCCAAAAATGTGAAGCTTTCCTGTTTTTCTCTGACTGATGTGATAGTTTGAAGGAATAAAGTTGAATTTTGATTCACTGGTCAGACAAAACAAACAAATAATGACATAATCTTTGATCTTTGGAATTCTTTCTGAAAGTTCATTGGTCAAACAAACATGACTCAGCATGACAGCGATCCGAAGAAGACAAGTAAACATCAATATCACCAGTTTGTTGGACTCTGGAGGCAGTTTGACTCATTTTAGAAACTTTTTTATGTGACATGAACACACACACACACACACACACACACACACACACACACACTGATTGTTTATTTGTGAACAAATAGTCCAAAAATGTGAAGCTATGCTGCTTTTTTTCTGAATTATATGAATAAAGTTGAAATTGGGATAGTTTCGTCAGACAAAACAAACAAATAATGACATCATCTTTGATCTTTGGAATTATTTCTGAAAGTTCATTGGTCAAACAAACATGACTCAACATGACAGCGATCCAAAGAAGACAAGTAAACATCAGTATCAGCAGTTTGTTGGACTCTGGAGGCAGTTTGACTCATTTTAGAAACAGCAACTAATCTCCTTCCACCATCAGTGTGCAAAAGGTGTAAACAAGCTGCCGCCGTGCAGACACACACACACACACACACACACACACACACACACACCCTCCCTTCTCTTTGACACAGAAACACACACTCGGCCGCCCATGTGTTGCTCTCCTCCATAAATAAGCCTGTTGTTGTTTTTTTAATTTTTTTTATTGTTTTTGTTTTTTTTATGTCGGCTCCTCTATCTTTTTTAAAAGCTCCATAAACAGCTGCTGTGTAAATCAGGTCTCCAGATGTGGTCCTCCACTACTATCGGATCATTAGTGGAGACACTGTGTGTTCCACCTGTTTGGAGAGCCTCTTCCTCCCCGTGTTCTGCCTGGTAACCCAGCGAGCGGTACGAGTATGCGATGATGCTGTTTAAGTACTTCATGAAAATCCCAGTGATGAAGTTTTGGACGGTGGCCGGCGGTGCGGCACACCACCAACAGAGCGTTATTGTCCAACTTACATTATTTTTCTGTAGGTTAATGTGTTGGAAGACGGCCGCCGTAAAATAAAATATTACGGTCTCAGCGCGGTTTATCGTGAGCTAATTGTTTTATTACGAAGGGCAACGCACCAACAGGGGGCGCTCTGGTTGGAAAGACATGAAGGTGCCCTCAAAGTGTCCTCCAGTTGTGTTTCCGTTGTGGTCCTTTTCACTTTTGGCTCCACATTAAGTCCGACACTCTCCGTCTGCCGCCGGAATCGAACCTGCGACCCCGCCGCTTCCTCCTCGTGTCATTTGGCTGCTTCCTTCGGAGCCCCTTCGCTCTCGATTGGTTTCATTATTTGTTGTGTGAGTTTATGTTGGATGATGACAGGGTGTAGCTCGTAGCTCTCTGACTTGGCAGGAGCCGTGTTGTTTTTGGGAACGAGTCAAATATTCGAAATATGCCCATCGAGGGGGGCCTTAAGCCTTTTGGCGAGACCGCAGTCCCTCTTAAAAAATGTCCTGAGCTGATTTCTGAGAGTTTTTATTCTGCTGACGGACGGCGCGATGCTGCAGAAGCTTTGATTGGAAACAGAGACAGAATAAGATGAATTAAAAGTGGGACATTAAGCTCTGTTGACGCTTCACTAAGAGGACACAAGCATCAGATGAACTGTGAGCATGTTAACGAAACTCTTGTCAGTTCCCAAATCTGACCCCGAAATCATTCTGAGAACTGATGGAGACATTTTTAAAGCTAAAACATCAAAAGGTGTTTTGTTCTAGCCTTCGTAGCTTCACGACTGTAACCTGAATATCTTTACGTTTTGGACCGTTGGTCCGATAAAACAAGACGTTTAAATTAGGGAGGGGTCAAGATTTATGAATTTTTAAAGTAAAATAGTTTATTGAACCATCATCTTGTCTTAAAATACACATTTTCCCTTGTTGTTACCAGCGTGTAGTAGTAGTGTGTGACTACCGCATGTAGGGGGCAGTAATGCACCTGAGAGCTGTTTGTTTTACACTCACTGGGACCCGAGGATGAACTGTTAGGTTTTAGAGGTCAAAGGTCGCCGTGACCTTACAGAGCACGTTTGTGGCCATAACTGCAGAATTCATACTTTAATTCTGACAGAATTTAACACGAGTGTCTGATTGTCCAAAGCGATGGCGTGATGACACGTTATATCCAAAAGGTCAAAGGTCAAGTTCACCGAGACGTCATAATGTTTCTGTCAATTACTCGGCACCATCACCGAGGGACAGAAGAAGAGACTGTGTCCATATTTAAGATTTGATTTGATACTGACAAATGTTAATCACTTTTATTTATTTATTATTTTTTGCTTCAGTCTTCTCCTAAATTATGAGTGTGGACAGATTTGCATGTAAAGCTGCAACTCGGCAGGTTGGCAGAGGCCGAGCACCAACAGGTGGTGTTTCTAGTTGATTGTTAAATGAATTGTGTTATTTATAAAATGCCAGAAATGATTGAAAATGAGCATTTTTCATTGCCCCAGATGTCTTTAGATTATTAGTCTTGTCCAACCAACAGTCCAGAGCGGTTGGCGTGACGACCCCGCCTCCTGTTGTCGTTTGCCCATTTTTGTCTCCCGGTCCCATATTTGAATTATCGGACCAGAACGGAACAAACATGTTCGTCTGCTGTGAAACTCACCAAACAGAGAAACCTGAAACGCTGCGCGGCGACGTTTCCGACATCTGTGTCACAAAATATCTCCGCGTGCAACCTCACCACCGGCCTTTGTAATTATGATCCATAATTACAGCATTTTTAAAAATACATACATGTCAGCCAGGAAGTGTTTTTTATGTTCGGGTGATTCATGAAGATAGAAAGTCGGGAGGAGCTCTGCACTAAAATTAGATCAGTTCTGGAAACAAGGACAGAAAAAAACATTTGAGGATTTATCAGAAGAATAACACGAACTCACGGGATTATAACTTGTTTAAGTTTCAGAAAATGAGTCGAGGTTGAGTTGATGAATCTGTCGCGAGCCGTCGGTCCGGGTGACGAATCCAACGACGACCTTTTTACTTCCACCGACTCCCAAGTGACAAATCGTGGAGCTCGACGAACAGACGACGACCGGTAACACTTTTATCTTCAGACGCGTGAAGATCGGTCGGCTCGGCCAATCTGGAGCGGCACCAGGACCATTCTTGTCTCGCGTCCATGTCTGAAATAGCGCGGACGACGAAGCGGCTCCCCGCGGAGCGCTGACGAGGAGCGGAGGAACCGGAGGAACCGGAGGAACCGGAGGAACCGGGAGGAACCGGAGGAACCGGAGGAACATCAGAACATGCGTCGGTGGACGGTAATCTGGGACGGCTTTAAGGAGTTGGCTGAACTGTTTCCTCCAACATGAGGCCGCACATGCACAGCAAGCACCCCACACACACACACACACACACACACACACACACACACACACACACACACACACACAACACACACACACACACAC
>NW_027185422.1:325000-340000 GCF_022577435.1 Embiotoca jacksoni | reverse complement strand
GGCAGCTTTTCCACCAGAGAAACAGTCTCAGGGGGAAAAAACGTCACGTTAGTGTGTCTGTTTGATTGACAGGCCTGTGGTGCAGTCAGGTTTCCGATCAGATCGGTCAGATCCACCTCTGGCTCCTCCCCCAGCTCGTCCAAATATGGTCACTTCCTGCTCCAAACCGCTCTGAACTAGCAAAGATGGTGACGGACAGAATCTGAACTCGAGGTTGTCAATCAAATAGCCACGCCCCCCAAAAATGTTGTACTTCTCGAATGAATGCTGAAGGTATTTTCAGAAGGACGACCACACTGATCACAAGGAGAGAATTTTAACTAAATCTATTGAAGCCAGAGATTTGTTTGGAGCCAGCCCCTAGTGGTCCTCAGTGGTATTACACTTGAAGGCACTTCTGCATTGGCTTCAATTGGACTCCATCCATTTGAATATACAGCTTATAGCTAGAAGTCCATAAAAACATTCGACTGAACTTCCTTCCTCGTGATCCAGCCGCCATCTGGACTTCAAAGGCTCCGTGAAAACAACGTGCCAAAAGGCTGGAGCGGGTCAGCGTCAGGAGACGAGGTCCGAGGTCAGCCGGCGGGTCGGACCGTCTCCCGACCTCCTTCGAGGGGAGGACGAGCGGCTCCGAGAGGCCCTTTGTGCTTCTTTAAACATGCGTGACGGGAGCGCCGCCCCCTGGAGGAGCCAACACGCCGGTTCAGGAGCAGGACGGACAATAAAGGAGCCTTTTTTTCTTCCTCAGCGGAGGAATGTGTTGCATCTGTCTGGGCAGAAGACGCCCGAGGGCGACCTCCGGCTGAGACGTGTACGTAGAAGATACGCTCACAGATTAAAACATGTGGGAGGCACACAAACACAGACACACACTTTAATAATGAGGATACGACAGACATGAACCCAAATATAAGAGCTTGACTTACTGCTATTATTTTGAAAAGACCATCTGCCTCTCCGGGGCTCTTAAGCTTTATTATTTTAACTTTTCAGGACTTTAAGGAGCTCAACAAACGCTAGAGAGAATTTGTGGCATGAGCTCCGAGTGTTTCTGACTCACACAGCTGGAGGACGCAAATAAATGCATGAAACACATAAATATTGACAGCAGAATCATCAAGATTACTTATTCCAGTTATCATAGAGCACATTAAAGCGATATTAGGAAGCGTTTGTGCTTTTTCAGTCATCTATTAGCAGAGAAAAGACAAAAGTAAGAGTCTTTATTATGAGAAATGGTCATTTAGTGTTAAATTATTTACGCATAAGCAGCATTTCCTTTTGTTCCAGCTGCTCTTCACGAGGCTATCTATAATTTAAATCACAGAAAATGTGAAATTAATCACATGCTGCTCTTGTAAAAATCCGTTAACTGGTAACTACGAGCTCCGGAGGCGGCGGTCGTCCCCAGAACACCAGAATAATCGGGGTGTTTATGGGTTTTATTACCGAAAAGCTAATTTTGCAAAAAAGGAGATAATCTCCATTGAACTTGGTTTATTTCTGAAATGTTGGTCATTAAATCGCAGCAGCAGCTTCCACTGCCTCAAACTCTTTATCTGTGGATCTGCTCGCCAGGGAGGAAGGGGGGGGGGGGGGGGGGGACGCATGTCGGAGAGCAGTGGAAGTGACACGGTGTTTATTGCTTTGGCCTGAAGTCCCTTTAAAGAGGTGTGGACGGAGTGTCGGCTGACGAAGAGCCTTTTTCCTCCCAAATCTCTCGGGTACTGAAGTTTCTCCTCTCAGACTCAGAAACTCCCTCCGTGTTTATTTAAAGTCTAAAGTTACCCAGACAGACGTTTCACCCAGCTGATTCATCCTCGCCTCATTTGTTTTTCTTTTTTCTTTTTTTTTTGGGGAGTGGGGGCACAAATGAAGAAGTCGCTCTTCCACGTGGATTTTTTTTATTTTTATTTTTTTTATTTCTAAGCCACAGAGACTCTTCTGCTCTTTGACTTTGGTTCTTCTTTTTTTTTTCAACTTTTTCCACATTAAACACAAGTGAGTTTGCACCAAATCTCATTTCATCCTTCAGGGTCCCTAAACAGTCCCGTCTCCGAAAGAGAGAGTGTGTGTGTGTGTGTGTGTGTGTGTGTGTGTGTGTGTGTGTGTGTGTGTGTGTGTGTGTGTGTGTGTGTTTTGTGGGGGAGGGGGTTTCTCTTTTCCTCTTCTATCGGATTAAAGCTTCCTAAATGAGAACAAATTCCTCCTCCTCGCCTCCGTTTTTAATTTCCCAGCAGGATTGTGTTGCCGCGGCTACGGCCGAGGTGAAGAAGGAGGATATTCATACTTTGGCCCAATTTATTTTTCTGGGCAGAAGAGGGACTTTCTGTGGCTTCATGTGTGTGTGTGTGTGTGTGTGTGTGTGTGTGTGTGTGTGTGTGTGTGTGTGTGTGTGTGTGTGTGTGTGTGATCCCGATTAGCTTTAATGGGATTTGCTTGAATATGTTTTCTCTATTTTTTTTGGACGTGTTCTTCATCGTCATCCTCCAGAGTTTTATCTGATAACCAGCCGTGGTCACCGGTCAAAATATTCCTCCATATGTTTGTGTTTATTCACTTTGAGGAATTAATGAGGGTCTTTGTGTGCTTTTAAGAACATTGTTTTGACTTTGAGAACGACATCATCGTCGTGACTTCAAACTTCTGTTTGTGGGTTAAAGCTGGTTTCATGTCAACGTCAGAGGAAGACTCTGGTTTAGAAATCGATGACATCAGCACTTTGTGATGACTTCACTTTACAACCCGGTATCGCGGTAAAACGTGAAATAGCCACGCTTTTGGCCTCTCGAGGCGTGAGCGGCACTTTACCGTTAGCGTGGAGCTGCGATCATCAGAAACAACGACAGACATTCATCATCGTCTGCTGGTAATCCTTTCAAATTTAAGTAACAATCACAACACGAAAAACACTGAAAGTCCTGAATTTAAAATCTGAACTAAAAGTACATAAAAAGTGCAATATTTCCCTCTTTAGTATAAAATGGAAGAAAATGACTTGATTAAAGTAGAATAAAATATCTTTATATAATATCTATTTAAAATAGCACATTTTGTCAATCGGTGAGAGTAGAATTAGAAATCAGTGCTCACGTGCTCGTGAGTAATCAGCTGCTATGAATACAAGTGATGAAGAGGATGATGAGCTGCAGAGACTCAAGTGTGTGTGTGAGAGTGTGTGAGATGGCAGGTGGCATCGTAGTGCTCTCTCACACACACACACACACACACACACACACACACACACACACACACACACACACACACACACACACACACACACACACACACACACACACACACACACGGGCCATCTGTAGCCTCCCAGCAGAGCTCGACTGGTCAGACTGAGTTTGTCAGCAGTAAAACACAGAAACCGCTCATGTATTACAAAACTGAACATTGTAGCCCGCAGCATCCCCCGTGTGTGTGTGTGTGTGTGTGTGTGTGTGTGTGTGTGTGTGTGTGTGTGTGTGTGTGTGTGTGTGTGTGTGTGTGTGTGTGTGTGTGTGTGTGTGTGTGTGTGTGTGTGTGTGTATTACTCACTCTGGAAGGACTGGATGTTCTGCTCACGATCACATTGTGGGGGCGGGGCTTATGTTTGGGAACTAAAGCTGGTCCCGTTAAAGAAAACAGTTAAGACGTGTACAGTCGAGGTGAAGGTTCCGGTTCCGGTCCGGTTCCGGTCCAGTTCGGTTCCGGTCCGGTTCTTTTAGATTCAGTCCGGTGGTTTCTGATATCTGAGAGGATTTGAACTTTAAAAACTTGATATTGTTTTTACATATTCAGATTCAAATGAAGCTCGGACATTAAACTGCCGCTGTGAGAGTTCACTGTGGTGAATTCATGCAGGAAACACATGTAACATACATTATAACGTGTGCTCCTTTGTTTTTAGGGTAAAAAAAGCTCCGATCGTGATCGATGACTAATGAAGAGGAAACAGGAAGTAACAGAGAAGCTCAAACAGCTGTTGGTTGTCACGTGACCTCTTTCCCAACACAGAACGCCACCTTTCTTCTCCTTTTTTTTTGGTATGAGGTATTTTTTTTTACTTTGTTTAGTCTTCTGATAGTGCTCGCTCAGTGTAGCTGGTCGTCATGGCGACGCCGTGCGTGATGTCGTTTTTTCGACAAAAAACACGGCAATAAATGGAGGATTTTACAGACAGCAGAACGGAGGAACGTCTGCACCTCCTCAGCCGACCGCGGCCGGGTTGTTTCCACCGGGGAGGAAACTGTATGATGACCATCTCAGAACATATCACCATTTATATATTATTATTATTATTATTATTATTATTATTATTATTATTATTATTATTATTATTGTCCGTTATATTGTTGAAGTTGTCGTGCTTTAAACTCACGCTGACGTCGTCACCGCGAGCTGGAAGAGATGCAGTTGGGAGGCGGGACGTGGAAAATGATTTCAATGGTGCATTTTATTGATTGACGTTGAAACAATCACGCGTCTTTTGTTAGATGTTGAAGTCGTAAACGGGACTCGTGCTTCGGTCTGATGTTTGATGCGTTTCTTTCTCCGGCCGACACTTTGCATCCAGATTTTTGTTTGTGAACTAGACATCCATCCGTGAATTAAAAAAATAAATAGAAACGATGGCGGCCTCGTTATGACAATGACGGGTATTTGCATTTCTCTTCGACCAATCAGGTCTGAGGTGGTTCTGACGTCCCGTTTTATGTCGGTTCAGCTCGATGGAGGTGAAACCAAAAACAAAACAGACACAACCGCTTTCTGTCTGCAGCCGAGTGCAACAAGTTCACACCTTTTTTGTGTGTTTTTTTGCTGAGTGTGTTAAAGGCCAATTGAAGGAAACCACTGAATGAGACAGAAGCAGATGACGCCTCAGGTGAGTTTATATTACAGCACTTGATCAAACTTTAAAAACGTCTGGAAAAAAAAGTCTTGTTTGGAAGAAGCTGTTCACGTCTGGAGAGGAAGGGAAAGAGAGGAGGACGGGAGAAATGAACGGAGGTGTGACGGCGCTCTGCAGAAACGCTGAGTCATTCCAGGCTGCAGCTCCGCTTTGCGGGAGGTGAACGTTAGGAATGCGCAAAGTTTACTGCGGTACCGTCCAGATGTGCAACACAACACAACACAACACCACGAGCATGTTAATGAGCTGCAGTGTGTGGGCGGAGCCGGCCAAGGAGGGCGGAGCCTCTCGGATCAGGACTTCTCCATCTGGTCAGAGATCACCTTTTTTTTAAATTTTTATTAGATTTGCAATTAAAGTGTTTTTGTTTCTCGTGGAAATCATGCTCGGGCTAAATACACGTCTCTTAGTTTCTCTTTAAGAGTTAAATCAGGAGCATCTGAAGTGAAGAAGAACTAAACAACATGTAAATGTGACTGAAACAGCAAAATCTCAACTCACTCACTGTTCAAATAGTTTTGGACTCGATCACAGCCTTCATCACCACATGGAGTTCATCATCAAACTGAACATCTGTAAATGCTCCGTTACCGTGGGAACATCTTAGGACTTCTCCTGCATGTTGGCTTAAAATGTAGTTCTTAGTTTCTACATCTATATCGACTGAATAAATCACAGAAGTAGGAAACTTTCTCACAAATATTCTGACAACTTTTAGAAATTCTTTAATAGTTTCAGTATGATGTGTTTTGTCACAGCGTGTTTTGAAATTTGACACAGAATTTATGCAAAAAAATATATACAATAGTGTCGTAATAACTTTCTTTAACACTTCGTGCATCGAGAGCATTTTCCTTATTATAATATTTGATTTAGAAATATTAATAGCTGGAGACGTCAGTTGAATCTGCCCTGTGTCGTGTCTGCAGAGCTTCAAGCGTGATCACAACCAGCTCCAACAATCAGATGGTTATATGACGTACAGCGGCGAAACTCAGGGTAGAGAAACAAGGAGGTATCTGACTTTTCATCTGGAGAAGAGGAACGTTTTTAAAGAGACTTTTCACGTAGATGAAGCTGCACCTGTAAAATTGTGAATTATTGGAGCACGTGATTGTAAAACATCATCGTTAGGTCGGATTTTTCTGAGTAAAAACACCCTAAATTATTGTTGTTTTCTTATTTTATAGAATAAATGGAGTCAGAACATGTTTCCTGTGAGACGGTTCCAGTTTTCAAACCCTTTCTTGAATATTTTTATCCACCGTTTCACCTTCGATGTCACTTCCTGCCGCCGGTCTCTTATTAAGCGCGACCTTTCGGCCGCTGTGGATAAGAGCGCCGGTAAACAGCAGGAAAATGTTCATTCAAACATCCGCTCTCGGGCCTCCGGGTGGAACGACGGGCGACTCCTCTCGCCCTTGAGCAAGGCATCGGCTCACGGACGGCTGCGTTTGGAGGGCACGGCCGGCCGGTGTGGTTAATGAGTGATGCGAGATGGAGACGGAGGCTGCAGGGCGTCAGACTGAGAGACTCTCCTGAACCGGAGTGTGAAGAGACAGAAGCCACTTCATTAACCGAGCTGTCTGGAAACACCGACCGCCTGCAGGACTGACGGACGCCGCGGCTGAGAGGGTTCAACCATCTGCATCCACACTCACCCTCCACCTCTCTGCCTCCCGATGGCTCTCATTTTACCAGCCTCTGAAAGACACAGCGGCGAGGAGGAGGAGGAGGAGGAGGAGGAGGAGGAGGAGGAGGTGGATGAGGAAAAGGAGGAGGAGGGGGGGGAGGTGGAGGAGGAGGAAAAGGAGAAGGAGGAGGTGGAGGTGGTGGAGGAGGAAAAGGAGGAGGAGGAGGAGGAGGAGGAGGAGGAGGAGGTGGAGGTGGTGGAGGAGGAAAAGGAGGAGGAGGATGTTTGATGCGATGAATTAAAACACCATCACCTAAACACCGCCGGCACCAAGACTTTACAAGTGAGCACTTGAGTCCATTTCTCAGCGGGCGTGTAAAAGGCGTCCGTGGAGAGGAGGACTACGAGGCAGGGTGAAGAGGGAAGTCAGAGAGAGGGCCGGTTTTATTCACCTGCAGCGCCTCCATTTACTCCCAGAAAACATTTTTATACCTCCAGCTGTCAGTTCGAAATGTTTCAGTGTTGAAGTTTATTAATGTGTTGTATGATCGTGTTTTCAGAGGATGTTGTTGCAGTAATATTCAGCATGTTAAGATTCAGACCGAAACATCGACGCAGGTTTTTCTGTTTTGGCTTCTGGTTGTTCATTTCTGTGTTGAATATTTCTGCAGCTTTTCCTGTAAAATTAAAATCAGATTCTGCTTTATTGTCCGTCTCTCTCTCAGTAGGAAACATCTCATTTGCTGATTTGTTGAAAGTAAGATTAGTCAACATCCTCAAATGTGCTGACTTGGTGTTTTCCTGCCAGCTGATTGGTGGACTGAGGGGAAAACCATAAAACGGCAAAGTCACTGCTTTTTATTCAAACGAGCGATTTTATTTGTTTGCATTTCTTACACGTTGCCATTTTGTCCATTTGGTTTTCATTACTGACGAGACCGAAACATTTAAATCAAGATGTCTGTCGCAGATTTGGGGGAGAAAATAAATTTCCCGTGTCCAACTCACGTGGAGGCTCTTTTTAAAAGTGTCCGTCTGTCTGCGTTTTAATGCTGTTAGCCACGAGGACAAAGACCCGTCAGCGGTCTGAGTCCGGCTGACTGTCTGGACGAGGTCAGTTCGGACCTGCTGATGGGGAGGTTTCCGTGGGAACGGTGTTTTTCCGTGTTTTTTTTTTATCTCATCCGGTTCATCTGTGGTAAATACATTACAGGTTGTTTAGGTTAGGTTAGGTTAGGTTAGGTTAGGTTAGGTTAGGTTAGGTTAGGTTAGGTTAGGTTAGGTAGTTACTTTATTTGTGTCATGAGACGCATTCCTGTGATTCCACACATTCCTACCTGAGAGCTAAACTGCTGAGCACGCTGAAGCAGCATCATGATATAATGATAGATGGTCCGAGAGGTCAGAGGTCATGCAGGAGACCCCCCCCCCCACACACACACACACCACCACCACCACCACCACCTCCAGAGCTCGGTCTGGATTTCCTTCTTGCAGCTCATACAGATCGGTTCTGTAGCTCGTTTCCACAGCTGCCTGTGAGAGGAAGTGGTTTGATATATATATCGTATATCAAGCTGTCATAATGAGCTTTATTTGAATGGCACTTATCATAACAGCTGCAAAGTGCTTTCAGGGAATAAAGCAATAATATCAGACGAATGTCTGAGCAGCGACACGCGAGAATCAGGGTGGAAAAAAAAAGTCCAAGTCATGTTGCGGGAGGGGGGGGGTGGGGGGTGGGGGTGTCTGGAGAGGTCCAGACAACAGTGATGGTTCAGAATCATGCAGGAATATTTAAAACTGTCCATCAGGAGTTTGTAATTTTCACGAGCTTCCATTATTTTCTGGTTAAAAGGTTCTTTTTGTTGTCAACCTCAGAGATGGACTCTGGATCTGGATTTCTGTCTTTACTCTGACGGAGTAGAAACTGACTGAATCCTCTGCTGCTTCTTTCACGGCTGCTGCAATGCATTCTGGTTGTTTTGTGGCTTTCGTGTCGTTCTAATCTGAAGACAAGAACACATCCGACCTCCGACCTCTGACCTCTGACCTCCGACCTCCGTTCGGAGTGTTTTTGGAGCCGCTGAGAAGTTTTAAAGTCTGCTGATGTTTCAGGAACTCACGTTGACTCTTTTTAAGCAGCGTGTGCAGAAGAAGAAGAAGAAAAAAAAAAGAGACGTGATGCAGAGATAATCAGGCGGGTGGACAGAAGGGTGTCGGCCGGAAACGGATGAGGCGCTGCGGCGGCGGGAGGTCCCGCGCCGACAGCCGTGACCAACGGAGCCTCTGAGCGCGCTCAGTAGGACTCCTTCACAGCCTCCTGCTGCTGCACGCCGCCATGTGCTCATATCCCTGTTATCTCTCCTTTCCCTGATAAAGCAGTCCGATCTCACAGACTCTCAGACGGCACGCTGCACTTTTCCCCCAAACCCGGATTTTCTTTTTTCATTTTTCCACACGTACTTGAGGAAACGCTGATATTTTCTTATCAGCGTAAACAGCAACATGAGCACAAAGCCTCTTCTTTTCTTTTTTTTTACTTTAGATGCAGTCCTGTGAATATATGAAACAAAATATGAGGTTAGATATCGTACTTATAGAGAAAATGAAAAGCGCTGACATCATGGTGACCTTTTCTGTAGAAAAGCTGCACGAGCAACACGCAGAGTTTTGGTCTGTAAGGACGAGAAGACTAAACATTTTAAACAGAATCAGCTGACCGGATCGGCATTCAGGGAAACGCCTCAGTTCAGTGAAAACCCAGAAGCTCTGAGCGCCGGCCAAACATGTCGGAGAAAGACGAGCCGGCTCTGCTTTTGTTGTGGTTTCCACCGTGTGGGTGTGTCGTTTTAAACTTCCTTCACTGTTTGAGACCAATTTAAAAAAAGCCGTCTCGGCAGCAGAGTACCGGACACGTTCCTTCAACATGGACCTTTTTTAATCAATATTCCTTCCGGGAAAGTTTCCCATTAGAAATACACAGTCGGAGCTGCAGGAGACATATTTTCTGAGGAACGGTCAGTGTTGAAGCAGCTGAAAAGGTTCACGCAGCTCAGGCAATTTAAAAAAGGCTTTTCCAGGCAGAGAAAATCAGAGGATTCGATATTTTTGGGGCCAAATCCTGGAATATCTATGAATTTTATTTCTAAACTTAAGTTGCCATTTATCAGTCTTTGTCTTTATCACCTTATTTCAAGTGTTTCCTGTGTTGCCATGGTTTCATCCTCTAACATCCTCAACAGGCAGCAAACACTTCGGTAAAGATGTTTCTTGCAGGAAAATGTCAGTTTCAAAAGCTTTGTCTATCAAATAATGATACAAATCAGATGCCAAAAATAAGGATAAGAAACAAGCGGGCTTCTTATTGTTTATTTATTGTTGTTTATTGTGTTTGTAAGTTGTTTGTGGTCATAACTGTAGCAGGTTTAAGCAGTGAGAACTTTTGTCCGACAACAGTGACGTGTCTGTTTTTCTGTTCATCACAGGTCGTTGAATCTGAGTGTTTTCAGTCAGTTGAAGTCGGAGAGTTTGACTTTTCAGTGCTACTCTGACTTTGACTCTCGAATTTGGGTCGAGCTCTGAAATGTTGCACTTCCTGTCACGCGTGTTGAAGTCGTCTTTCGTTGGACCCTCGCGGCCTCCAGTCTGTAACACCTGCTCTGTTAAACTGACTTTAACAAGTCAAATCCTCTTAAATGAACAGTTGAGAATCGATGCTGAATCAATCAGGATCTCCCGTTCGTCCAAATCCTGAACCTTTTCCCTTTTTTTCCTCCTGCAGGTACGACTACGTGGAAGTTTACAATGGCGGCGACGAGTTTTCTACCATGTTGGGAAAGTTTTGCGGGAAGATCGCTCCGTCTCCGATCATCTCCAGCGGCAGCCAGCTCCTCATCAAGTTCGTCTCCGACTACGAGACCCACGGAGCCGGATTCTCCGTCCGCTACGAGGTCTTCAAGACAGGTGGGTGGAGCTCTGTGCTGCTTTTTTTCAAAAAATAGATCCAGCTGTGTTTCCAGCTGTTCGAGCTGCAGCAGCAGTCGACAACCGAACTGAAACGGATTAAACATTTGACCACACTGAGATCTGAAGGCCGTTCATTCAGTTTGAAAATGTTTTAGTTCGGAGTGGTTCGAAGCAGGAAGTGACCATATTTGGACGAGCTGGGGGAGGAGCCAGCGGTGGATCTGACCGATCTGATCGGAAACCTGACGATACTACGTCCCGCCCATCGATAGCTGTAACCTGACTGCACCACAGGCCTGTCAATCAAACAGACACGCCCCCAAAAACAGGTCTTCTTGAATCTTGAGACGTTGAATGAGAGTCTATGGAGCCGGAGGCTTTTTGGAGCCGACCTCCAGTAGCACTCGCTGGTATCACAGCTGAAGGCACTTTTTGAAATGCGGAAGAGAAAATCCAGTTTTCCTAATTTGACTTTTGCTGATCTTGAGGGTTTTTATAAACATCTTGGCAGCTTTCTCTTTTAAGTTTTAGTCGTTTAAGTTCCCAGTTCCTGAACTGTGGACCAGTTCTGAGCCCTTTTCAGTTGTTTGAGTTTGACCAAACACTCTCTCCTGAGTGTGTTGAGTTTTTAGCGTTGCTGCGGTCTCCATAAATTTGATAGATTTTGAAATGAAGAGGCAGTTTAGTGCTCAATTACCGCGGTAACTGTGTTCTACATGTGTTTTATTTTTAGAGTACAGAAGCTTGTATGTTGATGGTATTCATGAAAGCAGCAGCAATAAGAAACGACCTGGAAACTGCAGCAACACGACGAAATCATCTCAGTTTGATTAAACCTGAAAGTTTCACCCTCTCGTGACCTTTCTGAGAAATTAGGGTTTAAAAATATTCCTCTCCTCGTGTTTGACGTCCTCGTTGTCTAAACAACGGAGCAGAAAGCCTCCGAGCTGCAGGCCAAATCAACTCCGAGCCCGGAGAGCGGCGGAGGGACGGCAGGTCCCGGCCGAGGCAGGATGCGAGCAGGATAGACCTCCATAAACATGTGGAGGAAGGAACCTCGCTGCCCGCGTCCTACATTTGTATTTGCTCTTCTCTCCTGGGTCTACTTGAGCGGCCGCCAAAACACAGAGTCTCTGGCGGCCGCTTCAATTTCCACCGACGGGGAGCGGAGATAAATCAGATGAAAAAGGGGAACATGCGTGAGACAATCCTCTTTACCTTTTATTTTTTGTTTGCACCCCAGAGAACAATAACCATTCACAGGATCCAGAAATAATCATCCCACATGGACGTGTTGGAGAGGACGGTATCATAGGATGAAAGCTTAATAGGAAAGAGCTCTTTTGTACTTCAACCGAGGCGGTCTGACGAGGGCTCTTCTTCTTCTTCTTCTTCTTCTTCTTCTTCTTCTTCTTCTTCTTCTTCTTCTTCTTCTTCTTCTTCTTCGTCGTCCTCTTCTTCTTCCTCTTCCTCTTCTTCTTCCTCTTCCTTCTCCTCCTCCTCCTCCTCTGATACCAAGACTTCAGAAATCTTCCTGTATCCACTTTAATTCGAGGGTGCCGTGTGAAGCCGTGTCTGCTGAATGACAGGATGTTATTAGAAAGTCAGCGTAATAAATCTTTTTAAAGTAGGTCAGCGGCGTGTCAGCGCTGTCCCCAACGTCTTTTCTAAAGATCTTTCTTTTTTTAAAGATGTAACTTCCACAAAGATTCTGATGATTTATATTTGAGCTTAGATCTCTAATAAAAACTTGATAAGTTTTCAGGATTCATCGGACGGTTCGTTTCAGAGAAAAGTTCCACTTCTGAATCCCTTTGAGCTGAGATAGGAGGTGAATTTCAAAGTGAACGAGGCGTTGGTGGTTTTAATGGAGTTCCTCCTGTTTAAATGTTTTACCTGAACCAGAAGTTCTTACTGGATAAACTCATCCTGCTGATGAAGCTCATCAAAAGCTCCACAACAGCTTCTGAATCCAGCTGCTGGTTCTTTAAACCTGTCGGACTCTCTGATTGGTCAAAGTGTCTGATTTCTCACATCGATGCAGTTTGTCGCTTCTGCTGCAGTTTTCCCACCCGGTGACGGTCAGACTAACAGCCACTGTTTTCCTGTTGTTGTTGTTGTTGTTGTTGTTGTTACTGTCTCCTCTCTGCCAGCTAGAGCTCAGCTGCATTACGACCGTGTGTGTGTGTGTGTGTGTGTGTGTGTGTGTGTGTGTGTGTGTGTGTGTGTGTGTGTGTGTGTGTGTGTGTGTTTGTTTGTGTGTGTGCATATGCATGAGACAGGTGTACGGGACCCCAGGCTCATTTAGCTAATGGGCTGTTTGTCCTTGGAGGCAGCAGGGTGACCTGCAGATGAGATGGATGCTCTGGCAGAGAAGAGGGGCTCTGAAACTAGGACAGGGTGTGTGTGTGTGTGTGTGTGTGTGTGTGTGTGTGTGTGTGTGTGTGTGTGTGTGTGTGTGTGTGTGTGTGTGTGTGTGTGTGTGTGTGTGTGTGATGGCCTCAATACGGCTCCTCTACCACCTAACAAGTTAAAAACAGCCCTTGTACTGGCTCAGGTAATCCCCCTGCTATGTTGCTGCCTTCCTTCTCGCCACATTTAAAATCCATTAGAGTCTCTGCAGCGTAGTGAAAGTAAATGGAGCCGCTGCTCCGGTTACAAACAGCTTTTTACTCCGCTCAGACCTCCTTTGTCTCTCCGGCACCACGTCTCTCTCTGTTGTGTCCTTCGATCGCTTTAGCATCTAACAGGGAATCAATCAGAGTCGGAAGCATCAGAGGGACACGGATCAGGCTCACTTTTACATATTAAGACGTGTTTATATGTATTTGTTTCACGCAAAAAATACTTAACACATAATACATTAAAAAAAAAGTGTTTCTTTTAGTACTTCAAATTCAATACTTTCTGTATTTATTATGAACTGGATATGAATACAATCAATCTTGGCTGAGACGTTTATCTGAGTCCTAATTTTCTTGTTGGGACGATACGTGAAGTCTAACGGTCCACCTGTAGGATCTTAAAGAAATACCAAACATGACTTTCTGTACACGTATCAAGCTCCTGTCATGGTTATTTAACTTCATTGGTCCAATACATTATTTGTATGTTCTGTTTTTTTAAATTTTATTTTCTTTGTGTAAAAGTGTTAAAAAAAAACTAAATCTTTCTCATAATAATCAGGATTTGTTGTTTATTGAGAAAATTAAAAACCCGAGTCGGTTGAAGGAGGAAATCCTCGTGATGTTGTTGAAGACTGATTTTATCTCGGTGTTGACGCAGTGAGATATTTCCATACCAGTTGGGTGTGAAGAGCACCTTTTATTTTTCACACAGAAAACTGCAGTTCAGGTTCCTTCTTCTGCCAATGTGTTGCTTTCCTGTTACCATGGCGACCGGGGTGCGATAGGAAAAAAAAGTTCAGAGTCGGTTCCTCTTGCACGCCGATGCACACGGAGCAACAGGAAGCAACAACCGTGACGAGGAAGTATTCGGAGTTTCGTCTCTGGATCGACATCAGCGCGTTTTTGTTGATGTATTGGAGAAGCCTGTTGCCATGGCGACACAGTTCGGGTGGTTCGCAGTGATCGTTCCCCTCAGAAGGTCCCGGTGGAACTCGGTGTTGACGGTCTGACTCTGGGGGGACGAATTCACGGCGACACAAATAAAACCCAGCTGGTGTCTCCCGACCTGACGCGTCTTCCTCTGTCTCGGACGGTGAAGCTCCGCCCCCTCTTGAAACGTCACCCAAAAAACAACAACACATTCAACTCAGGTTCTGCAGTTGATTGAGTGACATCATCTTAAAACACTTCCCCACGAGCGTTTTCGCTTCCTCCCGCTCCGTGTGCGTCATCACCTGCCGTCCTCATCCCGTCTCCTAGAGTCATTATTAAATGTTTTTCAGCAAAACCAGGACATAAAATAATAGTTTCTGCTTCATTTGAGTTGTTTTTGTTAAAGTGTGCTGCGTTGGACAGACGTCTCCGCTCACCGCTGTGTTTCCGTCCGTGGCTTCGTCCTGTCTGTCATTACTACGAGTAAACCTCTAACCACGGAGCGCAGCCGCCGTCCTGCAGAGGACATCGGGCTCGTGGCTCGTAGCTCCGCCCCCTGTCGACCACAGAGCTGGTATGGCTCGTAGCTCCGCCCCCTGCCGACCACAGAGCTGGTATGGCTCGTAGCTCCGCCCCCTGTCGACCACAGAGCTGGTATGGCTCGTAGCTCCGCCCCCTGCCGACCACAGAGCTGGTATGGCTCGTAGCTCCGCCCCCTGCCGACCACAGAGCTGGTATGGCTCGTAGCTCCGCCCCCTGCCGACCACAGAGCTGGTATGGCTCGTAGCTCCGCCCCCTGCTGACCACAGAGCTGGTATGGCTCGTAGCTCCGCCCCCTGCCGACCACAGAGCTGGTATGGCTCGTAGCTCCGCCCCCTGCCGACCACAGAACCCGTATCGCTCCTCCGGGAACTATATCCGTCCCGGCGCTCCTT
>NW_027185422.1:315000-320000 GCF_022577435.1 Embiotoca jacksoni | reverse complement strand
ATAATCCGTTTAAATGTCAGATTCTGACATCCCAACCGAGACTGATTATAAATTAAAGGAATAGTTTTGACAGTTTACGGAAAAATACAACCATTCGCTTTATTTAAAGACTGGAAACAGGAAGTGTGATCTGCCTGCGAGCTCCTTTTAAAACGAACGCTCGCCAACATGTCGGAAACACGAGTGACAGCAGCTGATCGTCAGAAACCGCTCGGCTCGCCGTAAACTCTTCTGCTTGAAACGCGTCCTTCGAGCGGAGGAGCGACTCTTTGTTCCTCAGCGGCGAAGCGACGGAGACGCAGCCTGCTCTGTGCTCATGTTAACACCCCCCCCTCCCTCCTCCATCCCCCCCTCCACCCCCCCTCCCTCCTCCATCCCCCCTCCACCCCCCCTCCATCCCTCTCCCCCCCCTCCATCCCTCCTCCATCCCTCTCCTCCTCCTCCCCCCCTCGCTTGGACGGCGATGTCTCAGCCCTCCATTGTTGCCTAATTAGCCGTACGAGCGTGCAGATAGTCGCGGGAGCCGCATACCTCGGGCAGGCCTGCGCAGGCTTGCCAGGATGCCCACAATACTCGCCGCTGTGCCCAAAGCTTTGCCTGACGATCGCCAAGGAGGAGGTTGGCACGGCAACACGAGGGACACAAAGACTGGCGCAGGTAGACAGACGGGGTGACACACACTTTGAAGCCACGCCAGCATACATGACATGCCAGGGCTTTTCCTGTCGAATGATCTGTGTGTGTGTGTGTGTGTGTGTGTGTGTGTGTGTGTGTGTGTGTGTGTGTGTGTGTGTGTGTGTGTGTGTGTGTGTGTGTTGAAGCCAAATGTTCCCGTGTTTGCTGAGTGAACATGTGTGTCAGAGCAGATAACAAAGCGTCTCTGTGCGGCGGGTTAAGACCAGGATGTAGTTCTTCATCCCATCAAACGCGCTCGCCGTGTCAACATCCAACATCAAACGTCCCCATCGAGCTCGCTGGGATTTTATTTCTTCTTCTTCTTCTTCTCCTCTGAGAGCTTTGAAATCCTGCTTTATCCTTTTTATTGGATTTAGTCAAACAAACATCTCATTATTATTGTTGTAAAAAACAAAACAATAAACTGATAGATTTCTGTTATTGAATTTGGTTTCCTGAAATGACAGAAAGGTTTTTGCTTTCTTGGTTTTCCTGCAGCTTCCCGACACATTTCATGGCCTTCATCGGTCCCTGAAGTTTAGAAGACGGGAACCAAAGAATGAAGCTTCAAGCTCTGTATTTATTTATTTATTTCATTTGATGATGTTTCATTTGAGAATATTCAGATTTATTCTCCTTGTTTTCTTCGGATTAAAACCATTTCCTTAAATGCACATGAAGCCTCACCGCCTGCAGGATTTTTATTTCTTTATTTTGAGCTCCAGATTGCATCAGCCGACAACCTCACTGCAAAATAAACAAAAAAAACATTTGCCAGCACCTCTTCCTGCTGATAAGGCTGAAATAGTTCAGACTGTAATCCGTCACAGATTGTCGACTACCTGCTTTAAAGTGTAACTGATAAACACGATCCATCGGACCGCTGCAGCTCGGCAACGAGTCCGTCTGCCAGCAGGAGGAAGCAAATGTTGGAAAATATAATCTGTCAGATCGGAGCGCAGCGGCTAGATTCCTGGAGAGGCTGCAGATATCCACATATTCAGATATCCACATATTCAGATATCCACATATCCACATATCCACATATTCAGATATCCACATATTCAGATATCCACATATCCACATATCCACATATTCAGATATCCACATATTCAGATATCCACATATCCACATATCCACATATCCACATATCCACATATCCACATATCCACATATCCACATATCCACATATTCAGATATCCACATATCCACATATCCAGATATCCACATATCCACATATCCACATATTCAGATATCCACATATTCAGATATCCACATATCCACATATCCACATATTCAGATATCCACATATCCACATATCCACATATTCAGATATCCACATATCCACATATCCACATATCCACATATCCACATATCCACATATCCACATATCCACATATCCACATATTCAGATATCCACATATCCACATATCCAGATATCCACATATCCACATATCCACATATTCAGATATCCACATATTCAGATATCCACATATCCACATATCCACATATCCACATATCCACATATCCACATATCCACATATCCACATATCCACATATCCACATATTCAGATATCCACATATCCACATATCCAGATATCCACATATCCACATATCCACATATTCAGATATCCACATATTCAGATATCCACATATCCACATATCCACATATTCACATATCCACATATCCACATATCCACATATCCACATATCCACATATCCACATATCCACATATCCACATATTCACATATCCACATATCCACATATCCACATATTCAGATATCCACATATTCAGATATCCACATATTCAGATATCCACATATCCACATATCCACATATTCAGATATCCACATATCCAGATATCCACATATTCAGATATCCAGATATTCAGATATCCACATATCCACATATCCACATATCCACATATTCAGATATCCACATATTTAGATATCCACATATCCACATATCCAGATATTCAGATATCCACATATCCACATATCCACATATCCACATATCCAGATATTCAGATATCCACATATTCAGATATCCACATATCCAGATATTCAGATATCCAAATATCCAGATATCCACATATCCAGATATCCACATATCCACATATCCAGATATTCAGATATCCACATATTCAGATATCCACATATTCAGATATCCACATATCCACATATCCACATATTCAGATATCCACATATCCAGATATCCACATATTCAGATATCCAGATATTCAGATATCCACATATCCACATATCCACATATCCAGATATTCAGATATCCACATATCCACATATCCACATATCCACATATCCACATATCCACATATCCACATATCCAGATATTCAGATATCCACATATTCAGATATCCACATATCCACATATCCAGATATTCAGATATCCACATATTCAGATATCCACATATCCAGATATTCAGATATCCACATATCCAGATATCCACATATCCACATATCCACATATCCACATATCCACATATCCAGATATTCAGATATCCACATATTCAGATATCCACATATTCACATATCCACATATCCACATATCCACATATTCAGATATCCACATATTCACATATCCACATATCCACATATCCACATATTCAGATATCCACATATTCAGATATCCACATATCCACATATCCACATATCCAGATATCCACATATTCAGATATCCACATATTCAGATATCCACATATTCACATATCCAGATATCCAGATATCCAGATATCCACATATCCACATATCCAGATATTCAGATATCCACATATTCAGATATCCACATATTCAGATATCCACATATCCACATATCCACATATTCAGATATCCACATATCCAGATATCCACATATTCAGATATCCAGATATTCAGATATCCACATATCCACATATCCACATATCCAGATATTCAGATATCCACATATCCACATATCCACATATCCACATATCCACATATCCACATATCCAGATATTCAGATATCCACATATTCAGATATCCACATATCCACATATCCAGATATTCAGATATCCACATATTCAGATATCCACATATCCAGATATTCAGATATCCACATATCCAGATATCCACATATCCACATATCCACATATCCACATATCCAGATATTCAGATATCCACATATTCAGATATCCACATATTCACATATCCACATATCCACATATCCACATATTCAGATATCCACATATTCACATATCCACATATCCACATATCCACATATTCAGATATCCACATATTCAGATATCCACATATCCACATATCCACATATCCAGATATCCACATATTCAGATATCCACATATTCAGATATCCACATATTCACATATCCAGATATCCACATATTCAGATATCCACATATCCAGATATCCACATATTCAGATATCCACATATCCAGATATCCACATATTCACATATCCAGATATCCACATATTCAGATATCCACATATTCAGATATCCACATATTCAGATATCCACATATTCACATATCCAGATATCCACATATTCAGATATCCACATATCCAGATATCCACATATTCAGATATCCACATATCCAGATATCCACATATTCAGATATCCACATATTCACATATCCAGATATCCACATATTCAGATATCCACATATTCAGATATCCACATATCCAGATAAAACGTCTTTAAACTTGGCAGAAACACTCACTTGATACCAAGAATGAGCTGATTAAATTTTGGTGGTCAAAGGTCAAAGTTCAAGGTCGCTGTGACCTTGTGTCCCCCCTTTCATCTGTCTTTCCAGTTCTTATAAATGCAACATCTCAAGAACGCTTTGAGGGATTTTCTCCTAATTTGTCTCCAATGTTCAATTGGAGGATGAACTGATAGAAGTTTGTTTTTCAGAAGTCGAGGTCACTTTGAATTTCTCACGATGAATGTGAGATCTCAGAACGCTTCAAGGAAAATCTCTAATCTGTTTTCAGAATCCATCTCGGTTTGAAATCACGCGTCAAATGTTCAATAAACTGATTTCAAATCAGCGAGACTCGAGTTTAGTTAAACTCAATCTAAAACTTGTATTATTAATATTAACTATATAGTATTTATCTGTATCAACATTATTTTCTGTTATTGACCAGATTAGGCGTGATGACGTCCCATCAGGCTGCTGGTTCTTTAACGGATTATTTTACAACTTCTTTTCACGGCTTCATACTTTCTCTGAATATTTCTGCAAACATTCGTTACTTGGAAGGAAAGCAGAAACTGCTAATTGATTTGGTACATTTCCTTCTCATTAATTTAGATGATTTATTTGTGT
>NW_027185422.1:212500-310000 GCF_022577435.1 Embiotoca jacksoni | reverse complement strand
GGTATGGAATCGGGGGAAATTTCCTCCGAACGGATCAGCGCCTCCTCCCAGTACAACTCCAACTGGTCCCCTGAGCGCTCGCGGCTCAACTACCAGGAGAACGGCTGGACGCCGTCGGACGACACCATCAGGGAGTGGATACAGGTCGGTGTGACGTCTTCCAGCAACCAAGCCAAATTTAAAGGCACAAAAATGACAATAAATATATCTAAAATACACAATGACATGTTTAGAATTGGATTTTGAGCACAAAAGAACACCGACTGTATAAATATAAATCGATTATTAAATAAATATAGTAATATATAAATATCCAGGCTGCTTTGGAGGAGCTGAAATTATGTCACATTGAGTTTTGATCTGAAAATGAAGCCGTGTTGGTGTTCCTCCGTTTGAACCCGACGGTACCGCCGAGACGCCGCTCACATCTGGTCTGAATATTGTTCACTCGTTCGTACGACTTCTCCGCACGACGCTGGACACAAAAAAAAAGAAACAAAAAAAAGAGGCCAGCTTGAATAATTTATTGAAGCCTGCCTCTCCAGCAGAGTTGACATTTCTTATCTTCATTGTGAAATCTGACATTGTGCAGCTGCTGAATGTTGTAACAGCCAAACACTCTGCTGGTGACTTCATCATCTCACATCTTTATTAGTTCAATTTATACGTTTTATAAGAAGAACTTTAAACTAGACGTGTTTTATTCAGTTTATCAGAATCCATATCGGATAAATGAAATTATTGAGATTAACAATTCATGCCCTCTCGTGTGCACATATACTTTTAATGTCTGTGCATATTTCTCTTGTTTTTTTATTTACAATTTATTACATCACAGCAAATGTTTTGTAAAACATATATTATGTTTTATTGAAGTTAATTAGGACAGTACAGGCAGTTATTTCTGAACTCCCGTTAGACTTATTTAGTTTTGTCGGTGAACAAAGGGAATAATTAGAAAAGGCAGGAATGACTTTTAAAAAGCTTTTAATAAGAAAACGAAATGAGGACGAACTTCACTCCAGATGAGTCCACAAAAATGTTTTTGGCACCTGTGAGACAAAAATTAGTTTGTTTTTTCCTGATTGTTCTTGAACGCCTCGCAAGAAGAATGCGGTCCGTCACATTTGACTGAAACGACCGGAACCAGAATCTGATTTATTTGAGTTCCTCTTGGCTCTGAATCATCGGACCGGACGGGTCACACAGAACTTCAGATGTGCTCACTTATAATTAGGATTTGTTAAAAAGGTAAACAAGCGTGTTTTTCCGATCGCGGATCGGACCGAAGGAAAACTGGACGAGCTTCACGCCCCCGTCTCAGATTTATCGAGCCGGTCCGAAGGTGCGGCTACAGTCCAGGACGCTCCCATTGTCCAGGACAGGAACTCATACAGGAAGTCTCACAATGCCCGTCACAATAAGAGCACTTCCTTCCTGTGGGGGTTCCAGCAGGAAGACGGGCCGCGGTGCTAGATTAGTCCGAGTGGCTCTCTATTGTCTGTCTGGGGAGCTGTTGTAGCTGCTGGCTGACGGCGGAGCTCCTCGGGGACGTCAGGATGTGACGGGACGTGTTTTAATGGACGTTAATATTCGTATTTATACATAAAACATGCAGCGTTCAGAACATCACCTGTTTCATTATGTTTGTACCGCGTCGGAGGTGTTTCTTGAAATAACCGATGTTGCATTTGGTGACGAAATAACTGCAGAGATCTTCTGATGTATGAGCAGCTCCGGCGTTTCCGCGGCGACGACGACGACGACGACGCACCACAGTCGCTTCGCCAGTCACCAGGTTGCCATCGGCAACCTCTCGGTCACGAGTTCACGCCTCGAGCTTTGAATCCAGAAGCTTCCAGATCCAGAACTGAGTGTGTGTGTGTGTGTGTGTGTGTGTGTGTGTGTGTGTGTGTGAGTGTGTGTGTGTGTGTGTGTGTGTGTGTGTGTGTGTGTGTGTGTGTGTGTGTGTGTGTGTGTGAGTGTGTGTGTGTGTGTGTGTGTGTGTGTGTGTGTGTGTGTGTGTGTGTGAGTGTGTGTATGTGTATGTGTGTGTGTGTGTGTGTGTGTGTGTGTGTGTGTGTGTGAGTGTGTGTGAGTGTGTGTGTGTTGTTCACATAGAGCTTTCTTGGCAGTTCCTCCTGAAGAAACAGCCGACTACCCCCCCGCCACAGTGATTTATGGCCTCCGAACCGCCTCTGTAGCTCCCCCTCCCTCCCATCCCTCCCCTCCAAGCCCCCTCCCCCCACCCCCACCTCCTCCACGAGGCACCTGAGTTATGACTGGTGGATTTGTGAGGAGAATTTTCCCATTTTATGTGATGAAGTGCGTGCGTGGCCGACTGTTTGCCTCGCGGCTTTTCGATTCATCTTAACTTGAGAAGAAAATTACGATTTGGGTAATTCTTGCGTGCCGGCCTCCTCCGACAGCAAATACCTCAATTATTCATGTAAAAAGGCATTCATATTTTATTGATACTATTTTCAGGTTTACTATTCATAATGTTGTCGGCGTGATGTAACCCAGTGGCACTTCGGATGAGCTCATTATCTCACTTTAGGATGAATCTGGAATCATATTTCACACCGTAGTGACTCATTTCATCAACACGCTGGATGTTTACAATTAAAACACACACACACACACACACACTCTCTCACACACACACACACACACACACACACACGTCTATAGATCAATAAGGCATTGACAGCTGACAGGAATTAACTGTAACGCTCAGGAAGAAATCGTTTCACTCGTGCTGCAGGAAATTTAATGAAACTTTGCAAAGCTTGAAAAGTAACTTTCAACCTGAAAATACAAACAAACGTGAGACAAACACGAGTAAAATTACTGAATGAAATCTGAATGTGGCTCCAGATGTGCGGGAGGTGCATCTCGACAGGTCGTAGTAAACGGTCTTGTTGTTGCGAGGAGTGATGTAATCCCAGGAAACGCTTCCTTCCCCTCCTGACTTCAGGTATTTATAGACGCCCTGCCGTTTGTCTTCAGGATGTCTTTTCACGCCACCAGGAAGCTCTCGGCGGAGCTGCATCTGGAGAACACATTTAGGCCCAAAGACAAAAGATCCTCCAGAGGACGTTAAAAAGGGTCACAGACCTCCGGAGGGACGACAAACCCGGGAAACATCCTCCGAGGAGAGAAACCTCAACACAAATCAGACTTCATAACAGAGTAACCTGTTCTGAGTTCAGCTTCATCACGTCGGTGGTCGTGATGAAAGAAGTGAAGAGAAGCTCGTCGTGTCATTCATCAAAGAAAATTATCCCCGAACCCGAAGTCGATCCGATGAGTCTGAAAACCTCGAGGCTGCTTTGAAGGAAAATACGACAGAACAAAATTCCTTCTGTTTCATTCGCGCCAAGAAGTCGTGCTGAAACTCCGTAATAAGATTTAAAGGACACGGCGGTTTCAGACGCTCAGCAGACACGTACTGTATCGTGTCAAAGTTCCAGAGAGAAACTTTAACATGTGACTTTCCAGCTAGAAAACACCAAAACCACATAAACCGGAGCGTTTCCAACCATTTCCATCGACGTGTTGTTTAATTTGAGATATTTGGAGATTTGAGTTGCTTCAAACTGACTTTAAAATCAACCAGCAGACTGTTTGAAACTTTTCTTTTTATAGACACACGGTGGTTTAATTAGTACTTTGTTTAATTTTGGATGGGAAGCTGGACGCCGCAAAAGTTTTCCAGAAATGAGCAACTGATTGGTGTCAACAGTTTGTTCAAGGATCCAGTGGTTGTGATGACGGAAACACGTCGTGTCGGTTTCCTGCAGGACTTTAAAGGAACAAACTAAAACTCTGCATCTTTTAACTGGAAATACAAAATACTTTGCAGGTTTGCAACTTTTATTAAAAGCATGCTGAAGGAAGAATTTGTCACTCGTTACGAGAAACTGTCTAAAATAGAGAGAATCTGATGTCGAATGAATGAAATACAACAAGATGTCGATCGAATGAAGCCGACGTGATTCTACAAACAAACAACAACGATGTCAGGCGTGTAATTTTGCTCATGAATCCCGAGAACAGCTGAGAGCTTCTCCGATCGTTCTGCTCTCTCTCCGGTCGACGCTGAAACCTCGGAGGACAACGCAGTAATTGATGCTCTTTTTATTTCTCACTATCACGGCTGAAGCAGCTTCCTGTTCTGGCAGGAAGTAGCCGTGTTGTTTTGTTCAATCTCGTCCAGCCACACTTCTCCTGAGTTACGGCCGCCTTCCCTTCATTAAAAAGCTCTAATCGGGACCGTTTTCTGTGGCGGGCGACTGCCAAGCGTTGAGTAATTAGAAGATGGAAGAGCAATTACCTTCAGTGGTTTGATGGAGGGAGTCGGGAGAGTCGGGAGAGTCGAGCTGCGACCGGCCGGCAGGACGAGCGTTTTCCTGTTTAAAGTGGAGACGCCATCAAATCCAGCTCGTTTAAACGTTGGTGAAAGTTCCACAATTAAATATCTGCAGGGAAAAACCTAAACGAGCCAAATTCTTACAGCTTAAATATATCATTTAATTATAAGAGATCATCATGTAAAATAGGAAGATTTTCTGCTTGAGTGATGTGATTATACCAAAAAAGAATTTCAAAGGAAAACAATCCTTGTTGATTTCATGTCAACGAATCATTTCACCTGTAAAATATCAAAAACAAGCGTGAATCACCTTTAGAAAAGATTTAATTTGTTCCACCAGCGTCCTAAAAATCCAAAGATATTGATTGAACTGTGACATAAATTGAAAGAAAAGCTTCAACTGAGAGACGCTGACATCACGAACCAGGAGTTACTTCCTGATGGGATTTTATTTTTCATGTCAGTTTTAATCTGCCGTCCTCCGAGCAGAGAAACATCTTCGCTCGATGCCGCGTTCTTTATGATCTAATAAAAGTCATTTCCGATGCAGAAATTAAATCACGCGTCTTCCTGCGTAAAATGTTCGATAGCAGCTGGAGAAACGGGAGATCGACTGTGAAACCCGATCTGAGAGCAACCCCAGATCTTTTTAATGAATCCAGTTGAGACGAAACAAACTTAAAAACTCTGTTGAGCTCTTTTAAGAGGACTTTGTCTCTTCTAAATAGCACATTAACGAAACCTCGGCGCAGCGTCTTCGTCACAGCGAGCGCAGTGAAGCGTCTCGTGGGAATAACTTCGGTGAGAACGGAGCGAACAATCCCACGAACGTTCTCCCGGCGGCCTCCTCGTCCGTCGGCGAGCCCACGCAGACCGACGTGGAGACTATTTTCTGCTCCTCCGGCGGGGGTGAGGAGCCGCGGCCTCTCGGGGCTCCTCCCATGTGCAGCATCGCGGCGTCTCCACGGCGACATGATGACACACCCTCTATTATCCCACACACACCGAAGATCATTTACAAACTCAACAAACGAGCTGTTTAGTTTCAGAGGAATCGACTCAACTCGAACTCACCCAATCTGAACGAGATCAGCATTTTAATTTGTACGAAGACCAGCGTGAGGCTTTCTGCTCTCTTTGATGATAACGATCACTTTATTAATCTCCTATTTCTGGAGATAAAAAATAAATCTTCGACCATCTAAACCAGTCGCTTTTTTATTTCTGTTTTTAGCTCTCAGATCACAATTTCACAAAACTGAGGGGGGAAAAAAAAAGTGTGATAACGATAACATCAGAAAAACTTCACACAAAAAAAGAAAAAAGGATGATTGCGTTTGATTATTTAAAATTAAACAAGATAAATTGAGCTACTGTCTTTCTGGCTGATTCTACATAAAACTAAACTAGATCATTTCCAGTTAGAATATCTTTCTATGTTTAAGATGTCCCAGCTGAGTCCTGAGACGGTTTCTAACTCGATCAGACGCAGGACAATAAGACGAGACGAGACCAGAGTCGCTTCTTTTAATCTCAGACAGCTGCACATCGACTTTTCACAAACTTTTCTCAGAAAAGGAAAAAAACAAATGCAGCTCATTCGTCAACAATTTTTAAACCTGCACTCGGCCGTCCCTCCAGGAAAAAAAAACCTCTTAGCAATTATATTCAGCGGTCCAACCAACGAGGGCAGAGGATGATATGACGTCAAACGTGGAAACGTTATCGTTGTTTTTGTAATTTGTGTGTTTTTTGGCTAAACTGGCTAAACGTCACACTTTCCCGGTTAACGTTAGTCTCTCGTTATGAACTAAGTCATAAATAGTACTAATAGTTGCTGCACCTGACTGCTAGCGATGTCCCCCCGGTGGTCACCTGCAGTATTGCAACGGAATGAAATCCCCAGATTCCCATAAACCATCATTATAAAAAAAAAGCTGTAAAAGTGCAAACAAGTTGGATTTTCCCTCTTTTTATTTTGAGTCGTTAAACTGTGGGGAGTTTAATATTAATAAAGCCTCACAGCAGCACCCAGAATAGAGAGTTTTATTTTTGTGACTTCACCAGAATAAAGTCAACTTAACTCAACTGCTTTATCTGGAGGGCTACAAACACACACACACACACACACGCACACACACACACACACACACACACACACACGCACACACACACGCACACACTCCACAGGTCACACACTAGTCATTAGTGATGCGGGTGGACAGGCAGAAAATCAGTGACACACGCACTCACACACTCGGTCTCATTCGCTCTGAATGGATCTGATGTCTCTTTGGCTCGAGGCTCCGACGCCACCGAAGCCCGACTCAGCCCGTCTGACCCGCATCACATGACCCGCATCACATGACCCGCATCACATGACCCGCATCACATGTCGCGCTGCGTTCCCTCCGGAAGGAGAAGCCGCACAACCAGAAGACACACACATCTTTATTTACACACCAATCAAATCACACGTCAGTGAATGAAATACAACGATAAAAGAAACGTTTTACGAGCAGGATGTTTCATTTAAAATCAGAAAAGTACTTCAGGTTTCACTTCCTCACAGCTCAGCGGAGGAGGATGATGAAGGAGAGTCTTCATCAGTTTCCCGTGTTGCACATTCGACATATGAATTAACGTGGAAAGTCTTTTTTTTACTTTTAAATTGTGTTTTCTTTGGATGCAGATTTTGACTTTTTAAAACGCTCATCACGAGCGCAGCGGGTGAAATCGTGTGTTTGTGGTCGGCAGACTTTCATCTCTCTGCCTAAGTGCTCTTTGACAGTAATGGTCGTAAGAGGAGACGTTCATCGTCTCCGCCTGGAGTTTCTGTCACAAAGCCACTTCTTCCATTTCCAAGTCGCTCGTTCCAAACTTCTCCGTGTCTCCGAGGAACCCAACTGATTTTAAAGCCGTCGCACTTTTTATTCATTTGAACTGTTCCAGATGTTTGTGCAAAACTTTGAGATAAATATCCTTCAGAGTTCAGCTTTTTGCCTCCAGCCAAATGTTTCACCTTTAAGTTTCAGATAATCTTTTATTGATCGTGACAGCAGCAGAGAAGATCGAGCGAAAGTCATTCGACTCATTTTATTATTTTCATGCACAAACAGTCTGACGACCAACCGCCGATACGAAAGACAGAAACCACAGTAACAACAAATCCTTTGGGACAAATAAAAACATCCTCATGTTTTCTCCGAGCTTATTTCTGAACTAATATAAAATTAACATAAATATTCCGAACTGAAAAAAAATCAGGACATATCTATTCATTCATTCATTTAATAGTAAGAAGCATCCGTAAAAAAAAAAGAAGAAAGAAAGCAGAATGTAGTTTATAAATAAATAAATATGATAAAATATCCCCTGATAAGGTTTTGCTATCTATTTTAACCATCAATTACTTATTGATTCCTCTAACGTAATTCAAACATGTGCATTATTATCAGCTACAGAATTTATTACATATATTTATGAATCACTTTTCACCATGTGATGATTTCCGGGTCACATAAACCCATTTATTTGTTACTTCTGCACGACTGAGCCTTTAAAATGCATTTTTGCTTTATTCTGTTTTGTAATTTCCTTCAGTGTAATTTCCACTTTTGCGAGGCTGAGTTCCTCCCTGGTTTCCATAGAAACGCCTCTGAAGCCTCCACTGACCTGTTCTTCTTCTCACCTGTGTTTCCAGGTGGATTTGGGCTTCCTGCGATTCGTCACGGCCGTCGGGACGCAGGGCGCCATCTCCAAGGAGACCAAGAAGCACTACTACGTACGCTCCTACAAGGTGGACCTGAGCTCCAACGGGGAGGACTGGGTCACCGTGAAGGAGGGCTCCAAGCAGAAGGTAACGAGCTCTTCATGCTCCAACAATGGAAATCAAGGTTTTCAGAGGCCGAAGGTCTGTTTTACATCTCAACACGGCACAGTTCATCTCTTCGAAGGGAAACTGTTTCTGCAGACAGTTTGGAGATATTGAAGACGTGTTAACGCAGAAATAAACCTGTTTAAAGTCTCGTCTGCGCTCGAACTTCAGCTGGTTTACCTCAAGTTGAGCATCAGCTGGTTACTATGTGTGTTATCTGGTTTCCATCTGAATATACATCAGTGTCCACCGTACTCATGCCATCACACAAGTCTTTGTAATCACAAGGCATCAGAAACAAGGCTGCAGCTGCAGCAGTCGTACTCGGTGTCAGCGCTGCATTCAGCTGCAGTCATGTGCAACTCAAACACAGAAAGCCTTTCAAACGCAGCGCTGGTGGTAACGGCAGCGTGAGGGAGGACGGAGGCTGGACAGCAGCAGCAGTGTTGATATGAGTGTTGCAGGCGGATGAGGGTCGTCGTATCAGCAGCAGTAAGAGACGCACCAGTACGTCATCGTTGGTTCGTGAGCGTTATGAAGCCTCCAGTTCAGATTCTGTCCATCACCATCTAGCTAGTTCAGAGCAGGAAGTGACCATATTTGGACGAGCTGGGGGAGGAGCCAGCGGTGGATCTGACCGATCTGATCGGAAACCTGACGATACTACGTCCCGCCCACCGATAGCTGTAACCTGACTGCACCACAGGCCTGTCAATCAAACAGACACGCCCCCAAAAACAGGTCTTCTTGAATCTTCTTTTCTAATGAATGAGGGATTATTTTCAGATGGACCTCCAGAAAACTAATAAGAAGGAGTGACTTTAGCTAACAACACCGAGATAACTGATGGACACATTTTATTCACTTTGGATTTGATGAGAGAAGTTGAATGGGAGTCTATGGAGCCGGAGGCTTTTTGGAGCCGACCTCTAGTGGCACTCGCTGGTATTGCAGCTGAAGACACTTCTGGATCAGAACCATTTTACAGACCTGAAGCTACGAACTCTTTTATAAACAGTCTGTTTTTAGTACACAGCCGACGTCGTGATGATGAAGTCTGTCTCTCATCATTTTTCTTTCTTCTGTTTCTCAGATCTTTCAGGGGAACCACAACCCGACCGACGAGGTCAAAGCTTTCCTCCCCAAACAGACTCTGGCGCGCTACATCCGTATCCGCCCCTTGTCCTGGGAGCAAGGCATCTGTATGCGCTTCGAGATCTACGGCTGCAGAACGTCAGGTAACTCAGACTGATGTGAAACTGAACTCCGCTGCATCGATTCTTTAAAATCACTCCGGAGCTTCCTGTTGCTGCACGCTGCTGCATTTTTCATTCATGTATTTTCTTCTTAATTAACTTTCCCGTGTCCCTGCAGGGATCGTTGAAGTTTCATTTAATCTAAATTCTTTCTTATCCAACACACACACACACATGCAGTGTGTTTGCTCGCACTCCTTTAAATTATCTCGTTTGCATCTAATTTCTAAAGAATGTGGCCGCTGCAGAGACACCGAGTTTTTCATGCTCAGTAAACATTGAGCCTTTTTAAAAAGATGCTAAACCAACTTTGTGTAATTTTACAAATGAAAAATGTTCTTCTGTCGACGTTGCAGTGGATTCTGAGTCTCTGGAGGATTTCAGGTCCTTCTTTGAGCAAATTGGACATTTTTCAATTAAAAAATATGCAGTTTTAAGTCATTTTTGATTATTTTTATCATGATGTGTTAAAAAAAATTCCCCAAATATTGACAAGCTAGAGCAGATAATAAACAAACAAGACAACATTTGCTAAAGAAGTCCACTTGGGAACAAATCTAATAATTATTTCTGCTTTTATGGATGCACCTCCCTGTGAAATTAAACATGCAGGACTCGTGAAAGTATCGTTCATATTTCAATCAAACAGCTTCTGAACTCTCCAGGAAATTAAGAGAAGTTTTACCTGCTGTTGTTTTTTTTATATTTTCTCACTTTTGCACATCGTGAATCAAACGAACGTGTTTTTTTGGGGGGCTAAAAACCTCCTGCTGCTCTCCGATGATTTAAAATAATCACGAAGCAAAAACTCCCACAGGAAGACGCCGTTATTCGTTTACAGCGAAGCGGCGGAGGAAAGTCCCGCCGCCTCATTACTCATCCTGCAACATCACGTAAACCTCCGTGTGTGTGTGTGTGTGTGTGTGTGTGTGTGTGTGTGTGTGTGTGTGTGTGTGTGTGTGTGTGTGTGTGCCTTAAACCCAAAATTTGATCTACGTTTTAATTCAAACATGCGATTTAACGTGATGAAGTGCACGAAAGACGAGCTCAGGTTAAACCGGGTTTTTCTATCCCTGTGAGGACACGCGCAGCAGAAACACACACACACACACACACACACACACACACACACACACACACACACATACACGTTTTATCAAATGCAAATACGAGCCAGTCAGTCGGAGGCCGGATGAGCCGGAGCTCGTTGGATTTAAATGGACTCGTGATGAGCAGACTGTTGCATCAGAGTATTAAAGAGTTTCATTAAGTGTCCTCGTTCCAGGAAACCCAGAGTCTCCCAGTTATGTCCTCATTGGATGTTTTGTGTTTGAATCAGAGAGCAGGTTGCGTGTTTCTCATCAGTCGAAATGACCTCCAGCTTGTTTTTTTCGAGGACGCATCTCGAGATGCAGATAATATACATTTCCAGATCAGTCGTGGAACATTTTTTTCTTTCCTTCCTCTCTTGAATCGAGCGTCTGAGAACAGAAGAGTTCATATGAGGCGCAGACTGAAAAAACACCCTCGAGGCAAATTTATCATCTCGGCTTTATAAATGAAATTAACTCGACTTTCAAGTTTTTTTTTTTTTTTTTTTCAAACCAACTTTAGCTCTAAAATAAAAACATGCAGCCTGTTCGTTGGTTTTAAAGGAGGAAGCTGGAGGGACAGAGCAGTGATGGGATGTTCCTGCTGGATGTCTCTGTTCTATAAATGTGGGATTTCTTCTGGTTTCTTTTCATCAAGAGCAAAAAATAAATAAAAGTATTTCCTCTGTGACATCTTCTCGTCGTCCTGGGATAAAACACTTTGCAGTGTCTCTTAATTAAACCTTCAAACTCTCCCTCCTCGCCGTCAGGGAGGTCTCTGAGGTTTCCCAAATTCACTCTGTCACATGACATCGACCCAAACAAAGTTATAAAGAACCATCTTCAGCCCAACGAAGGGTCCAGAAACAGGTGTGGCCTCTGATCTCGCCTCCCTCTAGTGGACACGTGTGTGTATTACACCTTTGACGTGACGCTCGCAGATCGCATAATTTCTTTTTAGTTTTTAGTGCAGCCGCCCTTAAATAGTATTTCCTGTAGTATGTTTACTCCTTCTTGTTGCCGGAGGAGCTTCAGCGCCACCTACTGTCGCGGCTGTTCAGTCGAATCCGAACACCCTGGTTCTCTTGTAGAACTTTTCTTTCTGAGACGTTTGGAACGACCGACCTTTTACTTTTAAAACCTAAAAACCTTCACACAGCACTTTAAACATAAAAACAATCTTCATCATCTTCAGAGACGACCGATTCTTCGTGTTATTTTTACTGCTGAGTTTAAACTCTGCAGCAGCACCCGGAGGGCATCGAGGGAAACCGCTGACCAGATAAACGCCGGCGCTTCTTATCACGCCGTACGCCTCTCAAAAGTTTCCCCTCCTCCTCCTCCTCCTCCTCCTCCTCCCACAGACTACCGGTGCTCGGGGATGCTGGGGATGGTGTCGGGGCAGATCTCCGACGCTCAGATCGGCGCCTCGTCCTACGCCGACCGCGGCTGGGTGGCGGAGAACGCCCGCCTGCTGACGGGGCGGTCGGGCTGGACGGGGCAGCAGACCAAGCAGCCCTTCAGGAACGAGTGGCTGCAGGTGGGTTCACAACTCACATTCATTCATCTGAGGAACTCCTGAAAAGCCCGAGGAGGTAAAACTGTCCAAATTTTGACAAAATAATTGTCTATAATTGTCAACTGCCCCCCTGCAGGTGGATCTGGGTCAGGACAAGATGGTGAGCGGCGTGGTGATCCAGGGAGGGAAACACCGCGACAGGAACGTCTTCATGAAGAGGTTCAAGGTGGGACACAGTCTGGACGGAGAGGAGTGGACCGTCCTGAAGGAGGAGAACACCACCAGGCCCAAGGTGGGTTTCATTATCATGATGTGGAGTCGATGTTCAGGACCTCGTTGTCAGGAAGTTGTTGCTTTTTAAGATGCAGATTTATTTTAAAAGGAAATAAAGATGTTAAGAGGATTTGAAAGGTCTCGATAAAAGCAGCCGTCCGTCTTTATTTCTGATCTTCGTCGTCCTGTTTTCGAAGCAGATAGTTTGTTGACATGAAATAAACGTCCTCATGAGATGATCTGAAAGCTCCAAAATCCAAACGTTGAACCATTGAAAACAAACTTTCTTTGTGTTTAACGAATGTCATTGCTCCCCCCCTCCACCTCCTCCTCCTCCACCTCCTCCTCCTCCTCCACCTCCTCCCCCTCCATCTCGCACCCTCCACCTCCTCCTCCTCCCCCTCCACCTCACCCCCCTCCGTTGGTGAGACATCCTCCTTCATGCGCTCCAGATGGACGGGCGGAGGACGAGGAGGGACGCTGATCTACGTCCCTCCTTCAGCCTCTCCGCTCAGTTTCCTGTCTTTTTATAAAACCTCTTCAAAAGACGAGGCAGGAAGGAGCCGCTACACGGATTTACACACACACACACACACACACACACACACACACTGTACACACACACACACACTGTACACACACACACACACACACTGTACACACACACACACACACACTGTACACACACACACACACACACACACACACAGTACACACACACACACACACACACACACACACACTGTACACACACACACACACTGTACACACACACACACACACACACTGTACACACACACACACACTGTACACACACACACACACACACACACACACATTAAAGGCTCATGCATAAAGATGAGCCGGTATACAGTCTGAGGCCCGTCGGTTCTGCTGCCTCAGCAGAAAGGAAGATTTAGGCTTCACTTATAAAAACCAACATTATACAACATGTTGGAAACAGAAGGTCAGAGGTCAACGATCATTCAACGATCCAAACTTCTGATCGTTTTATAACCTTCTTTTAGAAACTAGGAGCTCTGTGCGACTGAATATGTATTTTTAAATCATAAGTCGTGTTTTATTTTGTAATTTCCAAACATTTTCCTGATACAATTTGTGGGACTTTTTCCTGAAAACATTTTGGTAGTAATGATTTAAAACCTGAACTTTCTTTGACATAAAAGTGACTCCATGAATCAGAGGAAGGATTCTTGTAATTATTATTATTTGTAAATGTTCAGCTGACCTCCAGAGGACTTTCCACTTCTTTATAGTTTGTTCCTAATTACACCGTTTTCCCAAAAAACCTCCATTTCAGGCCCATAAAGTAAAGTTAATATTGTCGTGATGACGACCGAACAACTAAACGTCTCTAAACTTACTTTAGTCGACATTAATTCCGGATAAATAATGAAAACCTGAAATGAGACACATTTTCATTTTGACCAGATGTCAAATAAACCTCTTTCTATCTGCGTGATTAATATATATGATATATTATAATTCTACACACGTACAGAACACTAATAAATAATGCAGCAACTAAACAGCTCAGTTATTCATAGTATTTAAAGTATTTATAGAATTAGCATAAAGCAGTGAAGCGTTTCAGCTGCTCTGACTTCCTTTATCTTTTTATTTCTTTATGTAAACAGAAAATATTGTTATTGTACTTTATTAATAATACACTTTGTGTGAATTTGAGATATTTTCAGATGTGAAAAGGCTTTTCAAGGCTGCAGCCCTGCTGTTACCCATCATGCACCACTTCTAAACCATCTTGGTGCGTGTGGCGTCCGGTTTCCCGCCGCTGGACGTGACAGAAACCTGTTTTCATCTCCGTGTTGGAAACACGACAGAACGAACTCTGCTTCTGATTTCCTGCCTCTTTGTTTCCTTCTTCCATTTATCATCCCGACACGTTCATGTTCTTTTCGCTGCTGTCGGGTTTCCGCCCAGCGAGCAGCAGAGCAGAAGTTCAACCAGCTGGACACGCTTCACATTTCATCTTTTTATCAAACTAACCAGAAGTTTTCTGCACTTTTTTTTTAAATATAAATGTTTAAATCTGGTTTAATAAACTACATTTAAAGCCTGACATGTTGTGTTTTTGTCTTTTCCCCCCTTCAGGTATTCATCGGGAACCAGAACCACGACACCCCGGAGCTGAGGTCCGTGGGTCCGCTGCTGACCCGCTTCGTCAGGATCTACCCGGAGAGGGCGACCAACGAGGGCCTCGGCCTCCGGCTGGAGCTGCTGGGCTGCGAGCTGGACGGTGAGTCGCTCCGACCGACTTTAACGTTGACGTGGATTCAAGCACATCAATCACAAGAGGAGGGGAGGAAGAGGAGGAAGAGGAGGGGAGGAGGAAGAGGAGGGGAGGAAGGGCTCGACCTCTCAGGAGGGACAGATGAAGGGAGGAAGCCGGCTCTCTGGAGGAGTATCAGGTTGCCCTGATAAGAATCAAGCAAAGCAGAGACGAAGAAGACGAGATGAGGAAGACGAAGATCACAGAATCACAGGAAGTCTTGGATCTCCGTCGAGCCGAAAGTGTCGGGATGATCGGGAATTTTGAAGTTGCTAAAGTTTTCTTGTGTGTCCGAGTTTTATTGTTCACACAAACTTCTGCACGTCTCAGCTGTGTCCGTCACTCTCTAGCGCCCCCTGGAAACATTTCCAGTCTGTTTTCTGCTATAAAAACATTATGGGAAGTTTTGGTTTGTTTGATTTGTTCATTCTTTTTAAAATTCGGATAATGTTCTCTGAAAATATGTTTTTTATAACAGATCATTTTAAAATGTTTATTATTATTATGTTACAGTCGGATAACGAGCTTTTGCCGTAATTTTCTTTAAAATATTTTTTAGAGAACGTTTTTCTACTTTTAAAAAGAACAAAATAAAAAAATCTTCCCGCTGAAAAGATCTTTTAAATATAATAATAATAACGTGAAGCTGCACATGTTCATTCCTTTGTTAAAAAAAATGTTTCTACAGATGTTCTCCGTGTTATCACGTGTTGCAACACAAAACATGTGGTTAACATGTGGTTAACATGTGGTTAACATGTGGTTAACATGTGGTTAACATGTGGTTAACATGTCATCGTGTGGAAAACACCTTTTTTTTCTGTTTTTGTATTTTTAGGATGTTTGAAGATGTTTTGGTCTTCGTGTGTTTTATGTGCATCGAAGCTGCTCGTCTCCATCTGATGAACTCAGTTTCTCTTCAAACGGAGAGAACAAAGACGACACACACACACACACACACACACACACACACACACACACACACACACACACACACACACACACACATGTACACTCAAGTACATGCAAACCATGTGTGTGCAGGCAGAACTACACACAGACACACACCCGTCACCGTCTTGCTGTCGGTACCCGACGAACGCCTTCTTTTATTCTCTCCGTCATCATCGTCATCTTCTTCTTCTCCTCCGTCTCCAGACATCACCACCACGGCTCCGCCCACCACAGCTCCGCCCACCACGCCGCTCGCCTCCACGCTGCCGATGACCACGTTCGGTGCGACCACCACGGCGCCGACCACCGTCCCCGGCACCACGGCGGCGGGCTGTGAGGACGGACGGCAGGACTGCGGCGGCGACACGGAGACGCCCGACGACTACATGCTGATGACGGGTAAAAAAAACACTCCTGAAGACGCGAAGACATTAAATAAAAAGAATAAATTCTTCTTCTTTTGTCTCCTTCGCCGTTAAATCTTCTTCATCTCGACACGAAGGGAAACTGAGTTTAAGTTACACTAAAAAAAAGCATAATAATAAGTCAAAATTCTCCTTCATCTTCCGTAGTTTTGACTTAATGCTGTTTTTTATTTATCTGCTCGTCTTTAAAAATGTTTCTCAAAAAGAAAAATCCTCCTTTATTTTCCTTTTTACTGTCAGACGCAGTCGTTTAGCATTTTTTCTGTTTTCTGATCTTTGAACTGAACTCTGAAACTAAAGAGTCTGAATTGCGTCAGACTTTAAAGCCTGAGATTGATTTCTGTTTTCGTGAAGGGGAGTGTGTGTGTGTGTGTGTGTGTGTGTGTGTGTGTGTGTGTGTGTGTGTGTGTGTGTGTGTGTGTGTGTGTGTGTGTGTGTGTGTGTGTGTGTGTGTGCGTGTGTGTGTGTGTGCGTGCGTGCGTGTGTGTGTGTGTGTGTGATGAGCCTCTCTGACCTTTGACCCCCCCCTGACTGTCCCATCTGTCTGCAGCAGGAGGCACGATGCTGACCGACCCCATCATGGACTTCATACCAGGTGAGCGTTTCCGCCGCAATCTGCTCGTCTCGAGGAGTCGAACCGCTTCAACGGGCCGAAAAATCAAACGTTTGCAGGATCAGATTTCTGTCAAGAAGAACAAAAAGAAACAGACTTCCTGGAGAGTGAACGACTCGTTCGTGGCCTCAGTTCACGAATGAGTTCGACTACGGAGAGAAAAGACGACAGATTCACTATTAAATGCATCTGCAGTATCTTTTTAAACAACGTTTCCCATCTGCAGGAAATCCAGTTTAAATGATCTACAAGAAGAAATCAGACAGAAACTTAACAGGAACAAATAGGAACAAAACATCTTCAATATTCGTATATTTACGGCGTCGTGTTATCGGAGAGTTTTTATCTCTCGTTGCTTCTTTTAAAGGATCATTAAAGATGGAAATATATTTTCTGTCTTGTTTCTTTTCCCTTCAGATTTATCTTCAGTTTGGGAACGATTCAATTAGCGGCTCTCGTTTTTTTTTTGTATTATCAGGAGACAACAAGTTGAAACCAGCTCAGATTCAAACTTGTGATCTTATTAATTCTGCTGGAAACGACGTGCAGAAACACTCGAAGACTGAAGCACGTCTTCGTTTCTTTCTGGCTTTATTTATTCTTGCTGCTATTTGAAGAGTTTAGCGTCGTCGTTCCTGCACGTTTGTTGCAGCCTGAGTAGAGAAAGGAATGAAAAGACAGGAGAGGTCAAAAAACAGCAGCCGGGACGGAGAGACGGGGACATGAAGAAGAAAAACCTCGGCAGGAGGATGAAGAGGAGGAAGAGGAGGATGAAGAGAGAGAGAGAGAGAGAGAGAGAGAGAGAGAGAGAGAGAGAGAGAGAGAGAGAGAGAGAGAGACGAAGGGAAGAAGAAGAAGAAGAAGAAGAAGAAGAAGAAGAAGAAGAACGGCCTCTTGGGTCTCAATTAGCCGGAGCTGAAGCATCGCGTCAAGACAACTTGGCTTTTTTTTTGTAGGGTGGGGGGAGGGGTGCAGGGGGGGGGCTCCACCGCGGAGCTCCACCGTGGAGCTCTGCATCCTATTAGCCTCTCAGAAACAACACGTCCACTGTCTGCTTCTACTCGGATGCTGCGGCGGCGAACCGCTGCCGCCACTCGAACACCGGACAGAACCGGCGTTTTCAAGGGCCACCCCCCCCCCAACCCTCCTCCTCCTCCTCCTCCTCCTCTAGCACTGCCTCCGTGGACCATCCATCTCTCTGTCCGTCTCTTCATCCCAAACATATGTACCCGCTGGCACCGTCTCTGACCGTCTCTGACCGTCTCTGCTCCTCCTCCACTTCCTGTTTCCAAGAAGGACGTCGGTTCTGTCTTCAGGCTGTTTTTCAACCTCGCCGTGTCGCCGGAGAAACTTTTTTTAAAAGAAAGAAAGAACTTCTGGTAACACTTGATTTGGCTCGCTGAACGGAGCAGAATGGGGCAATTTACTGTGACAGCTGGGAGCGTACGGGTGTTACTGGCTAATAAAAGCACCGGGGATTCAACTGAAGGGGAGTTATTTCCTCACGGCTGCTTCAAAAAAAAAAAAAAAAATCCTCAGTTAAACTAAAACTAAAGACTCTGTTAAAACTGCAAGAAAAATATTTGCTTAAATGTTGTTACAACATACATATATATGTATATCTATATGTATATAGATATACATATGTATATATACCTCCCACATCCTGTCTGTGCACGTTAATATGTGCGTTGCATGAAGAAATAAGTTGTGATTTTGGGCATCTTGTAGTGCTTTTCATGTTATACGGCATCAAATATGCTGCTTTGGGGAACCAGTGAGGGATCGTGTTTTGAAAAGGACGCCGGGGTCGAAGTTGAAATAAAAGCAACAAAACACAAATAAAATGCCACAAAAACCTGCGCTGACTGACAGCTGATCATTTCCAGGTGTTTTATGTTGAAAGTTCTTCCTTCTCACAGCAGTTGTCTCTTGTTTTGATTTATTTTGCAGCCTACTTGTGGTTCGCCTGCAACTTTGACTTCTCGTCGTTCTGCGGTTGGACCAGAGAGACCGGCACCGGCGCCGAGTGGCTCATCCAGTCCACCGGGGCGGCCGCCGTCCACCGAGGGCCGACCCGCGACCACACAGGTACGAGTCCGAGAGCTCGCCTTCGTGTTCGAGGAGGTTCTTTTTGTTTTGAACTCGACTGAGTGCTTCGACGCTCTCGATGAGTCGCTGTGAACCTTTTAAATAACAGTCATCAGTTTTCTGTTGGACACAGTTTGTAAAATCTGTCTCAAAGTTAAGAAGCTATAAGATATTCTGTGTCACAATATCTTACATAGGACAATCTTATTAGGATTAAAAAATCAACAACATAAAAAATAACGAGTGATGGACAAACAACTTGAGACCACAGACTGTTTATAAAAGAGTTCGTAGCTTCAGGTCTGTAAAATGGTTCCGATCCAGAAGTGTCTTCAGCTGCAATACCAGCGAGTGCCACTAGAGGTCGGCTCCAAAAAGCCTCCGGCTCCATAGACTCCCATTCAACTTCTCTCATCAAATCCAAAGTGAATAAAATGTGTCCATCAGTTATCTCGGTGTTGTTAGCTAAAGTCACTCCTTCTTATTAGTTTTCTGGAGGTCCATCTGAAAATAATCCCTCATTCATTAGAAAAGAAGATTCAAGAAGACCTGTTTTTGGGGGCGTGTCTGTTTGATTGACAGGCCTGTGGTGCAGTCAGGTTACAGCTATCGGTGGGCGGGACGTAGTATCGTCAGGTTTCCGATCAGATCGGTCAGATCCACCGCTGGCTCCTCCCCCAGCTCGTCCAAATATGGTCACTTCCTGCTGCAAACCGCTTCGAACTAAAACATTTTCAACAAACGGCCTTCAGATCTTTTTTAAAAAGAAAGTCATCAACATGCCTCGGAGCTCTGCGGCCTTCTCCGCATTCACAGGCCTGATGGATGTTTCCGTGGAGACGGTGGCAGCTCTGAAAAACGAAGGACTTCACCTTGATTTCTTGACTTAACCAGATCAGGAGTTAAAAAATAAAAAACGAGCTCTCTGTGGTGTCACGTCAGATTTTTTTCCGCTGATGCACGCTCCTTTTGGTTTCATATAAAATAAAAACCTTGAACGCTCACAGATATTATTCACTTTATGGAGCCACAGAGAGCAGACCGAGCAGGTATTCCCATTAAATCATCAAATAAAGTGAATAAAACGTGAACTTTGAAAGTTTTAGAGTTAGAACTTTCTCTCGTATTAAATCCTGTTTCATTCAAAACATCCTTTAATCTCTTATTTTGAAATAAAGTAAAAAAATTTTGATCAGCTGTTGGGATCCTTTTAAGGCCCCTCAGTCACTTCTTTCCTTGTCTGCTGCTGCCCCCTGCAGGCGGACCCGGGAACTTCATCTACATGCAGCTGACTGACTCGGACATGCTGAGCAAAACCGGCGAGGAGGAGGGGGAGGAGGGGGAGGAGCGGGCGGCGCGGCTGGCCAGCCTGCCAATCACCACGCCGGACGCCGACCTGTGCATGTCCTTCTGGTACCACATGTTCGGAGAGCACGCAGGAGCGCTGCACATCAAGCACCGCAGGGAGGCGGCGGACGGACACATCCTGTGGACGGTCAGCGGACACCAGGGCAGCCGCTGGAGGGAGGGACGGGTGCCGCTGCCGCACTCCGGCTTCTCCTACCAGGTAACACACCTGGACGACATCGGACATCACCTGCAGACCAAAAACAGACATTTAGAAAACCTTCAGGGATTTGAAATATGGAAAAATCTACGTGGGACGTTTCTTTGTGTTTCAGTGGACTCGTGTGACTGTTGTTGTTGTTGTTGTTGTTGTTTTCAGGTGGTGGTGGAAGGCGTCGCCGACAGACGCAGCACGGGACACATCGCCGTGGACAACATCCAGATCCTGGACGGACTCACGGCCGACGACTGTAAAGGTGAGTCACTGAAACAGGAGTTCGTTCAGCGTCGTTGTTTACGATGTCACTTTAATCTGACTTTAACTCTAACCTGACTTTAACTTTAATCTGACTTTAACTTTAATCTGACTAACTTTAATCTGACTTTAATTTTAATCTGACTTTAACTTTAATCTGACTAATTTTAATCTGACTTTAATTTTAATCTGACTTTAACTTTAATCTGACTTTAACTTTAATCTGACTAACTTTAATCTGACTTTAATTTTAATCTGATTTTAACTTTAATCTGACTTTAACTTTAATCTGACTTTAACTTTAATCTGACTTTAACTTTAATCTGATTTTAACTTTAATCTGACTTTAACTTTAATCTGACTTTAACTTTAATCTGACTTTAATTTTAATCTGACTTTAATTTTAATCTGACTTTAACTCTAACCTGACTTTAACTTTAATCTGACTTTAACTTTAATCTGACTAACTTTAATCTGACTTTAATTTTAATCTGACTTTAACTTTAATCTGACTTTAACTTTAATCTGACTAACTTTAATCTGACTTTAACTTTAATCTGACTTTAACTTTAATCTGACTTTAATTTTAATCTGACTTTAACTCTAACCTGACTTTAACTTTAATCTGACTTTAACTTTAATCTGACTAACTTTAATCTGACTTTAACTTTAATCTGACTTTAACTTTAATCTGACTAACTTTAATCTGACTTTAATTTTAATCTGATTTTAACTTTAATCTGACTTTAACTTTAATCTGACTATAACTTTAATCTGACTTTAATTTTAATCTGATTTTAACTTTAATCTGACTTTAACTTTAATCTGACTTTAACTTTAATCTCTCGCTCAGATCCAGAAGCGCCAACGTCTCCTCCGACAGAGATCATCATCCTGCGTAAGTTCCTGACTCCGGTTTTATCGTCTTCAGCTGAGTCCGATCTTTAGGACCGTTTTGGACCGTGGTCGCCGCGGTAACGCCGTGGCTACGCCGGTGACGAGGCTTCCCAACGTGGAAGACATAAAACCCTCGACTCTAATAGCTCTGCTTACGTTATCAGTAGAAATCTGACTGGAATCATATTTCCATAATGTGGTTTGAGAAAAATCCAAAGCTGTCAGTTATTATTAGAATAAAGTAAAAATTAATTGAACTGAAGGACCGTTTTCTTTTTTTATTTCAGTTTCAGCAACTTAAACAGAACAAATTCACCATTTTTCCAACCAGTTTTTCTTTCTTTCTCTTTCTATTTTTACAGCTTTTTATTATTGAAATGTGATTTGTGATATTTATATTATCACGTGAAACAATAACTCACCTCTAATCTTTCCATCGTTTTCATATATTTTATTCTTATTTTAACTTGAAACTTTTGTTTTGGTGTCTCGTAATACTAGAGATTTGTTTAACTCTACTACTTCTATATTACATATATATTATTTATATATATATTAATTTATCTGCCAAATAAGTTGCTGTGTTCGGACCTTTTAACGGGCCGTCTGTGTCTCCTGCAGCCATGGACTCCTTCCCCCAGGAGACCGACGAGGTCGGCGGCTCCAGCAACATGCTGAAGACGCTGGACCCCATCCTCATCACCATCATCGCCATGTCGGCGCTGGGCGTCTTCCTCGGCGCCATCTGTGGCGTGGTGCTGTACTGCGCCTGCTCGCAGGGCAGCATGACGGACAGGAACTTATCCGCGCTGGAGAACTATAACTTCGAGCTGGTGGACGGCGTGAAGCTAAAGAAGGACAAGATGAACGGACAGACGAACTACTCAGAGGCGTGAGGCGAGGGGGGGGGACGGGGGAGGGACGGGGGAGGGAGGGGGCGAGGGAGGGGGCGGAGCTGCGACGGCTCCGAACACGGACACGCAGCCAATCAGGGGAGGAGAGAGGACACGCAGGAAGGCCTGAGGCCAACCAATGGGACGGCAGGGTGGGCTGACAGCCAGCTGATGTAATTTTTCATTTCTCAGGAGCGGCAGTGGAAGGGACTGACCTGCAGGGGGCACTGTGTGTATAAAAAAAACAACAACAACAACCTGTACAGCAAAAAAAACAAACAAAAAAAAACAAAAAAAAAAAAAAAAAGACGAAAAACTACGGATTCTATTTGTTTTTCGGCGTGCTTTGTTGATTTCATGTGATCACATGCTGGTGTTGAGACCAATTCAGATGAAAGTATCGTTTATGGACTTTTTACGGGAAGATCGGATTTTTGTTTTGTTGTTGTTGTTTATCTCGTCGGGTTTTCTTTGGTTTGTTGTTTTTTTCAGACGCCTTCATTTCACAGAACGAGCCGAGCTTGTGAAATTTTAAATTGGCCGTGTGAATGTGTGTGTGTGTATCATACACATCTGCGTATAAAGTGTGTGTGTGTGTGTGTGTGTGTGTGTGTGTGTGTGTGTGTGTGTGTGTGTGTGTGTGTGTGTTGCACTCATGTTTACGTGTCCACATGAAGCGTGTGCAGCCGTCCCGGCCCGTCGACCCGCGTCCAGTTTCCGACAGTGCCTTTTTTTTCCCTCCGACTTTTTTCTGTTGCCTTGTTTTTTCTGCTGGTTGTTTTTCCCGTCGGCCGGCGTTCCCACACGGGAAGAAGTCGGGAACGTCTCCAGCTCGTCCGGACCGTGTCGTCGTCGTCCTCGTGTGCGCTCAGACGTCACACGCGTGTGCTGGTGTCGGTCTGCGAGACGCCTCGACGACGCAGACGTGTAGGTTGTCTGGGAAACTTTTGGGAAAAAAATTGGGGAATTTTTTCCAAACGGGAATCGTGTAGGAGCCCTGAACGCCTCATTTTTCACGGCACATGACACATCCGACATATTGTACATAGGTTTTAATATATTTGAGCGCCCTTTTTCTAGAGAAGACATCGGTGCCGCAGAATCCTTTTCAGAAACTCAGAAAAAAACAAACCCGCTGTTTCTTTCACAAACGTGAGCCGAGCCGAAGACGTGAGATTACGGAGAGGTGAGATCACGGAGACGTGAGATTACGGAGAGGTGAGATTACGGAGACGTGAGATCACGGCGACGTGAGATTACGGAGACGTGATTTTACCGAGACGTGATTTTACGGAGACGTGAGATTACGGAGACGTGAGATTACAGAAACGTGAGATTACGGAGAGGTGAGATTACGGAGAGGTGAGATTACGGAGACGTGAGATTACGGAGACGTGAGATTACGGAGAAGTGATTTTACGAAGCCTCGCAGGAAGTGATGGGTTTTCTTTTGAACAGGGTAAAATAAGACGTGACCGACTCCCGACACAGTGACTGTTAAACTTTGAACCAGACGTGTGTCCGTCCGTCCGTCCGGGAGACATCGAGAAGGACTTTGTGATCGATCGGCTTCTTTTATGGAGCTGGAAGGACCTGGAAAGGTCCCGAATGATGACTGAAAACTGATGTTAGTCGTGAATAAACTTATCGTGTTTAACTGCAGGAACACGGATCATATTCTGCCCTCACAAGCTAATCAGAGACGAAACAGGACGTCCCACGAAAACCAAAGCTTTACTTTTTATCTTTTTAGTTTTGAGTTTATTGGCAAAAACTGGCAAAAACATTGATTTTAAAATCAACTCTTTTTCTTTTGTGGTTTTTTGCTGCTTTTTCCCGCCGTTTTTACTTGTCACGCTTTATTTCCAGGAGCTTTTTTTTTTTCTCCGCTGTTACAAATAAAAAACAACCTGGTAAAACCTCCAACAGACATTTTACCGTCATCATTAGTACCATTTTTATTTAATGCTACTTTAAGTCGGACAAAATCTGCAGCTACCGGTCAAAAAGCCACGAAGCTGACATGACAGGCTGCCGTATTTGTTTCCGCCGACAGACGTTAAATCCGTTAGTTTTTTAAAGCAGATTCACATCAATTATTTCCTTTAAGACAAGCCTTTAAAAACAGAAAGTTTTTCTCTTATTTTGAAGGAAATCCAGTTTGAATCAAATTAAAGACTCTCAAAGCTCCTTGTTTTTCTTCTCAAAATTATGAACTGCACATGTTTACAGCTCAAATAAGCAGATGAAATTATGGGAATCAAAATCTGAACTTCATCCCGGCAGAATGTGTTTCTGACGTTTTTCCGACACGGATTAAGCTCCGCCCCCTTCGAACAGGAAAGGATGCTGCGGCACTCGACGTGAAAAACACTCGACGTGAAAAACACTCGACGTGAAAAATACTCGACGTGAAAAATACTCGACGTGAAAAACACTCGACGTGAAAAACACTCGACGTGAAAACACTCGACGTGAAAAACGCTCGACGTGAAAACGCTCGACGTGAAAAATACTCGACGTGAAAAATACTCGACGTGAAAAACACTCGACGTGAAAAACACTCGACGTGAAAACACTCGACGTGAAAAATACTCGACGTGAAAAACACTCGACGTGAAAAACACTCGACGTGAAAACACTCGACGTGAAAACACTCGACGTGAAAAACACTCGACGTGAAAACACTCGACGTGAAAAACGCTCGACGTGAAAAACGCTCGACGTGAAAAACGCTCGACGTGAAAACGCTCGACGTGAAAACGCTCGACGTGAAAACACTCGACGTGAAAAACACTCGACGTGAAAAACGCTCGACGTGAAAACACTCGACGTGAAAACACTCGACGTGAAAAACACTCGACGTGAAAAATACTCGACGTGAAAATACTCGACGTGAAAACACTCGACGTGAAAAATACTCGACGTGAAAAACACTCGACGTGAAAATACTCGACGTGAAAACACTCGACGTGAAAAACAAATGTTGCACTGATATATTTAAAAAAAAGATCTACGTGTTTATGATGTTGATTTATGAACAGAGGAAGGACAGTCTTCTTATCGTTGCTTCTTTTTAACAGTTTCAGATGACAACGTTAAGATTTCTGAAATGTACAATTTACAGAGATGTTTTTCATTCTCGAAAACAGCTTATATGAAACGTAACAGTTTTATTTACTTGGTATAATATCACCTTGTGTTTTTGTACTGTCACTGATGTACGTGCCATTGGAGGGTTTTTTTGTTGTTTGTTGTTTTTTTTTTCTTTGTATGACAAGAAAAATGTTTTATTTTCTGTAATTTTTTGATCTCGAATCCATAAAAAACAAAAAACAAGAAAGGAAATAAGGAAGTTTTAAAAAATAAATAAAGAAGAAGAATTTGGAAAGCAGTTGAGGCCTTACGTGACTAAAAGTATTGTTTGTACTTTGAGTTCCTGGTCGGCGCCAGACTCACCGTCTCTGTTGTCTCGGACTCATCATTGACTATTACATTCCAAAGAATTGGATCAAATAAATGTTTTAAGTAAAAAACTGCTCTGATCTGTTTGTTTTAAAGGGTCAGTTCACCCACATTAAAAATCTCCACTGGTCTTGTTTTAATTTGAAAGGGTTTTAAATATTCCCATGACATCCTGTTCTTCAGATTTTGGGGACATTTCCTCCATAAATATTCATTGTTGTTGAATATTTCTCACCTTTTTAGCTCTTTTTTTGAAAGAGTACAGCAGTTGTTATGTCTTAATATTCAAAGCTGAACTTTTGTGATCCAAAAGTTGCTCTTTATTCGTGGTTTATCGAGCATTATGACTTATTAAATACCAGTTAAATAAATATAATATAAATACAGTTAATAATTGGTTCCAGTGAGCCTCAGAAATTGGATTTCTTTCATCTTTTTTTGTTTTAAAGTGGAAGCGAACATCTCGTGAAACAGATTACCTCAAAGGTGGGTAAATAAAACCAAAAGTTATCGTCCCAGTTTAGATTTAACAGGAAAAACATGTTGCTGTGTGATTGGTGTGAGCGTTTCTTCGTACGTTAGGGGGCGGTAGTGAGTCGCTGCAGTCTGATGTTACACTGAAACCGGCAGGTCGACTGTTGGTCAGATTTAAGTGGGAAGAATGAGGGAAGAACATCAGGGCAGGACAGAATCTGACGGGGGAGGAGGGGACAGATTTCAGTGTGACACCGGCTCTCAGAGTTTCAGCTCTTGTTCTCACCTCGCTGAGTCCCACAACTCGTTTTGTTTTTCTTTAACTGATGACTGCAAAGTGAGATTGAATGCAAAGAATGAAGTTCCTCTTTATGTTTGTTTAAAACATACAAGACGTACACGTTGTGGTTTTTACAGGTGGTGATGTTTTCTACATGTGCTGGCTTCCTCTCATCCCTGTGAGGTTGCCAGGCAACCAGCAGAGGGATGCGACAGAAGAAAGCTGCTGCTGGTTTATGAGGAAGCTTTAAAAGGTGCTGGAAGGTGGATTTTATTTGACCTTCAGATGGAGCAGATCGAGCGTTTCCACGTCTTTGAGTCGACCGTCTGCAGGAAGTGACTTCGTATTCAACCAGCAGGAGTTTTAATATGAACATCTAGAAGTCATTTCTCTGGCCTCAGACGGATTTATGTGTTAAACTGAGTAACGAACATTAATTAGATACAGAAAGTAATGAAAATATTTCCCATTTGGTGCACAAACAAACAAATACTTTATAGTTTTAAAGGAAATAGTGCAACACAGACCGTCGAATCAGGACCTTCGTTTACTGGATCTGCGTTTTATCTAAAGGCAGCTGGACCTCTTTCAGTTCTTCTTTTTTTAGTTTCTTTAAGAGGGCGAAACGTCTTAACTGTGTGCAGCTTTAACTCACAGAATAACATTAATGTTCCCATAATGTTTGTAGTTTTGTTCCTGTTTAAGTGCAAGCATCACTCTGTGCCTGCCATACTGCACTTCGCCCACAGAGGGGCAGTGTTGCCTCCAAAACGTTTTCATGTTTGTGTTTCTGGAAACGGTTTCAGCTCCGCTCCTGTCAGAGTAGTAATTTGACTGAGTGGGTTCTGGTACCATAAAGAAGAAGGCTTGTTCTTTAAATCAGATGCCACAAAGTTAAAAAAGTTTAAAAAAAAAAATGTCTTACTGCAAAGGAAAACATTACATCCAAAATAATGAACGATTAAAAAGGTAATTTCCCCCCAATATTAATCAGAAAGAAGAACTCAGTGAACTCTCACCGGTCGGATCGTCGTCGGGATGCAGCAGGATGTGTGAGCGTTGATGTAAAGACGTGAAGCTGCTGCACACTTATTCAGAGATGATTTCAGAGGCTCAGTTTGGGAGTCGTTCTCATCTGTGTTTACTTTATAAAACATGTCCAAAATATGGAAAAAAAAAAAAAAAAAAGTCATACATTAAATGTATAAATGTGATTTTGGGGGATAAAGTTTGTGGTAATTTGGAAGAAGATTTAGACAACCTTTATTTTGGTATTAGTATGAATGCATGTACAATGAATCTCCCTCCGTGAACTGTGAACCACATGTAACCTGAGCGGGACTCGAACCCATGTCTTCACGAGGTCCCTTCCAGCTCTGAAGAAGCATCGTAGACCGTTGGACTATCTTCAGCGCTGGGAGAAGTGTCGCGGCAGGAAAAAGAGTTTCAGAGTTCACTCAGAGCTTCCAGAGACTCAAACTCAGTCTGGTTCACTCAGCAGGTCAAAGGTTCTCCTTCACCAAGGTTGATATTAAAGGTTCAGATTCCACCTGTTGATGCTGATTCAGCTTTTAGTGAAGTTGAAACGTTTGGAGAAATTAAAAAGTTTTGCATCCACAACACATTACAGGAAGATATTTAATATCACTGCAGACCTCCTTGAAAACACGTATATCTACTATCCAAAGAATGTCTGCGGCAAGTTTGGTCGCATTTAAATGAATATTTGTGGCTGGTGGAGTTAAAGGATGCCGTGGGACAAAGATTCATCACAATGCTGTCTGACTCCTGGGAAGGTTGTTGGTGCAGCTGTTAGCGCTGCTGCTGCTCAGGTAGGTTTGAGGTGTGAGCCCCCCCCCCCCTCCCCCTCCTGTAATGCAGGATAAAACGTTATAAAACTTGTATTATTTCATATAATTTTTGTTACTGTACTTACAGTATTTTAGTATTTTAATATAGGTTATATATTTAGTTTTGTTCTACCAGGGCAAACACTGCAATAATAATGCAGCACGATTTATTTATTGATTATATTTAATGTTCGGAATTTGAACTAAAGTTTCAAAATAAATGTTATCGAGTAAAAAGTGCAGTATTTGTTTCTGAAACAGTAAAGACGGTAGAGACGGTGGAGACAGTAAACACGGTAGAGACGGTAAAGACGGTAGAGACGGTAAAGACGGTAGAGACGGTAGAGACGGTAAACACGGTAAACACGGTAGAGACAGTAAACACGGTAGAGACGGTGGAGACGGTAGAGACGGTAGAGACAGTAAACACGGCAGAGACGGTGAACACGGTAGAGACGGTAAAGACGGTAGAGACGGTAGAGACAGCAGAGACAGTAGAGACAGTAAACATGGTAGAGACGGTAAAGACGGTAGAGACAGTAAACACGGTAGAGACGGTAGAGATGGTAAACACGGTAGAGACAGTAAACACGGTAGAGACGGTGGAGACGGTAAAGACGGTAGAGACGGTAGAGACAGTAAACACGGTAGAGACGGTAGAGACGGTAAACACGGTAGAGACGGTAAAGACGGTAGAGACGGTAGAGACAGTAGAGACGGTAGAGACAGTAGAGACAGTAAACATGGTAGAGACGGTAAAGACGGTAGAGACAGTAAACACGGTAGAGACGGTAAACACGGTAGAGACGGTAAAGACGGTAGAGACAGTAAACACGGTAGAGACGGTGGAGACGGTGGAGACGGTAGAGACAGTAGAGACAGTAAAGACAGTAAACACGGTAGAGACAGTAGAGACAGTAGAGACGGTAGAGACGGTAGAGATGGTAGAGACGGTAGAAACAGTAGAGACAGTAGAGACGGTACAGACGGTAGAGACAGTAGAGACAGTAGAGATGGTAGAGACAGTAGAGACAGTAGAGACAGTAAACATGGTAGAGACGGTAAAGACGGTAGAGACAGTAAACACGGTAGAGACGGTGGAGACGGTAGAGACGGTCGAGACGGTAGAGACAGTAGAGACAGTAAAGACAGTAAACACGGTAGAGACAGTAGAGACGGTAGAGACGGTAGAGATGGTAGAGACGGTAGAAACAGTAGAGACAGTAGAGACGGTACAGACGGTAGAAACAGTAGAGACAGTAGAGATGGTAGAGACAGTAGAGACAGTAGAGACAGTAAAGACGGTAGAGACAGCATAGACGGTAGAGACAGTAGAGATGATAGAGACAGTAAAGACAGTAGAGACGGTAGAGACGGTAGAGACGGTAAACACGGTAGAGACAGTAAACACGGTAGAGACAGTAGAGATGGTAGAGACAGTAGAGACAGTAAACATGGTAGAGACGGTAAAGACGGTAGAGACAGTAAACACGGTAGAGACGGTAAACACGGTAGAGACGGTAAAGACGGTAGAGACGGTAGAGACAGTAGAGACAGTAAAGACGGTAGAGACGGTAAACACAGTAGAGACGGTAAAGACGGTAGAGACAGTAGAGACGGTAGAGACAGTAGAGACAGTAAAGACGGTAGAGACGGTAAACACAGTAGAGACGGTAGAGACGGTAAACACGGTAGAGACAGTAGAGACGGTAGAGACGGTAAAGACAGTAAACACGGTAGAGACAGTAGAGACGGTAGAGACAGTAAAGACGGTAGAGACGGTAAACACAGTTGAGACGGTAGAGACGGGAAACACGGTAGAGACAGTAGAGACGGTAGAGATGGTAGAAACAGTAGAGACAGTAGAGACGGTACAGACGGTAGAGACAGTAGAGACAGTAGAGATGGTAGAGACAGTAGAGACGGTACAGACGGTAGAGACAGTAGAGACAGTAAAGACGGTAGAGACAGTATAGACGGTAGAGACAGTAGAGATGATAGAGACAGTAGAGACAGTAAAGACAGTAGAGACGGTACAGATGGTAGAGACGGTAGAGACGGTAGAGATGGTAGAGACAGTAAAGACAGTAGAGACGGTACAGACGGTAGAGACGGTAGAGATGGTAGAGACAGTAAAGACAGTAGAGACAGTAGAGATGGTAGAGACAGTAGAGACAGTAGAGACAGTAAAGACGGTAGAGACAGCATAGACGGTAGAGACGGTAGAGATGGTAGAGACAGTAAAGACAGTAGAGACAGTAGAGATGATAGAGACAGTAGAGACAGTAAAGACAGTAGAGACGGTAGAGATGGTAGAGACAGTAGAGACAGTAGAGACAGTAAAGACAGTAGAGACAGTAGAGACAGTAGAGACGGTAGAGACGGTAGAGACGGTAGAGATGGTAGAGACAGTAGAGACAGTAGAGACGGTAGAGACGGTAGAGACAGTAAAGACAGTAGAGACAGTAGAGATGATAGAGACAGTAGAGACAGTAAAGACAGTAGAGACGGTAGAGATGGTAGAGACAGTAGAGACAGTAGAGACAGTAGAGATGATAGAGACAGTAGAGACAGTAAAGACAGTAGAGACGGTAGAGATGGTAGAGACAGTAGAGACAGTAAAGACAGTAGAGACAGTAGAGACAGTAGAGACGGTAGAGACGGTAGAGACGGTAGAGATGGTAGAGACAGTAGAGACAGTAGAGACGGTAGAGATGGTAGAGACAGTAGAGACAGTAAAGACAGTAGAGACGGTACAGACGGTAGAGACGGTAGAGATGGTAGAGACAGTAAAGACAGTAGAGACAGTAGAGACAGTAGAGACGCTGTTGTGGTATTCTCGCTCACCGTATGGTGCACGTGCACGTGTGTTGTGTGCGCGCATGCGTGTGAATTGGCACCACATCCGAGGTAAGGACGGGTTCACCCTGCTCGCTCTGCGGTGTGTTTGCTTCCTGTTTAGGGGTGGGGGAGGGGGGCGGGGTCTAAATAAGAAGAAGAGGTTTGTTGAGTGGGGGAGGGGATGGGGGGGAGGGGGAGGGTGGGAGGGGGAACATAAAACAAATTATGAAACGGCACCAGAACCGGAGCGGGTTCGGATGAGCACCAACCGATCTGATCCAAACCGGGCCGCGGCATGAGGACACGTTAGCTCCGCCCGTGTTTTCATCGGAACCGGTACGTTCGCGGTTTGTTCGCTAAAACGAAGCGCACCCTCGAGGCGGGCTCGCGCTTCCTCAGAAACACGTTTAATTAGAAAAGACGTCGCTGGACACTCGGTGGACACTCGGTGGACATTCATGTCCCTCTGAACCCGCGGACACGTCGGCGAGGAAGTAGCTTCTAAAGGTGAGTGGACTTATTCTGTAAAACATCATGTCGCTCAACAGAAGACAAACAAACCCAGAAGGTAAAAACCGACAAAAGAAACGAGGAATGCGTCTTCAGGACCAAAGTTTGGTGGATTAAATCTGGCGGGGGACAGACGGGGGACAGACTGGGGACAGACTGGACCCCGTCCGGGTTCCGTGTTGGGACGGTTTCTACCTTCAGATCCAACGAACATTTCTCTTTTTGGGGGAAACGATATTTAGTTTTGGTGCTTCAGAGGAAACTAGGCCAAAAAAGAGGAAAGTGTCCCCTCGGTGGACCGAAGAGAGACAGTCTGTCCAGGAGCTGGACAAACCTGGTTCAACTATTCACACTTATAACACTTTAAACCAGTTTAGAGTCTTTTTTAATCCAGAAACCACCACAGAAACTCTTCTTGGCCTTTATAATGTTGAACTACTATTTTCTTCACTGACTGTTTCTGGTGTTTTATTTGTGAAATAGTCTTTGGATTAAAAAAGAGAAGTTGAGGGTGAATTGTTAAAATATCACAACAGTCTGAAATATGAACTAATAATTCACAGATCATCAGTCAGGATCTTTGTTTTTCTTCAGATTGTATTTCAAAGCAGTTTGAACACTTTGTTTTGTTTAAGCTGTTTTTTTTACCCCAGAAATGTCCTTAACTTGGTCCAACTACACGGTGGACTGTGTGAACTGTGGTTGAGGACACGGGGACACTTGGTTCACCAGGATGTGGAGTCTCCTGTGGAGTTTGGTGATTCAGAGACACAAAGTGGGACAAGCACGGTCTTGTCTTCCCGTCCACTCGTCTGCAGCCTCGGGTGGTGTTTTTTTCCTCCCTGCTGATTTCAGAGAAGTCGGATTTGCTGAGTTTTAAAGTTTGTGGCTGCAGGACAGAGTTTAAGAGACACGGGAGTCCAAACGGCCGGTTCGTTACCGGCCCGGCTCGGCTTATCGACAGCACGGTAATAACATGGCATATATGGAGGTGTGAAGACACGTCTGTCTTTGATGATGCAGGTCCGGAGGACACGTCTGTCGCTGAGTCACTTCCTTTAGTTCGCGGGGGACGTTTTCAGCCGAGCTCGGTCATTGTGCGTTTCTCAACACCGGGCCTCGGGTGAGTCACGGAGGACGGCAGATGAAGCACCAGGGAGCGGTCGTGTTGTCGTGGTTTTAGTTATGATCCATGAAACGGCTTCAGGAAACGCATCAGGAGGCGTACGAACGGCCTTCAGGTGACCTCCGGGGGTCTGTTCACACCTGGACGGTTTTCTTCCGCCGTAAACGTTCGATCCGGTTTGTTTTGGTTTCGCGTTGAGATCTTTGCAAACCGACGTTCCTGTACTTGACATTGATTTGTTCGTAGATGTTGTCAATTCAAGTTGAAACAAGATTCATATTGCTGCTTTTTTTTTCAGTTTTATATCAAACTGTAACATGAATATTTTATAGATTTCAACTGTCGGTTGGAGAAATCAAGATGTGAATTTGATCACATGCGCAATAAATACATAGAAATACCTGTTGGCTGAATCTGTCATGAAAACAACAGTGAAGTAAGAAATTTAAACTTTATTTTTTATCATCTTTATGAGTACCATTAATGAAAGACTGTAAAATAATAACTTTATAAAACATTCAAGTGGAAAAAGGCATCAAAGACTTTTGCATAAAACCTTAATTTATAAGGTGTTTTAATGAAATGCAGGATTTCTTAAACTCAGATTATTCAATAGAGACGGTTCTGGTCATCTCAGTCCTGGTTTTTAAACCTTTAAAGAACCCGTTCCTTAAAAAGGTCCTCAGACTCTTGATTGAACTCTGCGTCCGAGTCGAAGAGGAACGAGGGGAAAAACGCACCCCTTATTTCAGTGACGTAGTTTTCCATGACCGAGGATGGAGTTTGTTAAAGTGGAATGCATGATGTCATCTCACCGGGGAGCGTTGGGAGATCAGGATCTCCTCCGTAGGACAAACACTTCGTCCCATGATTAACAAACTGGGCTGAACTGTTCCCACAATAAGTGTCCATAACTGCCAGGTTTTTATTTATTGGGTTTCCACATGACGTCAGAATCACATCCTGATTTAAGTGTTTTTTTTTATTATCTGGGCTGTTAATTATAAAGTTATAGCAGCTAAAAAGACCAAATAATCAGCTGTTTAAAAAAACCTCGCTCCTTCTCTGCTGCTGTTTCTCAAAATCACAAAGACTTCACCTGTTCAAGTTCATCTGGGTTTGACAGCACGCCGGGCCTCATGGGTAAATGTTTGGTCCGACGGAGGAGGTGGGAGGAGGTGGGAGGGGAGGGTCCTCCTGTCTGTGGGTCGGGTTTCCTCCACTCGGACACTTCCTGATCCATCACCGGGGCAGGGAGGTGGTGCCTGGGTGGGGTTTTTAATTAGGGGAGTGGACGGAGAGTCCTGCTGAGTTGTTTGGGGAGAGGGGTGGGGGAGGGGGGTGCTAATGGACCCCCAGCAGCAGCTGTGGGCCGTCTGGCTGACCGGGTGGCAAACCAGGAGGGGGGGGGCACTCGACTGGTTTCTGTGTACCACCAGATGACCCACCCAGCGAGGACAATGGCGGCTTGTTTTGAGCTGGCGTTTCCGTGGCAACGTTCATCACATGACCTGTGGAGGTTTCCTAAAAACTAAAAAGATATGAGCTCACTATGTGATCGAAGCGATGACATCACACAGTAAACAACGATCATTATGTGCATGTAAACAAGGTTAAAGGTTGAAGGAAGAGATCAAATGTTTTGTATAAATAAATCTCAAAGTCGAATGTGGAGCTGCTGTCATTCATAATCTCTGGAGATTAAATGTCAGTTGAAACATCAGCGTTTTATAGCACATTTATACACAGAGGAAAAAATACATTTATAACACAATAAATATGATTTAAAAACAGTTCATGGTAAAAAAAAAAAAAAGATAGCAATTTAAAAAAAAGGTATAAAGTAATAAAAAGTGTCAACAATTATTATTATTATTATTATTATTATTATTATTATTAATAGATATTTTCATTTACCAAGGATTTGATCAGTAAATGAGTGACTCAGATGTGATGAATTTCTACTTTGGTTTTGAATTTATTTTGCTGCACAAAACAAGCAATTCACAATTAATGTAATGTAATTGGCGCATTAAATAAATAAATAATTTCTATTTGTCGTCTTAGTTGAAGTCTTTTAGTTTAGTTCACACGAGCCGTTTTATTTCAGCGTAGCGTAATAAGAAGGCACCAGAGAGAACGAGGCGTTCAATGCAGTCTGATTATAGAGGAGAGAAGAAACTCATCACGTGTATTTAAGATATTTAAGTTCACTGTGGAGTTAACGGCTCGGGCGGCGTCGCAGCAGCGAGCTGAAGAGTTCACGTGGGAGTCGGATCGATGTGGACTTCTGCTTTTCATAACAGGAAAAAATAAAAGAAGTGTTAGCCAACGTTCAGGGTTTAGCAGCGGTTAACCCCAGAGAGCTGAAACGAGGAACCACAGGGAAGCCTGTGTGAAGAGATGCGGTTCTTTCTGCAGTCGTTTCCTTGATGCATGAACACGCCGGCTGCAGACTCGTCGATCCTGCCGTCGTTAGGTTTGTTCATTTCTCGTTCTCCGAACGGAGCGAGGTGTGAAAACGTTTTCAGACCAAAACATGCAGCAGGAAACTTTCTGCAGGCGCTGACGGAGATGTTTGAACTCCACACGGGGCGAGGTGCAGAAATTATTTCGAGGTGATTCTTTTTTCTGTTTACCCTGCCGAAGCTGGCCTCGTTTCATACGGCCTTACGTCAGGGAGCGTCCCGGTCGAGCCGTGGTCGTCCTCAGTCTAAACATGGCCGTCGTTAAGGACGACTAAACGCTCGCAGATGTGCCGCGCTCGACCTTCAGACGGCGCCGAGTGTCGAGGCGTCACAGAGCGGTCAGGAAGGTGGACGTGTTTGTTCTCCCGTCGGATCGCACGGCGCTTTTATTTCCCCAGGTCCTGTTAAGTGGCCGACTCGGTGAGACTTTGCTCCCGGTGACTCAGCGAGGGCTCGTCTGTCCTCTTTAACCCAGTTGGAGCTGCAGTATCAGAGCGTCGAAACTACATCCGGATCATTCATATTTCAATTTAAATGACTGAACTTGATTTATTGCAATAAAAGAAACTTGGATAACTGCACCGAGAAGTTGAATCGTAGTATCTGAATCTTTTAGTGGTAAAACTGGATTGATGTTTGTTTTCATATTCAAGTTAAGTAATTTGAATATAAAGTGCGTTCATTTAACCGCGTACGCTACAAGAGTCCGTATGAACGGCGCCCTCTTGTGGATATTTACGACATAAGAACTCTTACATTTTCTAAAAGCCTCGAGTTCACGAGTTGTGACGTGTTTTGCTGACGTTTACAGAAAAGGTCAGAGGTCGTGGGAGTTCATGTTTCAGTTGGATGTGAAGCTAATATATTGTAGTTTTAGTCGTGCAACGTTTGTCTTCGTAACTGAGACTAATATATATAAAATATTGACTAATGCAGAAAATCAAACACCTGAAAAACGTTGACGTTTAAAAGCTGCGAATTACAGAACCAGAACTTGCTGGGTTTTATTTTGTGGTTACTGGCACATTTCTATAATCTCACCAGAGATGTCTTAACGTCCGACATCCATCGCTCGTATTTTAAGTTTGTACATGAGATTGTGTGTTTTCTTCGTCCCGACGTTCCTCCAGCTCCGCCGGCGCCTCTCGCTTCACCACGGAAACGTAATCGGAGGAATGCCGGCCGCTGTAAAGATGGCGGAGATGTGACACAGGCGGTCGATTCTTCGGCGACGGAGGAATGCTCCGAGTGAATTTACATCTCTGTTGGGAGGTGGTGGTGGTGGTGGTGGTGTTGGTGTTGGGGGGGGGGTCCCTGAGGCTCGATCTCAGGCTGCAAATTAAATCCAAAATCACCTCTGACCCGTCTGCAGCTGACGGACCACGACAACATGCAGGATTGGGTTTCCGTCGGGTCGTTACCAGCAGCTGTCCGTAGAACTCCTCCATGAAAACCTGTTTTATTAAAAGACGCTAGCTGCTCTGAGAGCTGCTGAGATGCTGAATTGTAACGAAGAAGAAAAAAACTGTGCCGCTGAAACGTTGAGCGACACATCGCTTGTGTCTGCGTCCTCCTGCCTGACCATAAAAAGTCACGGTGGAGACCGTTTACTGCTGCTCCTCCAAATATTAGCTCCTCACTTCAGGTTCAGAGGACGGCCGGAGCAAAAACAAACACACGGGAGAGTTTTTAACGTCGTGAGGCCCACGGGAGCTTTTTGTTCACGATGTTAAACACTAAACGTTTGTTTTTGCGCCTTTTCTGGTCCCGACTCAGCTCCACTAAAACGTGTGGATATTATCTGGTTTGTTTTTGGTTTCACAACCGCTCCACCAACCCTCCATTACTTTTAACTTTAGTTAAAACAGTAACGGAGTTGTCCTGGAGGACGAACCCAGGACAGTAAACAGTCGTCCTGGAGGACGAACCCAGGACAGTAAACAGTGGTCCTGGAGGACGAACCCAGGACAGTAAACAGTGGTCCTGGAGGACGAACCCAGGACAGTAAACAGTCGTCCTGGAGGACGAACCCAGGACAGTAAACAGTCGTCCTGTAGGACGAACCCGGGACAGTAAACAGTCATCCTGGAGGACGAACCCAGGACAGTAAACAGTCGTCCAGGAGGACGAACCCAGGACAGTAAACAGTCGTCCTGGAGGACGAACCCAGGACAGTAAACAGTCGTCCTGGAGGACGAACCCAGGACAGTAAACAGTGGTCCTGGAGGACGAACCCGGGACAGTAAACAGTCGTCCTGGAGGACGAACCCGGGACAGTAAACAGTCGTCCTGGAGGACGAACCCGGGACAGTAAACAGTCGTCCTGGAGGACGAACCCGGGACAGTAAACAGTCGTCCTGTAGGACGAACCCGGGACAGTAAACAGTCGTCCTGGAAGACGAACCCAGGACAGTAAACAGTGGTCCTGGAGGACGAACCCGGGACAGTAAACAGTGGTCCTGGAGGACGAACCCGGGACAGTAAACAGTCGTCCTGGAGGACGAACCCGGGACAGTAAACAGTCGTCCAGGAGGACGAACCCAGGACAGTAAACAGTCGTCCAGGAGGACGAACCCAGGACAGTAAACAGTCGTCCTGGAGGACGAACCCAGGACAGTAAACAGTCGTCCAGGAGGACGAACCCAGGACAGTAAACAGTCGTCCTGGAGGACGAACCCAGGACAGTAAACAGTCGTCCTGGAGGACGAACCCAGGACAGTAAACAGTCGTCCAGGAGGACGAACCCAGGACAGTAAACAGTGGTCCTGGAGGACGAACCCAGGACAGTAAACAGTCGTCCTGGAGGACGAACCCAGGACAGTAAACAGTGGTCCTGGAGGACGAACCCAGGACAGTAAACAGTCGTCCAGGAGGACGAACCCGGGACAGTAAGCAGTCGTCCTGGAGGACGAACCCGGGACAGTAAACAGTCGTCCTGGAGGACGAACCCAGGACAGTAAACAGTCGTCCAGGAGGACGAACCCAGGACAGTAAACAGTCGTCCTGGAGGACGAACCCAGGACAGTAAACAGTCGTCCAGGAGGACGAACCCAGGACAGTAAACAGTCGTCCTGGAGGACGAACCCAGGACAGTAAACAGTCGTCCTGGAGGACGAACCCAGGACAGTAAACAGTGGTCCTGGAGGACGAACCCAGGACAGTAAACAGTGGTCCTGGAGGACGAACCCAGGACAGTAAACAGTCGTCCTGGAGGACGAACCCGGGACAGTAAACAGTCGTCCTGTAGGACGAACCCGGGACAGTAAACAGTCGTCCTGGAAGACGAACCCAGGACAGTAAACAGTGGTCCTGGAGGACGAACCCGGGACAGTAAACAGTGGTCCTGGAGGACGAACCCGGGACAGTAAACAGTCGTCCTGGAGGACGAACCCGGGACAGTAAACAGTCGTCCAGGAGGACGAACCCAGGACAGTAAACAGTCGTCCTGGAGGACGAACCCAGGACAGTAAACAGTCGTCCAGGAGGACGAACCCAGGACAGTAAACAGTCGTCCTGGAGGACGAACCCAGGACAGTAAACAGTCGTCCTGGAGGACGAACCCAGGACAGTAAACAGTCGTCCAGGAGGACGAACCCAGGACAGTAAACAGTGGTCCTGGAGGACGAACCCAGGACAGTAAACAGTGGTCCTGGAGGACGAACCCAGGACAGTAAACAGTGGTCCTGGAGGACGAACCCAGGACAGTAAACAGTCGTCCAGGAGGACGAACCCAGGACAGTAAACAGTCGTCCAGGAGGACGAACCCAGGACAGTAAACAGTCGTCCAGGAGGACGAACCCAGGACAGTAAGCAGTCGTCCTGGAGGACGAACCCAGGACAGTAAACAGTCGTCCAGGAGGACGAACCCAGGACAGTAAACAGTCGACCTGGAGGACGAACCCAGGACAGTAAACAGTCGTCCTGGAGGACGAACCCAGGACAGTAAACAGTCGTCCAGGAGGAATGTTGGGTGGCGCTTTAATGGAGTCAAATTTAATTAAATCTGGTTGACTTTGATTCGGAGGATCGCTGCATGTTGATCCACTGAAAAACGAAATGAACCAACCAGGTTTAAATTAAAGATATAAAGCACATTTTGTGGTGTTTTCCTGTCGCAGCGGGAGGTCAGTGGTCATCAGTGAACAGGATGTGGTTTCCTGCTGAAACCCTCGTCAGCGAGCTTCTGTATCTTTCGCTCAGCTTCATAACGTCCAGACTTGTTTTCTGTCTCTGGGACAGTTTTGAGTGAGTCTGAGGGTCGCTGCAGCTGTGTGGGAACGGCCCAGATTCAGGAAGAGGTCTGAAGCAACATGACCAAATATGGAAACACACACACATGAACACGGCGACCTCTTTTTCTTTTGTTTCCTGCTGCAGTCGAAGCCTCAGCCGGAGTTTTATCTGTGCAGAACTTGTTCATGAAGATTTCTGTCTTTTCTGTTCCTGCCGGTCGCTTCATGCTTCGCAGCTCATTGTGGCAGGAAGGCCGCAGTTATTCCTCCTAGCTTGAAATGTGTCTGCATTAAAGCTGTTTGTCTCATCGTGAAGCTAAACACCTGAAATAAACGTGACTACCCTCTCAGTCGTGCCTCATATCTGCCGCTGCCCGTACTCCCTCGTCACGCCTTCATATCGGCCTGACTCGGCACCAAAAGACTCCAAACCGCAGTCAGAGAGCAAATATGTTGGTTCATGGATATCTGGCAGCTGACGCCAGCTGAGCGGGGGGAGGTGGGTAAGGGGGATGGGGGGGGGGGTGAACCACGACTCCATATTTGGAAGATTTGCAAGGTAGTCAGAACATTTTCTTGTTTTGCAGCTCTACTACATAAACAAAACCAATCTATATAAAAATACTGGATTGGCAAAAAGCCCAAAATACAATTTGAAAAACACTTTTAAAACCGCCGCCTTACGTTGATCTTGAAGTTGAGGGCCGTTGTTTCCCTTCGCCTGGACATTGATTATTGATCAGAGGACGGACCGTCCGCCGTGCTTCACTCTAACGGTTGTGTGCAGCCGTGTCAGACTGATGATCTGCTCGCTTCGCCTGCAGAGTTTGAACTGCACCAACATCTTTTACTTTGAAGGAGTTCCTCTCAGGACTTCCTGTCGGCTGTAGTCGTCTTTGTACGTTTCTGCTGTTCTTGTTCCAGATGTATTTTCTTCATCCAGCACTGAGTTTTTGCATTTTCTTTTCTTTTCCAGATGGATCCGCGGTTTCTTTTAATAGCAGCATTATCAGCGGTCCTCGGCGGCAGCCGGGCTCAGCAAGGTAAGAAACACAACCGCCAGAAATCTGCTCATCTTCTGCACGTTTTTTCAAAACTGTTATATTTGAGCTAACCTGTAATGTAGCTCATTTTCAGCTCCTAGTGTTCATTGTTAGACTGATAATCATTGTTTTGTTTGTTCCAGACTCGTTTTTAAATCCTAATCCGTCACAGTTTCAGACTTTGTCTGTTTTTACTCTTTAAATCTCGTATTTCTTCATTCACGGTTTCATGACTTGTGTTTGGTCGTCTTGGTTTTCAGTGGGAGGCTTTTCTTTATTTTAATTTTTGTATATACGGTGAAGTCATCGCTTGGTGAGCCGCCTGCAGCTCCTCCCAGCGTGACTCAGCTCTGTGTCCTGCAGCCAGAAGCTGCTTTGAGTTAGTGAACTAATGGAAAAAGCTGCTTGTCATCTCATCTCCTTCAGAGGGAAGCATCTGCATCAAGGCCAACGCTCAGTCGTGTGGGGAGTGCATCCAGGTCGCTGAGACGTGCGGATGGTGCTCAGACGAAGTGAGTTGAAGTTATTTTTATCTCGTGAATGAATCCTGTCGAGGAGATCTCGAGCTGTGGCTGCACTTTTAGTTTCCTGTGGGCTGGCAGGCGCCATGTTGTGTATGAAATCATGCAAACGCACATGATGTGTACTTATTCTACAATTAGGGTCAGTAGCTAACAGATGAAGACAACTCTTCTCTTTTTTTTTTTTTGCCTTTCAAACAAAGACAAGTTAAACCACAGAGGCTCCAGTGATCGTCACTGCTGCTTCTGGTCTTCACTGGAAACTCGAGCTGAATGAAGCTGTTTCACAACATGTTTTCTGTATTCTCACGTTGCCGTGGCAACACACGATCGAGCAGATGGACCGCAGCATGAGAACAGACTGATGTACGGGACCGTGAACATGCACCCGCTCCTTCACAGCTGCAACACATCAGCAGCCTGCGGGACAAAAGCCTGTTGCAGTTTTGTAGACTTGAACATTCGTTCCCTCTTTCAAACCAACGCAAAACCTACTTCTGCTCCTGGATTGGTGTTTGTGCCTTTACTCACGGTTCAACTAGTTCAACCAGCCAAGTGTTGGTGTCGCTCTGAAACCAGGTTCTTTTGGATGAGAGACAATTCTTTTACAAAAAACTGGTTCAAGATCAGACACCAGCTCTTAAATAAGCTTTTGAACCAGCTCTTAAATAAGCTTTTGAACCAGCTCCCGATGGGCTCTTGAACCGGCTCCCGACGGGCTCTTGAACCGGCTCCCGACGGGCTCTTGAACCGGCTCCCGACGGGCTCTTGAACCGGCTCCCGACGGGCTCTTGAACCGGCTCCCGACGGGCTCTTGAACCGGCTCCCGACGGGCTCTTGAACCGGCTCCCGACGGGCTCTTGAACCAGCTCCCCCCTGGCCGGTCCTCAAACCCTCGAACGGCATCGGGGGGAACGGGGGAACAGCGAGGCAGCAGGACCCACATCACTAATGGTTCACAATCTCAAACTACTCCATCAGTAAATATCTCCAACATATAATCTCATTTCAGTGATTTAACAACAGTATCAGTTAACTTGCACGTTCCAAACAGTGAGATTTGACATTTTGAATCAATATCTTGAGTTTTTATCTTTTTCAAATCGATCCCGTCCGGTTTTCACGGCGAGACGCAGTGCAGAGAAAAAGGAGGTTTCTGAGGGTCATGTGGATTTGAAGGAATTGGGTCAAAGTGCTATTTTTGTTGTGACTGAGCTCATTGTGTGGAGCTCGGCTCCACTTCGCCCGGCAGTGTTTCATGTGCGTCCAGTCTACCTCGCCGTCATCTGGTTCTGCTTGTTTCTGGCTGCTGGTGAACAATAGCCTTCGAACCACAGAGCCTTCATGCACACGGATGGATTTCAGAGGCCTCGCTGGTTGAAAAAGCATCTGCAGCATTCACCTCCCCCAGTTTATCAGCTGAAAAAAACAAAACAGAAATAGAGCTGTAACTTTTACATAAAGTTTTCAGGCCTGTGAAGGATTCAAATCGTGTTTCTTCATGTCAGAGAAATTCCTGGACATTTACAGCAGCTTTCCAGATGTTCCTGCACGTACCTGCTGATTTTAAAGGTGTAAATGTGATCACTGTGCAGCTAATTTTAAAATATGCAACACACAAGAACATCTGATTCTTCATCATGTCCCAGATCAGAGTCCTGCAGCGGTTTCTGTCTCCTGTGAGCATCTGTAAAAGGAACCACATGTAGAAAATTAGTCAGGAATGCAGTTCAAATCTCAGCCTGTTTCTTTGTGCAGAAATTCCTCACCGTGGGCGAGTCCAAGTCGGCGCGCTGCGACGATCTGGACTCCCTGAAGAAGAGAAACTGTCAAGTGACGAAGATCGAGAACCCGCGTGGGAGCATCAGCGTCGACAAGGACAAGCCGGTCACCATCCGCAAGAAGGACGTGACCGAGAAGCTGGAGCCCGAGCAGATCACGCAGATTCAGCCTCAGAAACTCACCCTGACGCTCCGATCCGGTAAAGATGCAACTTCTGGAAACACTTCCTCGGGTTTAAACTGCTGTCAGAAGACATTTCCATATTTAACTGGTGTTTATGGTACCGAAAGGGCCCGTTGATAAAAGTCAGCTTTAAAGCAACTCTGGAGCAAAATTAAAAGTCATTATATGTGTCTGAAATAAGCTTCAGAAAAGAAAAGATAAATATCAATAAAACATACTTATCGGGGCAACAGCAAAGAAAAACAATACGAGGAAGAGGATTTCAAGAACGAAGTCGAAATCCCATCAAATCACCAAGTAGTTTGGATTATTCTTATAAATTTGAGTTTAATATTAAAATGTTATTTTATTCCGGAAATATATTTCACTTCATTTTGACTTCACTCTTGAAATTTTTAATTTATTCTTAAAAATTAAACTTTATTCTTGAAATTTCAACTTTATTTCAACCTTTAACTTATTTTTCAAATGTGTTCAACAGTTTACAATCTTACACCCTTATAGTGTTTTTTTATTTTTATTGTCAGAGTCTCTAACGTGGTTTGTTTCTGTCTTTCAGGTGAGCCTCAGACATTCAACCTGAAGTTCAAGCGTGCCGAGGATTACCCCATAGACCTGTACTACCTGATGGACCTCTCCTTCTCCATGAAGGACGACTTGGAGAACGTGAAGAACCTCGGCACCCACCTGATGGGGGAGATGCAGAAGATCACGTCGGACTTCAGGATCGGTGAGTTTGAAACGTGACTCCCGGCGAAGAAGACGGACAAAACTAGGAGAAAACTAAAATACGTCATGTTTTTATTTCCCTCCCGAAGGTTTCGGCTCCTTCGTGGAGAAGACGGTGATGCCCTACATCAGCACCACGCCGGCCCGCCTCATCAACCCCTGCACAGGGAACGAGAACTGCACCAGCCCCTTCAGCTACAAGAACGTCCTGAAGCTCACCAACAAGGGAGACGAGTTCAACCGGCTGGTGAGCCAACAGCAGATCTCCGGGAACCTGGACTCCCCGGAGGGCGGCTTCGACGCCATCATGCAGGTGGCGGTGTGCGAGGTGAGCTTACAGCGGCTGGGGATCAAGTCTTATTCTCTCTTCCTCCTGGGATCAAGTCTTATTCTCTCTTCCTCCTGTGATCAAGTCTTATTCTCTCTTCCTCCTGGGATCAAGTCTTATTCTCTCTTCCTCCTGTGATCAAGTCTTATTCTCTCTTCCTCCTGTGATCAAGTCTTATTCTCTCTTCCTCCTGTGATCAAGTCTTATTCTCTCTTCCTCCTGTGATCAAGTCTTATTCTCTCTTCCTCCTGTGATCAAGTCTTATTCTCTCTTCCTCCTGTGTCTTTTCATTATTAATGAGAGCTTTGGTTTCCGGTTCCCAGGAACAAATCGGTTGGAGAAACGTCACTCGTCTGCTCGTCTTCTCCACCGACGCCGGCTTCCACTTCGCCGGAGACGGAAAGCTGGGCGGCATCGTCCTGCCTAACGACGGGAAGTGTCATCTGGAGAACAACATGTATACCATGAGCCACTACTACGTATGTAGTTAAACGTTTATTCAACACGCGTGATGTATGACACCCGGCTGAGCGCTTCATACCTCCGTGTACACTGTGTTCGATAGGACTACCCCTCCATCGCTCACCTGGTCCAGAAGCTCAGCGACCACAACATCCAGACCATCTTCGCCGTCACGCAGGAGTTCCAGCCCGTTTACAAGGTCAACTGCTGCATGCTGAGCTTTTTATCATGAATATATATGTTTTTTTGGGGGTTTTTTTTTATGTTATTCTCATCACATGATATGTTATGATTCTCTTGCAGGAGCTGAAAAATCTCATCCCTAAATCCGCCGTCGGCACTCTGTCCTCCAACTCCAGCAACGTCATCAAACTCATCATCGACGCCTACAACGTGAGTCCATCTGCAGCTTCTCAACAGACAGCTGACTGATAATTAGAATTCATTCAGGATTTATCTCGTGTAAATAAGTCCCTCTAGGAGATCTTGCGATCGCAATAATTAATGCAAACTCTGCAATATTTGTGGGAGCTTGCAGTTTTTAAAAAAAACATCGTCATCAGAATCTGTTCTGAAAGTATTAACGACATAAAATAAGTCTTTTCAAGCAAAACTCTTTATTAACATAAATAACTCCTCATCTCCAGTCAGTACGGTTCTCCTCCTCTCATCTCCTCATTAAAACAAACTGTTCACTGGAGGAAACCAGAACAAGAGGAGAAACAGGAAGTGACGCGGTTTGTGGGAAATGTGGTCGTCACAATAAAATGATGTAATGAAATGTTTATGATCAAAGGAAGTGATCAGAAAATAACTGAAATCCTGGAAGAACTGAATAATTTTGAATATTTTAAACTGAACACGTGGGAGAATGTAATCTTCCTTTACAATGAAACATCCTTCGACGTCACGTACGGAGGTTTTTTGATGAATTGAAGGCAGCGTCCCGATGTCTCCTTCTTCCTGCAGATATTCATTTCACATGAAAGCTGTCCATCTCAACAAATCCACCACAATGACAGTTATGTCTTTATTAATGAGGAACTCTGAAATCTCCTGCTGCCAAGGAGACGTGTCTCCTCCTGAAAAGACTTGTGTTGATTGATCTCCAGATTTCAGATCATACATTTCTCTCTTCTTTTGTAAAGTCTCTGTCGTCTGAGGTGATTCTGGAAAACGGTCGACTTCCAGAAGGAGTTTCTATCACCTACAAGTCCATCTGCAAAAACGGTGTGGAGGGAACCGGAGAGAACGGCAGGAAGTGCTCCAACATCTCCATCGGAGACGAGGTAACGGGGATGAAAATATTACATCTGGAATAAAAAAGATCGATTTTAAACCTTTAAACTCAAGTGCTCTACCCTTGACAACTTCGTCTCCTTCTGCTTCATAAAAACGTGTTAATAATCCACGACACGTCTGAAACGGTGAACAGCACGAACGACATCCTCCTCGTCCATTTTAACGACCTTAAACTCCCCTTTTTGTTTTCCAGGTGACTTTCAAGATCTCCATCGAGTCCCAGAAATGTCCGTCGCACAGCAAGATGGAGATCATCACCATCAAGCCGCTGGGCTTCACCGAGGAGGTGGAGGTGGTGCTCAACTTCATCTGCGACTGTCAGTGCGCCAAAGAAGGAGATCCCAACAGCGAGAAGTGCCACGAGGGCAACGGCACCTTCGAGTGCGGAGCCTGCAAGTGAGTAGAAAAGGCAGGAAGGATGTTCCAGGTCGGGACCGATGGACCATCGGACCGCAACTCCACGTCTTGTTTTTGTGTGTTTGCGTTTCAGGTGTAACGACGGACGCATCGGGCGTCTCTGCGAGTGCAGCAAAGACGAAGTCCGGACGGAGGACCTGGACGCCAACTGCCGCAAAGACAACGGCACGGACATCTGCAGCAACAACGGCGACTGCGTCTGCGGCACCTGCGAGTGCAAGAAGCGGGAGAGCCCCACCGAGAGCTACAGCGGAAAGTACTGCGAGTGCGACAACTTCAACTGCGACCGGTCCAACAACAAGCTCTGCGGAGGTGAGGGGGTCGAAAAAAACCAACATCATCTCTTCAAAGACGGATTCATCACCGCCTCATCGCTCGTCTCTGCTTCTGCTCCGCCAGGTCACGGCCGCTGTGAATGCAGGAAGTGCATCTGCGAGGCCAACTACACCGGCAGCGCCTGCGACTGCTCCCTGGAGACCTCCACCTGCCTCGCCAAGAACGGGCAGATCTGTAACGGCCGCGGCACCTGCGAGTGCGGAATCTGCAAATGCACCAACCCCAAGTTTCAGGGTCCGACCTGCGAGATCTGCCCGACCTGCCCGGGAGTCTGCGCCGAGCACAAGTCAGTCTGCACATTTCAGAAAGGGTTAAAAAAAAAAAAAAGACCAAAGCTGTTGAATACATCACAGACTTTTAAAGATGACCAACTTTTCATTTCATTCGCTTCATATATTTAAAAGTCTTTCACAACAGAACACAAAGTGGGAAGGTTTCGAGTTCGAAAACCTCAAACTCACTACTGGCAGGTTAAATGTGGGCGTGGCCTTCACTTTTTCTCTGAATTTGCATATTAGAAATACAGCTACAGCCGTTTAATCTCTGTAATCCAGAGACTCGTTTGTTTTTTTTCTTTTAAACCGGCTTCATACTTGTCTTGACTTTCAGACGACTTCGGAAACGTTAGTCCACCTTGTTTTGTGTCCGACTTTTTCTGCAACTTCCTAAAACCATCAATCCAACATTCACGCTGTGATTGGTCGGCTGTCAGGAAGTGAGACAGGAGCCACTGAATGTACTTTTTCTTTTTAATCTCTCTTTTAATTTCTTACTGTTTGCAGCACTTTTCATGATTCCAATCGAGACCTCTCTTCTTGACCAATCAGAACCCGTCTCGCAGGCCGTGAACCGCTCCTTTAATTCCTCAACCTACCGAATGTAGAAACTCCACCGTAACCAGCGAACACGCGTGTTTCCACAGAGACTGCGTTCAGTGCCGAGCCTTCATGGCCGGAGAGAAGAAGGACACGTGCGAGCGCGACTGCAGCTACTTCCAGCTGATCAAGGTGAACGATCGGGACAAGCTGCCGCAGCCCACCGACCAGAGCTTCCCGCTGACCCACTGCAAGGAGAGGGACGCCAACGACTGCTGGTTCTACTACACCTACGCCATCCGCAACGACACCAAGGAGGTCTACGTGGTGGAGTTCCTCGGTACGCTCCGATTTAACTTTATTTTATCGATTGACATTCAGTTTGCCGCTCTGGGAAAGACTGTGTTGGGAAAACAGTGCAGCAATTTTAATGAATAATGTTCTTTGACGTAAAACTACAAAGAATTAGTGGATTTCATCATCTACGGTTCATAACATCATGAAAAGATTCAGAGAATCTGGAGAAAACCAATATTGGATGGTGGTGATCTTCAGGCAGCTCTGCATTAAAAACACACTATTCTGGAGTGGAAATCACTGCATGGGCTCAGGAACACTTCTGGAAACCATCGTCTGTGAACACAGTTCATCGCTGCGTCCACAGACGCAGGTTAAAACTCTACAAAGAACAAACCAGATATAAACATCGTGTCCCTGTGCGTTTCTTTTTTCTTTTTTTTTGTTTTGGTTTCAGAGTGCCCGGCGGGCCCCGACATCATCCCCATCGTGGCCGGCGTGGTCGCGGGCATCGTGCTGATCGGCCTCGCCCTGCTGCTCATCTGGAAGCTGCTCATGATCATCCACGACCGCCGCGAGTTCGCCAAGTTTGAGAAGGAGAAGATGAACGCCAAGTGGGACACGGTGAGTCGCACCGCCGGGAGCACACCGAGCTTCACCAAAACAACCGTCACCTGGAGGCAGTTTCAGCCGTTACACAATAAATCTGCAGGAAATAAAATCTGGCTATCTTTAATTATGAGAATATTTGAGTTGACTTTGCTGCCCTGAAACTGGAAGGAGAAACACAAGAAACTGAGCAACTTATTGCAGGTTTGATGAAACTTTTTTTTACGTAGAAAGCAGCAGTTACAGAGTGAGTATGAAACCTGCAGCTCCCTCGATCCTCCCTGCAGTTCTGTTTAGTCTCTCTGAGGGAGTGGTCTCTTCCCCTCGGCCGTCAGTGCTGCCCCCACCGTCCACATGCTGCAACTGCACCTCCATAAAAGGCCATGAACGGCAGAGGGAAGAGGAGGACGGCTGGAGGGCAGGTCTCTGGCGGTGCACGTCTGTGATTGGACGGGAGGAAGCAGGACATTCAGCACCGCAGGCGTTTGTGGGGAAATGACTTCTAGCAAAGTTATTTACCACATGAGTGACAGAAAGAAGTCCCGTTTCTCATTTTTATGGTAATCTGGTCGGTTTTGAGTTTTCCCAGTTGACACCAGGGAGTCTGTCCTTTTGTTCTTTAAAGCTTTCTGCAAACAAACAGCTAAAATAATGACAATAACACAACTATAATTAGTTATTATAATGTTTTGTTTTCTGGCCTTTTGTGTGTCTCCTTTCCTGCTTCTCTTCATCTCTTCTTCTTCTTTTATTTTCCCTTCTTCTTCACGTTAGCAAGGGAATCCCATTTACAAGAGTCCCATTAACGAGTTCCAGAATCCCAACTATGGAAATAAAGCCGCCGCCCTTTAGGTCACAGTTTGTATCACCTGCATGTGTTTCCTGTCTGAAGAGTTTTACACTGAAAGGTTTTGGTGACTGCATGTTGTGAAATCAGCATGTTTGACTTATTATTAAGTTAAAGCAACATTTTGCTTTGTTTTTTTCTTGATATTAATGTCTAGTATCGTTGTTATTTAACATCCTACTAGCAATGTTAGCACATAATATATTGTATATTTCTGTCCAGTGAAAAGCGCGTCTCCTAATGTGCAGATTACTGAATGAGGAATTTAATTTGACCTCTTACTTGTTAAGCTAAATAAAAGCACAAAGCAGAAGTAAGAACTGAACATGTTTTTCACTGGACTGAGAAAATATTCGACAAGTACACAAGAAAAACCATGAATATCAGTCTAAATCATAAATTAAAACGGGATTAACAGAACTTTTTTTTTTGGCCAACCAGTGTGCCTTTTTAAGATTTAAGGAAGTCGTGAGTTATAAAAGTGGGAACATCATGTGACGTCTCCTTCATCACTGTATAATCTGTGGATATTATCAGACAATAACCACCTCTTACACCGCCGTCTGACCCTGTGAGCTAAAGAGATCTGATCTGTCTGCTTTTGGTGAAATGTCTTTAAAATCAAGTCTAATATAAAACAGAATCTACAGTTCATTCAGTGCCGTCACATAAACTACAGTTTCTGTCCTGTTTCCTGGATATAAAAGAGTTCGTAGCTTCAGGTCTGTAAAATGGTTCTGATCCAGAAGTGTCTTCAGCTGCAATACCAGCGAGTGCCACTAGAGGTCGGCTCCAAAAAGCCTCCGGCTCCATAGACTCCCATTCAACTTCTCTCATCAAATCCAAAGTGAATAAAATGTGTCCATCAGTTATCTCGGTGTTGTTAGCTAAAGTCACTCCTTCTTCTTAGTTTTCTGGAGGTCCATCTGAAAATAATCCCTCATTCATTAGAAAAGAAGATTCAAGAAGACCTGTTTTTGGGGGCGTGTCTGTTTGATTGACAGGTCTGTGGTGCATTCAGGTTACAGCTATCGGTGGGCGGGACGTAGTATCGTCAGGTTTCCGATCAGATCGGTCGGATTCACCGCTGGCTCCTCCCCCAGCTCGTCCAAATATGGTCACTTCAGGTGACCTCACTGCTGGTTGCTGATTGGTTGGACGGCTTTTTCCAGTCAAATCAAACTATCACAAATTGTGTTTCTGTGACGCCACTGAAATCGAACACTGCTGACTGCTGCGTGTTTTCTATTATTCTTCACTGACTCCTGTCTCTCTTTTTTTTTTCTTCCTCAGGGCGAGAATCCGATCTACAAAAGCGCCGTAACGACTGTCGTCAATCCAAAGTACGAGGGCAAGTGACGGAGCCGAGCCTCCTTTGTGACAACACTGTATGGAAGAGAAGACGGGCTGGGACGATGCGAGGGGGGGCGGGGTTTTTATAACGCTCACTGTTTGTTTGTGTTTGTTGTTGTTGTCGTTGTTGTTTTAGTCACCAAACGATAGCAAAGCATTTTTTTTTTTTCCACTCTCGGTTTTACTAACGTGTTTTTACTTCCTATGCATCCTCTGAAACGTGTACAGTCTGTGTAAATGTCAGGTGTTGTGTGTGTGTTGTTGTTTTTTTGTGCGGACTTTTGAGAGAATGTGTTTTGTATTTTTTTTTCTTTTCCACCACGGGACGGGCGAAGGCGACAGAAAGTTGAATTTAATTTTTGATAGAAGCCATCAGTGTTTTAGTCGAGGGTCTAATTGGATGTTGATGTCGGGCGATAAAACAAAGGGTCCAAAAAAACAGGAAGACGGCGCAGATTCGCTCAATCAGTGTTTCCCCCCCAAAAAAACCAGGCGAACAAAAAACATCTCGCGATCGATCGGCCGCCTTCGTCTCTTCGGATCGAGCTGTTCGGCCGCGGTGGGAACGTTGTACAGTATGTTTGTGCGGTTCTGTGTTAAAAAGCCATACATGTATTCACAGAACGGAGTCGAAGGAAGATGGTGTTTGTTTTGTTTTCGGAGTGACTTTTTAAAAATCCATCTGAACAATCATTTGAAATGTGTCTTTGTGTAGAGACGATGGGTATTTTTTCCTCGGGCCGCCTCTCTAGACGGGAGGACGTAACTGTTGGGCTCCGGGTTTTTTTACTCGCTTAATTTAAAGCCATCTCTCAGGTCCTTAATTCTTCACAGCGATGCCAAATACACGCAAATCTGCCTTTTTTGTAAACTGAATCTGCTTCTGTTGAAATGCCTTGTTTTTATATATATCAGTAATTCCTGCCAACTCTTTCACGGTGCCTCGATCAAACAGGAAATAGGAATTGTGATGATGTCACTTCAAAGTAAGAGTTTGTGGTTCCAAAAAAAAAAGGTTACACACCCGTCACCATTGTTTTTAAGTGCCTTTTTTTTACATTTATTTCTCCAAGTCACATTTGCAATTCTGTTTACTGAAATTATTTATTGAATAAACCTTGGAAACAATTTACCCCTGTATGTTTGAAGTACCAGCGTGCAGTTACTGCGTCGTGGAGCTTTTTACTGGGATGTGAACAAACGACCTGCTGTTGGGTTATTGATCAGTGATTTATAGATAATCCTGACCAGCCGGAGGCTCCGGAAACTGAGCTGCTGGAAATGAGTCCACCAGATTAACTGGGTTTTTAAATTTTTTTTATCTTAGCTGTGGCATTAAAATTAGTTTTTAATTATTCATCCTTGGTATTTCAGTTTAATGTTGTTTTTTTAAAGAGAGGATTGCATCCTTGAAGTAGTTACAATAGTAGATATCTTAAAAAAAAAAATAAACATCATTATTTAGTAGAATAAAGGTGTAATAGCTGTTTTACACCCAACATAAATCAAATGAAGGTAAAATACAGCATTACTTTTGTTTTCTTTATTCTGGTGCCTCATGAAAAACATGATGTACTCCAGCATCAGTTAGTATTTATATTGAACTAAAAGAATAAAGAACAAATCACAGCTCATTTTAACAAGGGACTGAAACAAACAGACGTTTTAAAGGATGAAATAAATGAGATTAAACAACCTACAAAATAACAAGTGAAATAATACAAGTAAAAACAAAACGGATGTAAAAACTACGACCTTATCGTAGCATGTAAATTAGCTACGAGCTAAAGCTCGCGTCATGGTTTTGCCAGCCAATCACGTTCCGTCCCGTCCCCCGTGGCGCGTGACGCCACGAGCCCAGGGCTCTCCGCTCTGATTGGTGGCCGCGGCCGGCCAATCAGAGGGCGTCTTTCACAGCAAAGTTGTTAACCCCCAACAGGACACTTCGGTGTCCAGCTCGAGTTTCAGCGGCGACGGGGACAAACCCGGTGGACACGGAGCGGACAGCGGGCTCTTCCTGCCCCGGACACTCTTCCTGTCCCGGACACTCTTCCTGTCCCGGACACCGGCGGAGGACCGTTTGCTCTTTTTATTTTTATGATGAAACCCAACTGGGAGAACGAGCCGCGCGGCTAACGTCCATGTTAGTTGGCTAGCTGCGTCGCGATGTCTGTCGTCTTCTTTAACTTCTGACTCGCGTTAAAAAATGTCCTCCATCTGTCTCCGGGGCGCCGCCGACCCCTCCTCCACCCCGGACCCCTCCACCTCCACCGACCCGGACCCCTCCACCGCCGACCCCTCCTCCACCCCGGACCCCTCCACCGCCGACCCCTCCTCCACCCCGGACCCCTCCACCTCCACCTCCGCTCCGTGAGTATTTCTCTGTCATGTTTTGTCCAACTTGAGTCGATGCTCGGTGTATTTAGAAGGAGGAGGAGAAGGAGAAGGAGGAGGAGGAGGTCCATCGTGATCAGTGTTTTCATGAGATGGTTTCAGTCAGATTCCTGGCTGGTCAGCTGGATGCAATTCAGCAGTAAACAACAACAACAACAACAAAAAGAACAAGTTCATGATCACTTTAGTGGACTGGAGGAGGAGGAGGCGGAGGAGGAGGAGGAGGAGGAGGAGGAGGAGGAGGAGGCGGCTGTCATCGATCGATTCAGCCGAAGCCTCGTTGTATAAAACTAGTTGTGACAGTCACGGAAAACCTGTGAAAGGATCCGGTTCATCTGACGAGCGAACCCGCCGGAGAGGGAGGACCCCGCCGGAGGCCCCGAGTCCCGCGGAGGGAGGACCCCGCCGGAGGCCCCGAGTCCCGCGGAGGGAGGACCCCGCCGGAGAGGGAGGACCCCGCCGGAGGCCCTGAGTCCGGCTCCCTACATCATGGTCTGTTTTTAAGGGCTTGTTTTCCTCCTGAAATGTACCATTGGTGGATCTTAAGGTGGCTGAACGGTGCCCGGCTGCTCCTGTGGTCCGCCTGGGAACTGCTTTGGCCCTGGCTTGCACGGGTCTGGATCACATGGACCCTGGTACCCGGATCACATGGACCCTCGTACCCCGGATCACATGGACCCTAGTACCCGGATCACATGGACCCTCGTACCCCGGATCACATGGACCCTGGTACCCCAGATCACATGGACCCTCGTACCCGGATCACATGGACCCTCGTACCCCGGATCACATGGACCCTCGTACCCGGATCACATGGACCCTGGTACCCCGGATCACATGGACCCTCGTACCCGGATCACATGGACCCTCGTACCCGGATCACATGGACCCTCGTACCCCGGATCACATGGACCCTCGTACCCGGATCACATGGACCCTCGTACCCCGGATCACATGGACCCTCGTACCCGGATCACATGGACCCTAGTACCCGGATCACATGGACCCTCGTACCCGGATCACATGGACCCTGGTACCCCGGATCACATGGACCCTCGTACCCGGATCACATGGACCCTGGTACCCCCGGATCACATGGACCCTGGTACCCCGGATCACATGGACCCTGTACCCCGGATCACATGGACCCTGGTACCCCCGGATCACATGGACCCTGTACCCGGATCACATGGACCCTGGTACCCGGATCACATGGACCCTCGTACCCCGGATCACATGGACCCTCGTACCCGGATCACATGGACCCTGGTACCCGGATCACATGGACCCTGGTACCCGGATCACATGGACCCTGGTACCCGGATCACATGGACCCTGTACCCGGATCACATGGACCCTGGTACCCGGATCACATGGACCCTCGTACCCCGGATCACATGGACCCTCGTACCCGGATCACATGGACCCTAGTACCCGGATCACATGGACCCTGGTACCCCCGGATCACATGGACCCTCGTACCCGGATCACATGGACCCTGTACCCCGGATCACATGGACCCTGGTACCCCGGATCACATGGACCCTCGTACCCGGATCACATGGACCCTCGTACCCCGGATCACATGGACCCTCGTACCCGGATCACATGGACCCTCGTACCCGGATCACATGGACCCTGGTACCCCCGGATCACATGGACCCTGGTACCCCGGATCACATGGACCCTGTACCCCGGATCACATGGACCCTGTACCCCGGATCACATGGACCCTGTACCCCGGATCACATGGACCCTGGTACCCGGATCACATGGACCCTGTACCCCCAGATGAAGAGCTTTTTGTGAAAGTGATGAGGCCTGAAGGTGAAGCTGCTGTTTATAGCCCACCTCGATGTTGTGACGTCATTACTAGTTAATAATTGTAGTGGTTTTTAAAACTGGGCAGGTGAGCTGGAAAAATCACAACAAACTAAATCAGTTTTCTGGTGTTTTTTTCCTGTGAATATCTGGGGGGGGAGGGGGGGTGTAGTGGGACGAACCCCACCCACACAGCTGGAAGTATGTGAGGTATGAAAGTCCTGTTGTTTTTGTCTCTGGGTCTGTTTTTTACCAGCATAGATGTCAAGCTCACGAACTTAGAGGACTGAAATATTTATTATTTTTTCCTGCATAATCACAGAACACAGCAGGAGGTCACATTAGTGTACCTGAAGAGGAGACGCACAGTGCTTCCTGTTTTACAGAAATAAAGCAGACATGTTGATTTCTTTTTTTTTTTTTTTTTTTTTTTTTGCGTCTTTAACACACGAACATGCACACATCCACATTTCAAACAGCCAATGACATCAAGGCAGCGAGCTCAGCTACCACACAGCAGGACATTTAACTGATGATACATCACAAATAGGAACAGGATGTGTTCACGCAAGAGGCTCCGACTCCGTCTGTAAAAATGGACGTAGCTCCCGGCTAGTGAAAAGTGAAGCTAACAAGGAAGTGTCTTAAAAGTGCAATACTACTGAGGGCCACCAGGGGCTGGAAAACTCCAATAGAAAAAGCATCAAGTTCTCTCTTGAAGTCAGTCGATGTTTTCCACGAGTCATCGTGGTGCCAAAAAGTAGGAAGATTTATTTTTTGGGGGGGTGAGGGGGGTGTTTGTTTGATTGACAGGCTGAAGGGTTGAGTCAGGTTTCCAGCGTAGGTGGACGGGGCAGTGTCCAGATTCACACACACACACACACACACACACACACACACACACACACACACACACACACACCTCCTGCCCAGCTCATCTAAATATGGTAATTTCTGGTTCCAAAACAAACAAGATGGTGACAGATAAAATGTCGATCCTCAAAAAGCCTCAAAATCAAAAACGCTGTGACGTGACGTTGGACTAAATGTCACGATTCAACCACCGATAGTGACTTTTAACCTGCTGGTGTTGCAAAATGTAAAAGGAATCACCAAAGTCTTTAGGTTTCTAAAATCGTCGAGACGTTAAACACACAAAAATACCCCAAAAATGTCCACCTCTTGCTGGAGGATTCAACCTCTGGGGAACATCTGTCCAGTATTTCATAGGAATCCATGAGTATGGACCCAAGTGATGGATGGACAGAAAACAATTGGTGAACCCACCAGCGTGGCCCAAATAAGGATCAGGACCTTCAAAATATAGTGTTTTTTTTGTCATATATGAGGTATTAACTGGCATCCAATGTTTTTTCCTTCACGTTCTGCTACGCTGCAGAAAAAAAACAGACTTTTTTTTTTTTTTTTACAGGTTTAATATTGATACTCGATATAAACATGAAGACAAGAATGGTGGAAAGTTTGAGAGCCGGAGGTGAAAAACTAAATGTCCGTCTCGTTTGCTGGCAGGTCGTCACGGCGCAGTCGAAGGATTTAATGATGAAAAGAAAACGTTGGTTTCAGTGGGAGGAGCCTGGATAAACATGACGTCATCATCACCAACAGGTGAGGTGTTTTAACGGTCGTAAGATGATATTTTAACCTGCAAAACTCAACATTTGAAGGTGTCTTTTGGTTTGGTGGTTGTGATGCCAGTGCTCAGAAAAAGTGTCCTGATGGTACCCGTTTGGAGACTTGATCTTTTGCCTGTCCGACCAGCAGAGGGCAGCATTGTTCTCACGTTGAAGTGTTTCACCTGGAGGAAACTTTTTTTATTTTTATTTTTTTATAGGGGGTTGTTGTAGGATCACTGGCGATAGATAAGGTCCAGTGGATCTGAGTCGGTCTTTGAGCTGGCAGGAACATAACCCTCTGGTATTTTAGGCGTTGGCCTGCAGTTGGTTTTAATGTCTTTTTTTGTTCCTCCTGTTTTCCACCGAAGCATAAAAGAACGTACCGCAAATGGAATCTTCAAAGTAGAGTTGTATTTTACTTAATAGTGCTGCTATTATAGTGTTGTGAGTACATTTCTTGAGGCTTTTTAAAGGCATTTATTGTTGCTATGCTGTCCTATTTGTATTCAATCTTGCAAAACCTATTTTAACTTTCCTTTTAAAAGAAAAAGCAATAGAGCAGAATATATTTGCACAGATGATCTTTAATGTGCCATGATTTGAGACTTTTAGTAAAAACAAATTTGGAAATGCTGTTATGTAAACATAATAATACATTTTTATATGTATATATTATAGTAAGTAACCCCTTTTTTTAAATAAGTAGTGTGAAATTTAAAAAAAAAGATAATTCTTTGTAACTTTTGAAGTACTCCAGTAGCCCCACTTATAAATGTATTTATTTTTTACTTCATTTCCTTCTATTAGTTAATATATAACTTTTTCTATTTTTTTTCCTTTTAAAATATGTATCTTAATTTGGATGTTTTTAGTAAATTGTTTATTTTTATTTTTACTGTATATATTACTGGATAAAAAAAATTATGAAATTATATACTTAAATTGTATTTTGGAAATATATATTATTGCATTTTTTAATTATTTTTCTTAAATTATCCAGTTATATTTTTGCAGTATATATATATATATATATATATATATATATATATATATATATATATATATATTTTGTATTACATTATCTAGTTATATTTGTATTTTTGCAGTGTAGATTTTGTTTGTTTGTTTGTTTGTTTGTTTTATTAAATTATCTAGTTATATTTGTATTTTTGCAGTATATATTTTGTTTGTTTGTTTGTTTTATTAAATTATCTAGTTATATTTGTATTTTTGCAGTATATATTCTGTTTGTTTGTTTGTTTGTTTTATTAAATTATCTAGTTATATTTGTATTGTTGCAGTATAGATTTTGTTTGTTTGTTTGTTTTATTAAATGATCGTTATATTTTTATTGTTGCAGTATATATTCTGTTTGTTTGTTTGTTTTATTAAATGATCTAGTTATATTTTTATTGTTGCAGTATATATTTTGTTTGTTTGTTTGTTTTATTAAATGATCGTTATATTTTTATTGTTGCAGTACATATTTTGTTTGTTTGTTTGTTTTATTAAATTATCTAGTTATATTTGTATTTTTGCAGTATATATTCTGTTTGTTTGTTTGTTTTATTAAATGATCTAGTTATATTTTTATTGTTGCAGTATATATTCTGTTTGTTTGTTTGTTTTATTAAATGATCTAGTTATATTTTTATTGTTGCAGTATATATTTTGTTTGTTTGTTTGTTTTATTAAATGATCGTTATATTTTTATTGTTGCAGTACATATTTTGTTTGTTTGTTTGTTTTATTAAATGATCGTTATATTTTTATTGTTGCAGTATATATTCTGTTTGTTTGTTTGTTTTATTAAATGATCTAGTTATATTTTTATTGTTGCAGTATATATTTTGTTTGTTTTATTAAATGATCTCGTTATATATATATTTTTATTCTTATTATTTTGGTCGGGTTTATTTGGGCCGTGCCGTGTTTATTTCAATAACTGATGTGTGTGTATGTAGAGGAGTTTTAGTTTGCGAGAGATGCCCCCTTCCCCCCACCCCCGCACCGCGCAAGCGCCCGGGACCGTGCGGGAATGGTCGGTCCGCGAACTGGGGGTTGGACCGCTCCGAGCGAAACACAGCAAAAGAGTTTTAAATGTCCGCCATGTTGTCCATGGCGCACTGAACCAACGCTAGGGAGCGGAGCGTCGGAAAAAAACAGTCCGAGAGAGAGCGACCGAGATCCGGGCCTTCCCCCGGCTCCGCTGGCGACGCCCTAAAAACAAGCTACAACCATTCGAACGTTAGAACAGAGATTAACCGCCCAGAACCATCCATGAACGCGCCACTCGGCACCGTTGTGAATATTAGGACATCGGACAGATTTAAATCGCATCTCGAAGTGTGAAAATGAGTAAATTGTCGTTTCGTGCGCGGGCGCTGGACGCGTCCAAGCCGCTGCCCGTCTTCCGCTGTGAGGATTTACCCGACCTACACGAATATGCATCAATTAACCGGGCGGTGCCGCAGATGCCGACGGGGATGGAGAAAGAAGAGGAATCGGTATGCTTTAACCGTTTGACATTTTTTGAAAATATACGCTTTCGTTTTATTTATTTTTTAAAGATCACAGGCGTCCCTCTTTTTTTTTCTCTCTGCGCAAGCTTTCACAAAATGGCCGCCAATTTTTTTTCCTCAAACAGAAACACGACGGATTCGTGTCGTAAACGGCACTTCGGCGGGAACCGGGCTGATGTTCGGGTACGGCGGGGACGCCCCGGGGCAGTATTGGATCAAATTGCTCGGTTTGACCGGCACATTTGTGTGCGAGGTGATTTTCTGAGTACAAAGGAGTCATGTGACTTGAGCGATGCCGACATTTTGTGTCTCGCCTGTCAGGACCGGGGGGGGGAAGGGGGGAGGAGGGGGCGGCTTGTGTTGGCGTAATTGCAGCCGACCAGAGCAAGGGGGCGCTAGAGCGGCTTCACATGAGGGCATCTGCAGCCACGAGCAGACAGAAATGTCAACACTGGAGAAGACGGTCCTGGCCGTCTCGTGTGGACACCGTTTGTGTGTTTGAGCTCCTTTGAGTTTGTGTTGTTAGAAACAAGGTTCCGTTGAGTTCTCTCCAGATGATCCAGATGTTCCTGGAGGGTTGTGATCAAACAGTTTCATGCAGCTGTCGGCTCAGTTATTGCAACAACTATACAACCATTGTTTGAACATTTATCATCGCTAACCTGCAGAGGTTTCTCAATATAACAAGCCTGTGTTGGAAAGCAAGTCACGAGTTGTGCTGTAACAAACACTGTTGACATTAAATCTTTTATTTAAAATGTGAAATTAACCATCTAAAAAAGCAGCTGTATATAATCAGGTGGTTTTGTTGTTGTTGTTGTTGTTTTTTAGCATTTAAGGGCTGTTTCTGGATGCTGCAGCCACTGAGACACAGTCTGCATCCCACTGGGGTGCTGTGATTTATCTGTAGGGGGGTCGATGAATATGGGCTCCGGAGGCTCGGTGTGGGAGGCTCGGTGTCGGAGGCTCGGTGTCGGAGGCTCGGTGTGGGAGGCTCGGTGTGGGAGGCTCGGTGTCGGAGGCTCGGTGTGGGAGGCTCGGTGTCGGAGGCTCGGTGTGGGAGGCTCGGTGTCGGAGGCTCGGTGTGGGAGGCTCGGTGTGGGAGGCTCGGTGTCGGAGGCTCGGTGTCGGAGGCTCGGTGTCGGAGGCTCGGTGTGGGAGGCTCGGTGTGGGAGGCTCGGTGTCGGAGGCTCGGTGTCGGAGGCTCGGTGTGGGAGGCTCGGTGTCGGAGGCTCGGTGTGGGAGGCTCGGTGTGGGAGGCTCGGTGTCGGAGGCTCGGTGTCGGAGGCTCGGTGTGGGAGGCTCGGTGTCGGAGGCTCGGTGTCGGAGGCTCGGTGTCAGGGGTTCACTGTGTCAGATGGCACAGCAGGCTGGCAGACCAGCACGTGGAGGAGATGGAGGGGGGGTGGGGGGGCGGTCACTTCAAAGTCTGCTCAGCTGGAGGGCTCTGTTATGTAACAGTCATATTGTCATAAGAGGAAGGCCGATGCCAGCCGCTCCGCATTTGGAGATGAATTTCTGTGATGCTTTTGTTTTTGTTGTTACTCATTGTTGATCTGTGCTGCTGGATGTTGTTTGCAGGACGTTCCTGAAAGCATCCTGGAAACAGGTGTCTCATCTTTTTCTGCATGTTTACACATTGAGAACCACCACCAAAGAAAACATGCACCGCTTTTTTTTACCCACTGAGCGGCCTGCAAGGTGAACCTGTGGCGTTACCTGTCCCCTCCACCCCCCTCCACCCCCTCCCCCACCCATCCATCAGTGCTGCTCCCTGAACTGTTTAAGTCTCACTTTTTCCTCTGTTGCTGTCGGACTCGAAAGTCGTATCGCTGTCAAACATGTGTTTTTTGTAATTTTCACATGTTTTTTGCGCCTCCCCCCTCCCCCCCCCCCCCTTCCTCCCCCAGCACATGCTGCCTCTGTTTGTTTTGGTTCCAGACGCTTTGTGTTTAGTCCGGGTGAAAGTGAGGTCAGTGTCTGCGGCCCTGCTGCAGCCTGGTGGGAACCCACAGGCATCTGTTGTGTTTGTCCTCGATGCCAGATCTTGTACACACACACACACACACACACACACACACACACACACACACACACACACACACACATCCTGGCGGGCCACCAGTTTCTCACGTGTGCTCTTGCTGGATGGGAATGTGGAGCATGTCACCTGTCCAAAGTCTCTTGCAGGCGCGCTGGGATAGTGAAAGTGTCCAGTCAGTGTCCTGTTGACAGTTTTGTTGTGGTGTGACGTGCGGGGGGAGGGGGGGATTTAACCAGGGTGGTTCTTTTCCGGGTCCGACTCCACGGTGAGTCTGCCGACTCGGGAAGCCTCAGTCGGAAAAGACTCCTTCAGGATGACTCGTGAATTTATGTAATTTTCCGGTGTGTTTTGATTGCGCTGCATTATTGCACAACTGTGAGCTGACACAGACTTTATTTTATTTTTCCACCATTATTAATCTGCTGGATGGAAAATTCCTCAGTTCATCGTCTGTAACTTGAATGTAAACCTCCTACTGTCCCACAGCGCGCACGGAAAACTGCTTTTACCCATCCCTCGACAGCCCCACCAGACGTCCCACCCCCACACACATTCCCCCGCCGGCTGTCCATCACATTAAGTGGCATTTACAGTGTCTGGGACGGTAGCTGTCAGGAGGCGAGACCGGAGGAGGAGGAGGAGGAGGAGGAGGAGGCTGGCTCGCTCAGCAGACCTGACAGTGATCGATGTGGTCATTTTAGAAGGCTATTTCTGGACTCGTGTGTGTGTGTGTGTGTGTGTGTGCGTGTGTGTGTGTGTGTGTGTGTGTGTGTGTGTGTGTGTGTGTGTGTGTGTGTGTGTGTGTGTGTGTGTGTGCGTGTGTGTGTGCGTGTGTGTGTGTGTGTGTGTGTGTGTGTGTGTGTGTGTGTGTGTGTGTGCGTGCCTGTTTAATGCTCTGTAGTCGGACCGTTCACCCCCGTCTGACTCGTATTGGTCGAAGGTCAACAAACACGTTGTATGATCGGGGTTTTTGGCAGCCGGTATTGTTTTTCGCTTGAGGCCGTTTAATATGAAGGTTTTGGGTTATTTCACCGTTTGGCGGGAGTCTGATAGGAACATGGATGGTTATGGCAGGTGTACAGGAACAGGTGTCTCTTCGTCTGAGGGAGCATCCTCATTTTCAGAGCAGATTTAACCACAGTAAATGTAAAATATAATCGCCGGCCTCGAGGAAGACGGGCTGCGGAGGTGTTAACGACCGCGATGCTCAGGGAAACCATAAAATAAGATTTAATGCTGAAGTCTGCAAAAACATTAGGGGATGAAAGTTTACTTTCCCAACATCCTTTTATTACATTTTTGCTGTAAAATGTGAAATGACAACCAGTAATAATTCAGTGTAATTGTTTTTCTCATTCACCACATTGCAGTGCAAATGAAAGACGTGACTTTCTCATGTTTTGGACACTATATTCAGTAAAGCAGTTTCCTCTAATAAGCGTTGCCTTATTTACGTGGCATTTCTGAAACGTCGGTCAGAAATGATGCTTTGCGGTCTCGGCTGGTGGATAGAAGCTGTTTTCCTCCTCGTCGGTAGAATATAAGCGAGTACTGACTGCAGCAGAGCGGCGCTTTGTGTCTTCAAGGTCTCGGCGAAGGCGTCGAGGACCCTCTGCTTTAAAACCCCGTGGAACTGCAACGTTTCCTCATTAGAGGAGAAAACTGCTTCATTTTCCGCCGTGTTTATGTTTTGTTTTTGTTTTTTTGCTGTGAGTTGTTGGTAGAAGCTGCACACTTTAATAATGATAATCCTGCTGTAGTTTTATTCTTCGTTATTGTTCAAAATCCTCCGTGTGGAAGACGGCTCGGTGTTGATGGAACATGTCGTTAACCAGAGACATCAATTAATCTCATCAAGTGTTTTTTTTATGAGTCTTCTTGCTGACGGAGTCGTGCCGGCTTCACCTACATGTTTATATTGTTTTATAACGGAGACAGTTAAGACTTCATATCAGACCTCTTAAACACCTGTAATGGTTTAAAGTCTGAGGAAACGCAGCTTTGATAGGAGACTAAGTCAGAACGCTTAGAGTCTGCAGAGAGACAACAGAAGTTTGGCAGATGTCAGATTTTTTTTACTATATTTATACCAAGATATTAATGCATTTAATACAAAATCTGCTGTATCATGGTGTAAATTGAAATCACGACACCACAAATCAAACCTCTGTCGGAAAAGTACCAGCTTTCATTTGTTAGGAGTGGATTTAAAAGTGTGTTGGACGCCCGGAGGTGACGCCCAGTCGGCGTGAAGACCCACGTTCCCTGGACAGGAAGCAGAGACGTCTTCAGTGTTTGGCCGAGTGTCAACATGTGTTATTTCTCTGAATCTGAATGAAGCCGTCTGATACTTCCTCCTCTGTAACCATGACTACAACTGATTGTTTTGGCAGCAGGCAGTCACTTGTTGTTGTTGTTTTTTTTTTTTGTAATGGATCAGTGTTCTCTCGCAGTGTCACATTCATTCTTTTGAGCTCACACACACACACACACACACACACACACACACACACACACACACACACACACACACACACACACACACACACACACACACACACACAAGCGTAGTGGGGGGGAGACTATAAACACACCTTTCTCTCCAGAGAGCTGCTGTACGAGCCGGCAGCATGCTGCCTTGTTGACAGACTGCCTGGCCGTGGCTCGCCGCCCAGCCTCCGGGCCAAAAGGCTGCACTACTATTACTGACTGTTCACACAAGCAGCCCGCCAGGAAACCAACCAGCCGGTCGGCACAGCAACTGCAGGTTGATAATCCTCAATGACTACAGTCTGGAGATGACGGTGATTGGGTGGCGGTTCAGATTCCCATCCAGCTCCCACTGCCTCAGTAGTTTCCTGCTTTTAGGATTTAAATCTTGTGAACTAAAAGATTGAGTCAGAGGCTGGTTGTTTTGTAATATGGTTCCATTATCAGGTCGTGCTAAACCGACCCTTTACTATCGCTGTTCCAGCCAATCAGGAACCAGCAGTGATGTCACCCGTCGGTTCGTGAGCGTTATGAATCCTCCAGTTCAGATTCTGTCCGTCACCATCTTGCTAGTTCAGAGCAGGAAGTGACCATATTTGGACGAGCTGGGGGAGGAGCCAGCAGTGGATCTGACCGATCTGATCGGAAACCTGACGATACTACGTCCCGCCCACCGATAGCTGTAACCTGACTGCACCACAGGCCTGTCAATCAAACAGACACGCCCCCAAAAACAGGTCTTCTTGAATCTTCTTTTCTAATGAATGAGGGATTATTTTCAGATGGACCTCCAGAAAACTAATAAGAAGGAGTGACTTTAGCTAACAACACCGAGATAACTGATGGACACATTTTATTCACTTTGGATTTGATGAGAGAAGTTGAATGGGAGTCTATGGAGCCGGAGGCTTTTTGGAGCCGACCTCTAGTGGCACTCGCTGGTATTGCAGCTGAAGACACTTCTGGATCAGAACCATTTTACAGACCTGGAAGCTACGAACTCTTTTATATTCAGTCTGTGGTTCCATCCAGACGTGTGCGCTGTGCAATCAGAAATATCTCCGTCCTCCTGTTCATCTTTTATCTACTCATCTTTTGTCCGTAGCCTCCAGCTGTGATTTGATTCGCTGCCACTGCTTGATTGGTGTGTGTGTGTGTGTGTGTGTGTGTGTGTGTGTGTGTGTGTGTGTGTGTGTGTGTGTGTGTGTGTGTTTTATTATTGCTGGCTCAAATCTCCCAAGATACTTCTGAACGTCTACAAATGCCAGTTACAGAGTCCAAAGGCGGCGTCTCGTTCAATCCTTCGTCATCTGGAAACAAAAAGCTCCCACGCAGCAAAAAAACGCAATATAACAACTCTCATTTGATGATAACAGAAACACAAACACGCGTTATTGTCGGGGACTCCGCCGTAGTATCGACTTTACTGATCCTCCAAGCGGTGATCGTATCGCCTCTCTGATTACAACCGTCTGAAAACAGCCCCGTTGGTTCCCGGCTGTTTGCTGTTGTCACGAGATCTTGATGCCAAATGTTCCCCTCATTGTTTAGGAAGATAATCATCTGCTTCCTCCTGCAGCAGGTTTACAAAGAGTACGTCTGCATGAGTCAGCGTGTTGCGACAAACTACACCGCAGATCATGTTGCAGCTTTGTTCACAAACGTCCAACAAATCGGTGTGAAGGAGTTTGTGACTGTTTCTGCTTCTTTTCTTCTTCTTTTTTAGAGGAGCTGTTTGTAAAACGGTGACGGCACAACAACAAGTAAATATCAAAGTTTAAAAGATGGCTGCTGATGTTGGGAGAGAAAAGGAAATCACACGCAGGAGTTGGAACTTTCCTGCAGACATTTTTTGAAATAATTGAAGCTGCAGCAGCACTCGGAGGATGCTTCAGATGCTTCATTCATTCCCCGCTAACTGATGAGTAACGTGCACCAACTGTTAAGCAGGCCAATCCAGTGCTGTTTGGCTGTGGCTTTTTTAAATTTTTTATTATTATATTGATATTTGATCCATGCTGAGCAGCAGAAAAACCAACTTGTCAGCGTTATTATTGAGAAACTAGAAGCAAACTCTGTTTCTAAAGTACCTCAAACACAGTTTGGCATTTCTGTAGCTCACTTTCTTTTTACCACGATGTTCATACATCTGCATTAAGCTCATATTTAAGCAATATTACACGAGAGGCTTTGCTTTAACGTCATTATTGGCACCGACTGAATAATGGCAACACGTGGGGTGAAAACTTGAACTGGAAAAACAATCGGTAGACTGATGCAACGTGTGCAGTGTTTACTACTCCCGGAAGTAGCCCGACCCTTAGCAACCACCTAGCAACAGAGAGATCAAACTCAATAAATACAGCACATAGAAGCACTAAACTGCTCAGTCTGGTTGGAGCAAAGATATCTGATGAACAAAGATATCCATGGACTCGTGTGTTTTTAACATTTTAGCACCGTGTCATGTTAAAACAAAAAAACGGTCTATCCGTGGTGTTACGGTACGGGTGCTCAGAGCGACCAAAAAGGACCAAAGGAGACCCGACTTCACCAAATGGGTCATTTAATAGACCTATAACAAGTAGAAACTACATTATATTACATACTGTATGAAATTCAGTTCTAATTCTATATTCCCATTGAGGAGGTGGAGTGATATTTCTAGTGACGAGCAGGGTGGGATGTCATGATGATTTGTTCCAAATGTTCAGTTGACCAATCAGATCGCTGCATCAGAACTACTTGTATAACGTTCAATATGTCAACCTGACTTGATTTATGCTGCTTGGATGCTTCGAGAGTGATTTCCTGACAAATGAATTTTCTTTTAATGGTGAATTAAATGCGAGTTGAGGAAGACTGCAGAAAATCACACAGATTTTGAAATCTTTTTATTATTATTATTATTATTATTATTATTATTATTATTATTGCCCTCCAATCCTGTGAAGGAACTTTTTAACGTGTTTGCTTACCTCGACAGTTTAAAGGGAAAGGCTTCTGTTTGGAGATCAGGCGTCTCACCTGTCTCTTGTGTCTGCAGGAACACCATCTCCAGCGGGCCATCTCGGCGCAGCAGGTCTATGGCGAGAAGCGGGACAACATGGTCATCCCGGTTCCCGAGGCGGAGAGCAACATCACCTACTACGACTCCCTCTACCCCGGAGACTATAAGATGCCAAAGCAGCTAATTCACCTACAGCGTGAGTGCAACACATACGATGCAGAGACGGTGGCCGTGGCTGTCGTGTGTTGGTCGGAGTCGCAGAGTTTGCCAGCTGGTCCTGGTTCAGTAACGACATCGTGAGGAAATGAATGTGTGAGATTAGTTCAGTAACCGCGTCTGGTGTTGCAACTGCTCGCTGCGACTGTTCCTCAAAAGAAAAAGCAATTTGCTGCTAAAATCAGAGTCTGTTCTCAGCCGGCAGCTCGACTGACAAATGTTTCTTTGTCCTGTCAAATAGAAGTTTTCTCAGAGGGCGAAAAAGAAAATTAACTTCAGATCAGTTTTAGCACCTGAAAGTTGAAGGCTCGTACGAGAATATGGTTTGACACGTTTAATCGCTAAACTAAACTATGATGTTGTCTTCATTTTTTGGTTGATTCTGGAGGTTTCTTCTGTTAAAAGAGAGTTTTTCCTTCTGTTGGAGGTTTCTTTCTGTTAAAAGAGAGTTTTTCCTTCTGTTGGAGGTTTCTTCTTTTAAAAGAGAGTTTTTCCTTCTGTTGGAGGTTTCTTTCTTTTAAAAGAGAGTTTTTCCTTCTGTTGGAGGTTTCTTCTGTTAAGAGAGTTTTTCCTTCTGTTGGAGGTTTCTTTCTTTTAAAAGAGAGTTTTTCCTTCTGTTGGAGGTTTCTTTCTTTTAAAAGAGAGTTTTTCCTTCTGTTGGAGGTTTCTTCTTTTAAAAGAGAGTTTTTCCTTCTGTTGGAGGTTTCTTCTGTTAAGAGAGTTTTTCCTTCTGTTGGAGGTTTCTTCTTTTAAAAGAGAGTTTTTCCTTCTGTTGGAGGTTTCTTCTGTTAAAAGAGAGTTTTTCCTTCTGTTGGAGGTTTCTTTCTGTTAAAAGAGAGTTTTTCCTTCTGTTGGAGGTTTCTTCTGTTAAAAGAGAGTTTTTCCTTCTGTTGGAGGTTTCTTTCTTTTAAAAGAGAGTTTTTCCTTCTGTTGGAGGTTTCTTTCTTTTAAAAGAGAGTTTTTCCTTCTGTTGGAGGTTTCTTCTGTTAAAAGAGAGTTTTTCCTTCTGTTGGAGGTTTCTTTCTTTTAAAAGAGAGTTTTTCCTTCTGTTGGAGGTTTCTTTCTTTTAAAAGAGAGTTTTTCCTTCTGTTGGAGGTTTCTTCCTGTTAAGAGTTTTTCCTTGCTTCTGTTTCTCTGTATAATCCTCAAGTTCTGTTACAAGGACCTTAATTTGTTAAATGCCATGAAATAATCTGTTGTGATTTGGTTCTATTTAAATAGAATTGAATTAAAGTTCTGTGTACACAAAGATGCTGAATTTTACAATTTCAAAACTTCCAGAATTACCCGGATGATAGTGAGCTCACCGATTTACTCATTAATAACATAGTTCACTTTCTCAGAATAAAACTGATGAATGATGGCCGCTGATGATATGCTGCAGGCTGCGAGTTTTTCAGAGTCTCAAAAGAGATGCAAGACGATGGTCTGAAGAACTCCAAGGATGGAGACGGACTGGAAAACTGGAATATATTCACACCAGACTGATGTTCAGTTTGCATTATGATCTTTCATGAGCACATTCATGCAAAGTTAAAGAAGCTGTCAGATGTGTCGGGTCTGTCTGTACCCTGAGACTGTCTAGAACTAAACACATTTCGGAGGGTAGACCTGCGTCGGGTGTTGCGACCCTCCCTCGTGGTTCTCCTCTCCACCAGGTGTTGGATGCCGCACCGTTTTTGGGGGCCTTAAAATGGAATTTAATTCACTCACAGCCACATTTTAAATGTCATTTAAAGAGGAACAGATGGTAGAGTAAGTTACAACTCTACAAACCCCCCTGAACAACCGAACGCTCTCCCACACAATGTTTACTGTTCATTAGCTGCAGCCCGTCTCCAGGCAGTCCTTCACTGAGGGGGCAAATCTGTTGTAATGAAGCTTAATAATCATCCAGTGCATCCCCGACCTTCATGTCCAACATCTGCTCCTCCGACCGTCCTCTTAAATCCCTCTTTTATTCTGTCAGTCCTGTGTGGAGTCATATTTTCTGCACGTGTTTGGGGTTTTATCTTGTTCTGAAATAATACGACCTGCTATTAAACCCTCCCATTCGCTCCGCTGTTTCATTTAATAGGTTTACATTCAGCTTTTTGCAGTACAGTAAACACTCGGGAGCCTTTTTAACTCGGTGGGACTCAGACATAAGCTGCTCGGGAGTCGTAGGTGGTTTTCCGTAGTGTGAGAGAGTTTTCCGGCGGTCGTGTTTGAACTCCTGCAGCGTCCTCGGGGTGTTGAACAATGAGGAGTCTTCAGTCGTCCGTGTCGCGGCGTGTTGAGTAAGCAGTTTTCTCGACCCTCCCGTTTCCCTCGGCTGTCCGTCACCTTCACGCTGCAGATCAGAGCCGGCTGGCTCATCGCTGACGGCTGAGAAATCAAACCATCTGCTGCGTTTCCAGCAGCCACACAAAAGCACAAACTCTGTTTACAGTTTAGCTTTCACAGAAAACTATTTATAAAGCATGTCGTCAGCTGACACCATAAATGTGTTTCTTTGTTTGAAACGTGTTTGAGCTTCTGGACGTATCACCAAGCAGCCATCTGCATTGAGCCAACATTAACACTGTCTTTATCAACTAACCACTTCTTTATCCGTCTGTGTGCATTTGGTTTTATGGGACTTGAAACTGTATTTTCTGCTCTGGTTTCATGGATGAAAGTGAGATTGTGTCGTTGCATCTCCTGCAGTAACTGAATGTTAGAGTTCACGGAGTCATTTCAGAGTGATGATTAAGCGCTGAGGTCTTCTGAACTTCGCAAAGTGTTTTGTAAAAGCCTTTTAGTCGTTTTCAGACCCGAGAAGCTGAGTTTTGACTTCTTCTTTTTTTCTCACCTGCAGCTTTCAGCTTGGACACGGAGCAGCCGGACTACGACCTGGACTCGGAGGACGACGCCTTCGTCAACAAGCTGAAAAAGAAGATGGAGATCAGCTTCCTGCAGTTTGAGGAGATGATCGACAGGCTGGAGAAAGGCAGCGGCCAGCAGGTGAGCACCGTTTATCTCCACACCTGAAACACGATGCACAATGAGCTCTGATGCAGAATAACAGTCACTATTTGAATAGTCAGTTCTTCCAGGATTTCACTTGAGTTTTTGTGATTGTTGCGATCAAATATGTTTGATTTTGTGGCATATTTAAAAAAAAAAAAAAAAAAAAAAATCATGATGAATTTGTGGAGTTTTAAGTGATTTTTTTTTTTTTTTTTTTGGGGGGGGGGGGTAAAATTGCAGGCATTAAAGCAAGTTCAGAAAGAAAGAAAGAAACTTTTTTTTTTTTTTTTTTTTTTTTTTTTTTTTTTTTTTAAAGCACTGTGATAAATGTGTCATCACAGAAATATTTTGGTTCTAATCTGTTTTTATGTATTTATTGAATTTAGAGAATCACGGGACTAAAAGTTACAAAAATAAATCCTAAAAACTGCTAAAAGGTCCTAAAAGCTGCGTATGTCTCCAGAACAGACCGTCTGTGACTGGAATATAGAAACAAGGACGACATCAGCTGTCAAAATAAGAGCTTTAGATGCTGTTTAATTCATGTTCATTCAACACATAGACCTGCTGGATGAAACAAACAAAGAGACGTCTCTGACAACTGGACGTGTGGAGAAAACTCATTTAACATCCAGTAATATGGAATCACTTCCTTTGATCACAAACATTTAATCACATCGTTTTATTGTGAAGAACACATTTCAAAACAAATCACAAATCCTGTCGCTTCTGAGTTTTCAGCTTGTTTTATTTTCCTCCGATGAACAGAGTTTTATTTGGTGATGAAAACAGGAGCAGACTCTTTCTGACTGTAAATGAGAAGTTATTTGTGTTAATGGAGTGAGTTTTGTCTGAAAATATTTATTTTATGTCGTTAATACTTTCATCACAGATTATGATAATGATGGTTTTTTTTGTGGTAAAATCACAGGAATTATTGTGATCACAAATGGGAACTCTAATTTAAAACCATTGATGCTATGACCGTGAACCTCCTCGCTGCTGCGTCCTTCATTAATCCAAACCTAACTCCTCCTCACCTCCTGCAGCTCGTGAGTCTCCCGGAGGCCAAGCTGCTGCTGAAGGAGGACGACGAGCTCATCAAGGAGGTCTTCGACTACTGGAGCCGCAAGAGGAAAAACAGCAAAGCCAACTGTCTCATCCCCAACGTGAAGCAGGAGAAACGGGACGGCTCCAGCACCGGCGACCCGTACGTAGCCTTCCGGCGCCGCACCGAGAAGATGCAGACCAGGAAGGTCAGTGGTTTTTACCTGTGGTCTGTCTGAAGCTTGATCTGATCTCCATCAGCTCGCTGCGCTGTAAACACTCAGCAACGATCGTGTTCATTCATCCTGCAGCAGTCCAATGTGTGAGATCTCTTGTGCATTTAGATTATTACTCTGTCTGCTCTGCTGAATCTTTGAAATGTTTGGAGACATAAAAAAAACACTTTCCTAACCTACAAAAAGGGTTTAATAACTCATCAGACCTCACTTCTTTAAAAATAAAGTCTTCGTTTATCACTAATTCATTATTTAGTGGCATTCTGTGGACGAATGAGTCCGTGACATCGTTTCTCCTCTCGGCCCTCATGTGAAGGACGTATGTGCCACCATGTGGTCATTTGATGAACTTAGTGTTGATGGTAACTTTTAATATCTCTGGAGTTTGTTTACTTTTCTGCAAACAACTTTATGAATGTTCGGCGTCGTCATAGAAACTCTCCAGGATGTTTATTTCCACATTTAAGCCACATAAATCAGATAGTTACTTTTCAAAACATTGACGTGGTTCGTCTGAAGTTACGCAGCATGTCACGTGTTCTTATTATTGTGTGTATTTCATAATGATTTTATATTTTCCTTCGACGCTCAGAACCGCAAGAACGACGAGGCGTCCTACGAGAAGATGCTGAAGCTGCGGCGCGACCTGAGCCGAGCCGTCACCATCCTGGAGATGATCAAGAGGAGGGAGAAGAGCAAGAGAGAGCTGCTGCACCTCACACTGGAGATCTTCGAGAAGAGGTATGATACACACACACACACACACACACACACACACACACACACACACACACACACACACACACACACAGTTTGACTAACCGTCTCTTCTCTCTCCCAGAAACGTGATGTCGGACTTCGGCGGCGAGGTGATGGCGGAGGTTCTGGCCGAGCGGGCGATGGTGAGGCCGCAGATCATCCCGCTGGTCCCGCTCACCAACCAGTACCGGCACCAGGACCACATGGACCTCAAGGACTACAAGTCCAAGGTGAGGACTCCAAACTTTACGTTCACGATCTTTCAGCCTCTATAAACACGAATATTTTAGTGTTATGGTTTTAAAAAGGAAATAAAATGAAGTTTGATGAAGTGTCTCCTGCGTTCTCCTCCCAGCCCGAGAAGACGGAGGTTCCCCGGCAGAAGAGGAAGTATGAGAAGAAGCAGAAGGTGCTGCCTCTGTCGTCGGGCACCCCCCACCACCCCGGTCCGGTCGTCTTCAACGCCAAGGACCTGAACCAGTACGACTTCCCCAGCTCGGACGACGAGCCCTTCTCCCAGGTACGCAACGCCGAGCTGTACGTCACCTTATTTTTTTCTATTATTATTATTTCTTGAAAAAGTGATTCTGAAATTCGCTGGCAAACTAGAGGAAGTTGCTGAGCAGGAGAGGAAGTTCTGCTCCGAACAGACAAGACTGAATATATTTCCTTGGCTGCATTTTATTTCACCAGAATTTAGTGTCACGACAGCGTTTTTATCCGCGTGTCTTTTCACTGTTTGGAAACCTTCTGGGATTTTTGTATTTTTCGTCGCAGCTCTAAACTACAAAACCACATGGTTGAAATATATTTAAAGCAGGCTCACTCGTGCTATAAATTCTGACCTCTGACCTCTCCGTCCACAGCTGCACTCAGGCTCCTCAGAGGCGGAGGAGGAGAACGACCCGGACGGAGCCTACGCCTTTCGCAGGAAGGCCGGCTGCCAGTACTACGCCGTAAGACGCTTTATTACAGAGCACATTAATTCTTTCTTTTTTTTACTTATTTATTGAACTTGCAGATAAAAGTTACAAAAAAACAGACGTGTGTGTGTGTATAAAATATATTTTAGCGCAGTAATATCTAATCACTTCCTTCTGTTATAAGAAGCATTTAGTGAGATCATTAATGTTTTGGTTTCCTCCAGAGTTTTATTTGATGATGAAAACAGCAGCAGAGTCTTTCTGTTATTTGTGTTAATGAAGCCGGTTCTGTTTGAACAGATTTACTTTCTGCCGTTAATACTTTCAGCACAGCTTCTGATCACAAAGTTTTTTTTTAGGAAAAGCTGCAGGAATTCAAAAACATTTTAAGCTCCCACAAATATCGCTGAGTTTGTTTAAATTTACTTTTATTTTTCCGATCTGAGGTTTCAGGTTTTTAGTTTCAGTCAACTGCAGCACATTTGAGTAGATTTGAGTCCAATGAGCGGCGGCGCTGACGTTGTGGTCCGTCTCCAGGCTCGTCCGGACCGGCTGGGCGGCTGGCCGTGGTGCGCTCCCTGGGACGGCGGCGTGGCCGAAGCTCGTTTCCGCTACAGTCTCACCACGCTCACGGTGCCGCGGCGCTGCCTGGGCATGGCCCGGCGCCGCGTGGGACGAGGCGGCAGGTCGGTGAACGTTCTCGTTTTTAATTTTTTTTATTTACATCGGCGCTGTAGACGACCTCTGACCCCTCTCCTCGTCCCTCAGGGTGCTGCTGGACCGGGCCTACACGGACTGCGACAACGTTTTCCACGGACTGGATCCGGAGACGCTCCACCTGCCTCCTCCCTCCTCTCCTCCTCTTCCTCCTCCTCCGACTCCTCCTACAACTACTTCACGCTCACCGGCCACCGACAAGATCGCCAGTACCTCAGAAACGAATACCTCGGACAGAAGTTCCTCCTCCCTCCCCCCCTGCTCCTCCCCCTCGTCCACGGACCTCAGTCAGATACTGTTGAATATAAAGTCGTGCCGCTGGAGGCACTTCAGACCACGGACACTACCACTACACGAGCTGGACCACGCCCACCCGCTGTTCAGGAGGCTGAGCCGAGGCCTGAGGCGCCCGGTCTCCGCCTCCACCGCCGGGGGGCCGCCGTTCGGCTGCCAGCGCCCGGGCAGGGCCGTCCCTGCGCCCCCACCCGCTGCTGGTAAGTGTCAGGTTCAAACAAGCGTCGGGTTTCTGTTTCATTATTTGTCTGTTTGGGGTTTTGGAGCGTTTCTGCTTTTTCCTGCAGCCACACCAGCTCATTTTAAAGGCTCTTTAAAGTTCCCTCATTTACACACTTTGGTTCTCAGTCCGAGTGGATCCGGCCGAGGAAGTCCTTTTATTTGTCCGGGTGGTGAGAGCTTCATCAAAGGGGAACAAGTCTTTCCTCTGGAGGATCACGGGTTGTTTTTCAAACTGTCTGGATTATAGAAGAAATAATGGCTGCTGAGTTTGAGAAGAATTTCTTGAATACGAGCAGCCTGAAAAACTCCAAATGATCCGTTTGACATGAAACGACAAGTAAAGTGTAAATATGTGAACGTTTTCAGCTTCCTTGTTTTTCCTGGATCGCGTCGCTCCCGTTTCCTGCTCGGACCGCTTTAATTGCCGGACCGGCGTCGGTTCTGAAGCTGCGTCTTGTGAAGGTTTTGTGTTTCAGCTGTAGCTCAGCAGCCTCCCATCCGCTTCATTAAAGCTGGATTTCAAACATTAATGATGAGCTGCTCACAGTCTGCAGACACGGAGCGGCGTGAAGCGCTCAACACGGACCGAACCGGCGCTGCTGAAGGTTTTAATGCGCATGAAGAATTTAATTCAGATGTAATGAACAAAAGATCCTTTAAGAAATGTGTCTGACAGCTAAAACCAGACGAGGAGGACGAGCGATGAAGAGTCTCTGGGAGCTCGTGAAGTCGTAGGAAGAAGCCAATCGATGTTTCACACGAGGCGCCAGAACGAAATCTGATTACTGGAGTAATCAGATTACTGTTGACAGATGTTTACATGCAGCTCTGCAAAAACAAAACAACAACATCCAAAACTGTTTAAAGTTTTCTACAAACTGAAGTTGAAAGTTGTCGCGAAGTTTCATGTAATTACGCTGAAACAAAAAACACAACCGAAGAGGGAAAGTAATGTAGAGGACGAGTTCAAATATGAAACAATGTGCAGGTGAGTGCTCTGATATCTACAGGTGTGAATGATTAATATCAATATATGGAGACCAGCTTTTATGTTTAAAATGAATCTGAACTTCAAAATGTTTTTGGGTCAGAAACTGTGTTGACTTTTACCTCAAACGGTGTTTCAGATGTTCGACTGTCTCCGTGTGTTTTTGCGTGGCGTGAATTATTCCCGGTGTGTGCACACGCGTGTGCTGCGTCCGTGTCCGCCTCCCAGATCCGTAACCCAACTGTTGTCGCTCTCAGCTTTCACAGCCGAACAGTACCAGCAGCATCAGGAGCAGCTGGCCCTGATGCAGAAGCAGCAGCTGGAGCAGATCCAGCTGCAACAGCAAGCCAACAGCAACGCCACTGCCAACAGCACACAGGTGAGTCTGCGGGTCGCCACGGTTACGCTCTCCTTATGTGTCCCCGCCCTCCGTAACCCGACTTCCTCCCTCTCTCCCCCCCCGACAGGGCCTGGCGAATACGTTGGACCAGGCCAGCGCTCAGTTTGCCGCCTCGGCCCTCGTCACCGCCGACCAACTGCTGGCTCTAAAAACCAAGGAGGAGCTAGCCCTGGGAGGCGGAGTCAACGGCGTCCTCTCCCCCTCAGGTAGGACGGCTCCGTCATCTGTGAAGACGACCACCGTCACAGCGATCCTTATTAAATAAAGTTTGATTATTCAGGAAACATCTTTACCGATTTATTTTGAAAAATACAGTTAACAAAATAAAAGCGCGTGGATTTAACGTCCTGCGTCGCAGCGACTCTGAAACTAAGCGAGCAGACAGAGTGAAGTAATTCCAGCTGTTCGCCCCCACGATGGCGCCGATAAGAGAATAAAGCAGCCCGATCAGAACCTGCAGCAGCGACCCGCCGACACCGTTCAAACAAACGTTTGGTTTCAGGTGAAAACGGGACCGAGCGTCTCCGAGCTGAAGCTCAAAAGTTTAGTTTTCTTTGTGGCGCCGCAGAAAATTATGAACGACCTTCAGCAGCACTTTAAAGAGTATTTATATACTCAGCAGCTTCTTCTGAAGGACGCCGACTCTTATTCTGAAAAACAAGCTGCTTCCTTTCTCTACTTTTAATAAAAGAAGAAAAACAAAAGTTCACATTTCAGGATTTTTCTCCAATTAAAATCTTGCATCCCCCCCCCCCCCCCTCACCACCACCACCACCACCACCCACCCCTCCTCCTTTCGACCCCTCAGGTGTCTACAAGGGCTTGCACCTCTCAAGCACAGCGTCCCCATCCCCCGCCGCCCCGGCTCCGCCCACCACTGCCCCGACACCCGCCTCGCTCCACCCCTCCTGCACCACCAGCTCCACCTCCGCCACCAGTAACAACAACGGCACCACGCACCCCGCCAACGCCGCCGCCACTCAGGTCCTGCTGGGGAACAACAACAACAGCCTCCGTCTGGGAGTTCCCGCCGCCAAGCGCATCCACGCCCCCCGGACGCTGAGCGCCACCATGTCGACATCCGCCTTAAAGCTCGCCCACGCGGCAACCGCCAACTGTCAGAAACCCAAGGTCACGACGACCTCGCCGCTGGACATCGTGCCCAGGTGGGAACAACACTAGCAGCTCACAGGAAGGCTTTTATTCTGAAAACCTAAAACCGTAACCTTCGTGTAAATGGACTCGTTTAAAGTGAATCTTTTTTTATTTTTCTTCATTGATGCGATTGTTGTTTTTATTGGTTTAAAACGCAGCTCTTTGTTGGTTTCTTTAACTCGCAGCCGTATCGATCGTAGAAGAGAAAACAGGAAGTGACGATTAAGGTCCTTAAACGCAGCATCGGAGTGTTTTAGAACAAAGATGTTTCACGTGTAAAGAGAGTTATCAGCTAAAATACACCTTCAGTTTGAGTTTGTCCGTCCTGCTTTATCGGTTTGTTTTTACTCCCAAAAGAGTGGACAGATGTTTACTTCAGCAGCTGGAAGACGATAAATAGGACTTAAATCTCGAAGGTGTTTTTGTCTTAGGACAGTTTTTGTTTGTTTGTTTTGCGTGGACCAGTTTCACACTTTTCGTAAACTACTTTGACTTCTCGCTTCCTCGTCGGGTCAAAGCAGACGTTAGCAGCGTAGCGCTTTTTAGCGTTTATATTCTCGCTGGCACTTTGCTCTCGTTAGTTTTTTTGTTTCATTTCACCGTTTGCTTTTTTAAACGGCCTCATTTAAAACTCTCCGCTCCGTAAAAAGCCAGAAACAGAAGCTGGTAAACTCTCGTCAAGTTCATGTTTTTAGTTTTTTATAGACACATTAGAACGTTAAATCTGGTGCTAACGGCTAACGGCGTGTTTCCATGTCTTCTCTTCCCCTTCAGGGAGAACCACGAACAAGACAAGCCGGCACTGAGCAGCCTATCGGAGAACACAGTGGCCATGGAGGTCACGTAGCCGCTGGCACGCAGAGCGGAGGAACCTGACTCCTCCTCCTCCTCCTCCTTGTTGTCGTCGTCGTCGTTGTTGTCGTCGTCGTCGTCGTTGTTGTTTTTTTTGTTTTTGTTTGTTTTTTTTAGGTGCTATGCATCGTTTCGTTAGTCGTGAATGCAAAGTGGTGGTGGACTGAGCACGGCAAGGCTGGGTTTCCACGGCAACCGTTTTGGGACTTAATTGCAATGCTCGTCTCGTACAATTTTATTTTTTATTTTCCCCCCCCTCCCCCCCCTCCTCCCCCCACCACCACCACAAACACACACACTCACTCTCTCTCTCACACACACACACACACACACACACACACACACACACACACACACACACACCTCCCTATTTGTTACTGTTAATAAGAGATCGTCTGTAAATTCTTAATATGGCAATTATATGTACAGTACTGCATATTTGTAATACCCCCCATCCCCCCCATTCTTGTATATAACATTACTTGAATACAGAATTGTTCATTTGTGATGTTTTGCACTTGAGATATTACAAAAAAAACATTTTAAAAAAAATTCAAAATTAAAAAGAAAACGACAAACTGCAACTGGTGCGAGAGAAATGTGTCATCACATCGCAGCCTGCTGTTTGATCTATTTATTGTGCCGTGTTTACAGACGTTTATCCCCCCCTCCCCCCCACGTTCATGTCATTACTTTTTTTTTTTAATCTTTTTTTTCATCACTTTTTTTTAATACACTGAACCCGTCACCGGCTCCCCGTGCTGTAGTCAGTGTTAAGATGGATTTAAAAACAACGTTTTTTGGGGGGAATGTCGTGAACATGGCCGTTTCCGTGGAGCGTTTCTTCCACCATGTTGTCGTGGAAACGCGCGTCGACGCGGACGGTGTTTTTGTTTGTCGGCATCAGCGTGTCGGTGGGTTGAATCCGTCTCCACGCAGCTCTTCCATACGTATATTATTCCTGAGACAAGTAACAAAACAAAACGGGGATGAAGACTTTCCCAGAAGACGTTGCTGCTTCTGATGTATCTAAGCACTATTATAATTCTTCCTTTTTTTTTTTTTTATTGATTGATGCTGCTTTTATATGATTTTTTTTTTTTGGTGTCTGGTTTGCACCTGATGGCCGTATTTACTTTTTTTTAATTTTTTTTTTATAATCCACCACCTCCTTATAATTTTTTTTTTTTTTTTTTTTTAAACAAAATATTTTTATATCTCCCCATTTTTTTTTTTTTTTTTTTTGTTTTTTTTTGTTAAATTTCCTCACAAAAGACTTCATTCTTTTGTTACTTGTTGATCTTTAAAAAAAAATAAAAACTATAAGGGAGTAAAAAAAAAAAAAAAAAATGCAGTAACTGTCATTTATTATCATTCCAGCTTCTCTGTAATAAGGAAGACGACTTGTATTAATTGGGGGGAAAAGAAAAGACAGTTTTCTCGTTTAATTTAAAAAAGCAACTCCAGAAAGGCTGAAAGGCCACGAACCAACCACGCGTTATTATCGGGTGCCTTCATTTGGGGAAAAAGAAAAAAACCCTAAAAAAATAAATAAACAAAAAACAACTTGCTCTCTTCTGTGAAGAGTTTGGTACTGAACAAGGCTACTTGTAGTTTTTCTTTGTCTGTACCACAATCCCATATCGCCCATTCCAGTGGCCCGGTCCATTCATGAACTTGTTTTGTTTTTGTAGACCCTTCCAACACACACACACACACACTCACACACACACACACACACACACACACACACACACTCACACACACACACACACACACACACACACACACACACTCACACACACACACACACACACACAGGAAAGACTCCAAATCCTCTTGAATTGTCACAATGAAATAAAAATCCAGGGCATTATGTGTCGACCAGCACGTCTCGTTTGTTTCTGTCTTTTAATTCACGGTTTCTTCACTTCTGATGAGCTGCTGTTAATGTTAACATGATCAGCTGTTTTTATTGATCCTTTATTGTCACATAAATATACATTTACAGTGGTACACAACATCTATACAGACTCAACGAAATGTCCCCAAAGAGAAAAAAACATGATCTCAAAGCCGGTTTAGTATTCAAGATAGATCAAAGCTATTTAATATAAATTGATCAAAGTCATCTAAACTAAATCCACTTCGACTTCCTGCTTTCTAAAACTCACGTCTCCAAAAACTAAATCATCAAACTGCACAAATGTCCAGTTTTCACTGATCAACAGTAATTACTTCCTTTTCTTGGAGTTCAAGGTTTCATCTCATTAAACAGCAACACAGCCTGTTTGCTTTTTTAACATTTAACGAAGAGATAATTAACATTTTGAAGTATTAAATTCACCCTTTAAACTAGTCAAAGAAAAATGTGACCAAATTTCTTTTGAATGCCAAAATTCATCCAACGGCGTGTTGAGCCGAGACGTCGAGGCCTCGAGGTGATGACGCGGGAAAAAGGCCGAATGATTCTGGCGGGAAAACGGAGCCGACGGACGGAAAAATGCAATTTACATGATAAATGCATTTAAACGTGACGCCAGTTTGTATTATGATGATGTGATGACTTAAGAACTGGAAGCAGGAGCTGGAAAGCTGCTTTGAAAAAAAGCTGCTCCGTCTTTAAAAAAACGAGTAATGAAAACGTGAAAGACGGCGAGCTGCAAGACGAGGAAATAGAGAGAAGCTTTGTAAGGAAACAAAAAGATGAGTTTAGCCAGAGGAGAGGTGGCGGCACGAAGAGAGGCCGGCGGCACGAAGAGAGGCCGGCGGCACGAAGAGAGGCCGGCGGCACGAAGTGGCACGAAGAGAGGCCGGCGGCACGAAGAGAGGCCGGTGGCCGGCGGTGGACTCGATTGAGTTTTTCATTGTGTCAGTGGAAACCATCCGAGGTGGAGGCGGGGCCTCGTTTCTCGGCGCTCACGTTCCCGGCGGTTTCCTCCGGAGGGCGGCGGGTCGGATTATCGGCCTGCGGTGTGACGGCGAGATGTGTTCATGTAAACCTGTTAATTCAAGGTGTTCGAGATGAAAGAGAGACGGGGAGAGTTTATTAATTATGGATGAAGCAATTTATCCTCTCTGTGTGTGTGTGTGTGTTTTTATATCCTAGTGGGGACTTAAACCTGAATACTTACTTTCGGGGACACGTGTCAACGTGGGGACAAACATCGAAGGTTGACTTTGCTTTTTTTGAGGGTTAGTTAGATTCGTTCATCTCTGATCAGACTACATGAATAATTTCCAGCGTCAGACCCGAATATGAACATCTGGAACGAAGCTCTGTGTGCGTTGTATGTGACATCACCGGAGAACAGTGACCACAAGTTCAGCATGTCAGAAGTTTTGTTTTTGTCCTCGTTTGATTCGTCCTACAAAAAACAGCTAACCTCAAAGTTAACGACGCTAACGAAGCTAACGGCCCTCCGGAGGTCCCGGCGGACCTCAAACTGAATCTCATTCTGTCCGTTTCCAACGACTCAAACCGACCGCGGGCGTCGAACCAGCAGCTTCAGCAGCATCAGAGGCCAAACCGCTGCGTGATTTCTGTGATTTTAATCCTGGAGGATTACATAAATCCAGCCGTGCTCGGGATGAAAGAATTATTCAATGATTTCTCAGAGGAAACAGAGAAGTACGAAGGCAAGCGTGGAAAATCCTGTTTTACCCCAACTGTGTGTGTGTGTGTGTGTGTGTGTGTGTGTGTGTGTGTGTGTGTGTGTGTGTGTGTTCGTGACTCTGGACGGCCTCCCTGCAGGATTATTATCTAGCGCCACCTGGTGGTTAAACTAATTTTGTTCATTTCTTCTTTTTTTAACACTGAATGTCAGGAAATCTGCCCGTTTAATGCATCTTAATGTCCTCTAGACATTTACCCTGAACAATAAGGATCATATATTTATATAATATATATATATTATATATTTATAAATTAATAACAATTTGAATGAGAACTGCAGATATTAGACTGACTGGAGTCCGACTGAAGACACAAAACGACCAAATTAAACTTCATTTAAGTCGAATTTGAAGGCAAAAACATTTCTTCTGTGCAGACCTGCTAAAGATGCAAATAACAGCAGATTTTGTGCACCTATATGTTCATATACATTTATTGAGTGCATGCATTTTAAAGTTTTTCATCTCAGTTACATAAAAAAAAAACTTGTTTTAATTGTCGGCAATCAGGGACACGAAAGAAGAAACTCACGCTTGGTGTTTTTACTTCAACATAGAAGGACGCAGTCGCTGCTCATTTTACGTGACCTTTATTTGCTCAAGGTGGAGAAATCAAACGTCCATTTAAACTGTTCCTCTGAAAAAATATTTCGAGCTCAACAACATCTGAAACCAACATCTGACTTCAGCTGATGCACAAAAACACTTTTTACTTCCTCCTGTTTTCTGAAATTTAATTAATTTAACAAAACCATTCTGATCTTTGACTTTAAGTAGTGACGGAGTGTAAAAGCTCGTTATGAAGGTGTCGACAAAACCTGCTCAAACATTCACCTTAATTCTGCGCTTCCTATTTAAAAAAAAAAAATCTATTTCATGTCATTATTTTTTTTTTTGGTCTTCAAAATGCCAAAATTGTTGATATTTAATTGGTCCTTTAAATAAACTGAAATAACACGTTCAAATGGCAGTTTTCTGCTGAATATTCAAACTTGTAAATTCTTAGTAAGAAGATGCCGTTGCATTGGAAATACATTAAAAACAACCACAGTACAAAGAGGCAACTTTCAACCGCAGTAACACAAAAAACATCACAAACACATCTGCAAACACATCTGCAAACACCAGGATGTGCAGCTAAAAATGTGAATATATATTTATAATAAAATACATCAAAACTCCTTTTTTATGACAAACTGGTGCAAAGAAAAACAACAAAGTGATACACATATATATATCCATCTAATTATCATTAACATGCACTTTCACTGCAAGACGTAAACATTTACTTTAAACCCCTGATTTGGCTGCAGAGTGAATTAAAGGTGTAAACAAACATTAAAACCTGTTGAAGTCACTTCACTCAGATTCTTGGCTTCCTGCTCGAACTTTAACTTTATTATCATTTAATTACATTTACAGCGTCACCTTTTACTGCCACACGGTGCCGGCTCCTTTACCAGGAACTCTGTCATCCGAAAGGTGTTTTAAAGGTCCCACAGTGTAAAAAATTTAGACTTATATTGTGATTAAAGCAGGTCGAGTTGCTATGAAGATGGAGGAAGTGTCAAAACATGAAGAAATGCACACAGCTCATGCTCAGCAAGTGTGCTGTTTGGACTTCCTGTAAATTTGTGATGTCACAAACTCATTCTGATATCATGTGCCCGCCCTCTGCATGGCCCACCGTCCGACCTTTTTAATGCGCAAGAAAACACAGAGCGGGTCATTCTGTCGCAGAGCTAACAAACTACAAGACTGAAGAAACCCTGTGATTGGCCCGGACGTGTGTCACTCAAAAAGGAGTCAGTCAGTTATATAATTAAAACTACAAAAATATCTGAAGACTGAAAATAAACCAGTGGAAAAGTGTGAACGATGGGACCTTTAACTTTAAAGGGTCAATTCACCCAAATCGCAAACAATAATGTGTTTTTGTGGTAAATGTAGTGAAGTAAATGTACGTCTGCATTTATGTCTCGAATACTTGACCTCCTCAGAATAATTCAGACCAACAGGTCCGTTCACAGCAGAAGTCGGAGAAGATAAAACGATCTGCCAGACGACGTAAGCGAGTTTGTTCTGAGTGATTTGGGTGGAAGGACCTTTTAGATTTCAGCGGATCTCAACAACGTTCGGACATTTCTGTCGCGTAAATAACGAGTAACGTTTCCCAACAGTGAAAAAGAAAATCACCATTTTGACTCAGAAAAAGAAGCAAATAAAAAAGTTCCTGAAAAACATTCAGCTGAACTGGAAGAGCGTGAAGACGCGACGACGTACGAACGATAACCAACATTCTGAAGTCGTGGACGTGGTTTCCTGTCAGATGCGGTTGGACATCATCCCGGTGTTCAGTTTCAGAAAGAACGACTTGAGCTTGCACAGCCGGCACTTCTTCTTCTTCCTCTTCTTCTTCCCGTTCTTCCCCTTCTTGTACACCCCTCGGTATTTCCCCTCCGCGTCCTCCTCCTCGTCCGCCCAGGGCACCCAGGCTCCTGCGTGCCGGCTGGGGTTTGCTCGCGGGTCGTCGGGCGGGAAGTAGACGGGCACCGCGGTCCGGTTGTAGAACGCCAGCCGGGCCAGCAGCCGCTGCACCACGTCCGGCCTCTGGTCCGCCAGGTCCTGCCGCTCGTACGGGTCGCCGGTGATGTTGAAGAGCCAGATGTTTTTGTTGGCGGAGGATTTGTAGACCAGCGACGAGGTGCGTTCGAGGTTCCACCAGCGACCCGGCAGAGTGGGAAGCACCTGCGGGTCAAAACTTTCAGTTATTAATGTTCATTTCAACCAAATTAAAACGGACACGTGAATGAAACCTCTTTCTAAAGTACCTGTGCGGGGACCCAGTCTCCGTGGCCCGGGTCTCCGGTCAGCAGCTTCCAGTCTCCGACCCGGATGGCGGCCTGGACCAACGTGTCCCACACAGGCGGGGCGGTTGGATGGGATCCAGGCGGCGTTCCCGCCTGGGACATGTTCTGGTTCTGGAATAACGTCCGCCTGGAATCTGACTTTAACCCAAGTTTGAGCTGCGCTTTGGATTTAGGCTGAGGTGGTCCAGACTGAGACAGGTTCTGGTTCTGGTTCTGGGAGGCGGTCCGCCTGGACTTCGAACGTGATGGGATCTGAGGTTTGGGCCGGGATGTTCCCGACACTGATGGAGCGCCGCTAGACTGGACCTCCGGCTGTGGTCTGTAGCGGGACCGCTGCTGGCTGTGAGGCGGGGCTTTGGTCTTGGCTTTAGGGGCGGGCTTTGATCTGAGGAGGGGCTTCAGGCCCTTTTTGGGGAGGGGCTTAGCGTGGTGGGAAAACGTCTGAGGTTTTTTGGTGGTCTTTAACTTGAACACCGACTTCTGCTTTGGTTGCTGCTTCAGAACTTTCTTCTTCTTTGGTTTTTTAAATGTCGTACCGTTCGATGTGCTCACTGCCGAAAGAAAAGACGAGGAGGAAGAGGTTTTAACCTTTAATTCAATATCTGTATTTCCTAGTTATAAATAAGAGCTGCTTGTGTTTTCATGTTTTCGATTTTGTCCGTCGCCATCTTGCTGGTTCGGGAGGAGCCGGCGGTGGATCTGACCGATCTGATTGGAAACCTGACGATACGACGTCCCGCCCACCGACAGCTGACTGCACCGCAGGCTGAGGCGCGACTGAAAGCTAAATCTGACATTTTTTTTGTGACTAAAATTTTCAACCATCCTGTTTATCATTTAAATCACACGTGACCATCTTGTCGTTTTTTTGTGGAGCTGTTTTACCTGAGGCGCCGTCTCTGCTGCCGTCTCTGCTGGCGTCTCTGCTGGCGTCTCTGCTGCCGTCTCTGCTGGCGTCTCTGCTGCCGTCTCTGCTGGCGTCTCTGCTGGCGTCCCAGGCGGTGGTTTCAGCAGGAGGTTTGTGCAGAGGGTCGATGTTGTGAAGGATCTCCTGACGGGGCGACTCCTTCCCCTCACTGATGGTGGGCCAAACATCGAAACCGTCCAGACCTCGACTCTTAACGGGACACAGAACCAAGAAGAAAGGAACACTTTTAACCACACAGGAATAAATAAAAACGAATTTCCTGTTGTAAGAGAGGTTTTCTGGATGAGTCAGATTCTGTGACGACAGTCAGAGTTGATCTGCTTTAGAAAATGGAAATCTGGCAGCAAATCAGGCCAAAAAAGATTTTATACAAACCAACTGACTCACGCTGATTTATGTGTGAACTGAAACACAAAGCGTGAGTGAGGTCAGTGTTCAGAAACGTTCGTCTACACGTCAGGAAAATAAAATAAGGACAGTTTTAACGGGAACATCTGAGGTCACGACGGGGACGAACGCTTAACTCAAACAAATAAACTTCAAATGAGACGGAGGCTGGAGTTAAAGAGGAGGACAAATGTTTGGTGGGACGACTAGAAATAACATTCAGGACCAGAACGCGGTACAGAGAGCTTCTGGATCCGGCGGGCGTCCTTATCGCTGCTCTGGTTCGGAGCACGATGGAAAGTTATCTTTTCTTTTCTAATACTCGCTGAGACTTACGAAGAAAAGTCCAACGAGAAACTTAAAAAGATACAAACGAACAAAATACAGAAACAAAACGTGACGTATAAAACAGTAAAACTTTGACTTTCCGTGTTGTTGGAGCCGAACGGAGTCGCCCTCACCTGGCTGATGTTCCCCCCGGCGAGGCCCACCAGCGTGGGGAACCAGTCGGTGATGTGGAGCAGAGCTTTGGACACTCGTCTCCGGCGCCTCAGCAGAGGACTGTGGACGAACGCCACTCCGCGGACGCCGCCCTCCCAGTACGTCCCCTGAGGACACGCTCGGCAGCGTTAACGTTAACTTACGTATAAAACTGCTGTTGTAGATTTAATTAAGTTCATTTTCATGAAGAGTTTTAAAAAAAACGTTGGTTCAAAACATATCAAACATTTATGCAGTTGGTATTAAATTATGGAAACAACAACAACAACAACAACAACAATTTTCTGCAAAATATAAAAAAAACCCTAAAGAATATTTATATCATGATAATAATACTAAATCATCAGCCTCCTTCTAAACACTTAGATTTGTGTTTCAGTCCCTGACGAGTTTGTTTGTGATTGTTGCGATTAAAAAGATTTAATTTTGAAGCAGCTTTTCTTTAAATGAACACAAATTTCTGGCTCCTACGAAGAATAAACGCTGAGCGAGCAGCCGTGATGCTCTCCGGCATCGGAGAAGAAAACTTTATCTTTATCATCACTGGAAAAGAAATCTGGACTTTCTGGTGTACGAGACTCTTTGAGCGCTTCTCACATTAATCTCACGTTTGCAGGAAATTCAGGCCGTTATCTGAGTTACGAAGACGAACTCTACGTGACTAAAACTACCAGATATTAGCTTCCCATCCAACCAAACACGAACCTCCACGACCTTTGACCTCATCAGCAAAACACGTCACAACTCGTGAACTTGAGGCTGATTGAAAATGTAAAATTCATAAATATCCACAGGAGGGCGCCGTTCATACGAACTTTCGTACCTTGCGGCCTCGTAGCGGCCAGTTGCTCCCGCCGGTGAACGGCTGCGCTCCGTTATCGGTGGAGTAGACGATCACGCTGTTCCGGTAGTATCCGAACTTCCGGAGGGCGTACGTGACGTTCCGGACCGCCTCGTCCACGGTGGAAACCATGGCGGCGAACTTCCTCCTGGCGACGTTGGCCATGTCCCGGTACGGGTAGATGTAGGACTTCGGAGGCTGCAGAGGCGTGTGGACGGCCTGCAGGGGGAGCAGTTGCAGACTTTAGTCACGGCGGCATCTTCTCGAACCCTCCAGCTCGACAACATGGCGGCCCACAAAACATCAGCTGGAAACAAACTAGATTTTCTGTGCCGTATGCTTTTAATTAAAATGTTCCGGTCCATGTGAGCCACACAAAACATTTTTATTTGACCTTTTTTCTGCAAACAATTCAAAGCCAGCAAATAGCATTAAAAAAATACATTTTGATTTTATTTTGAAAGGCTTTATCTTCACTTCCTGTTCCGGTTGCTGCTTCCTCTGTTACCTGCAGGGACAGCAGCAGGAAGAGCGGCCGGTCCGCCGGGTCGTGACCCTCCAGGATCTTGCGAGCTCTCTGTGTGAACAGCGTGGTGGAGTATTTCCCTTCCTGGCCCCAGGCCACGCCCTCGTCGTCATGGAGATCGTAGCCGCACAAGCCGGGGCCGTCGCAGGACCCGTAACTACGCGCAGACGTGAAAAATGTGAGTACAAAGACAAAGTAAACATGCACACTGGTATTATTCATGCTAATTCTCACGATTCACCTGTAGTAATCCACACTTCCTGTTAAAGAACCGAAGAAACTGTCAAAACCTTTTCTGGTGGGCAGACAGGCTCTCCTGCAGGAGAGGAGGAAGAAAACTGAGCGTCAGACAAATTAAAAGTAAACTGTGTAGTTTTATTCATCCTTTAAAATCAAAACACAGCAAAGAAAAGTTCATTTCCAGTTCGGAGCGGTTCAGAGCAGGAAGTGACCATATTTGGACGAGCTGGGGGAGGAGCCAGCGGTGGATCTGACCGATCTGATCGGAAACCTGACGATACTACGTCCCGCCCACCGATAGCTGTAACCTGACTGCACCACAGGCCTGTCAATCAAACAGACACGCCCCCAAAAACAGGTCTTCTTGAATCTTCTTTTCTAATGAATGAGGGATTATTTTCAGATGGACCTCCAGAAAACTAATAAGAAGGAGTGACTTTAGCTAACAACACCGAGATAACTGATGGACACATTTTATTCACTTTGGATTTGATGAGACAAGTTGAATGGGAGTCTATGGAGCCGGAGGCTTTTTGGAGCCGACCTCTAGTGGCACTCGCTGGTATTGCAGCAGTCCCGTGAAGTCTCCGTCTCACCTGTAGAAGCCGAGGTGCCACTTGCCCACCATGTGAGTGGAGTAGCCGGCCTCCCGCAGCCTCTCGGGCAGCGTGTCCATGTGTGACGGCAGACAGCTCGGCTGGCTCGGTCGGATGATGGAGTGCTGGAGTCCCGTATGGATCTGATACCTCGAAGGAAAAAACAGGACCAGTCGGTGTTTGAACCAGAGACTCACCGATCCATCCGCTTCGTCTCATCAGTAACGAGATCATTCAGAGCAGCGCACTTCATTTGTTGCTTCCTGTGATTCTCTAACATGAGAATTTAACTTCTGTGGATCAATAACATCTGAAAAAAGTTATTTAAAAATGACTTTAAACTTACGAAACTTTATTTATTCGTGATGAGCAGCAAAAATGAAAAACAACTTATGATTAAACATGAACGAGAAGCTTTAAATAAACTAAATATAAAGAAGAGAAATGAAAACTTGTGTGAAATACGTCAAACATCCACAAACAAGGTGGAATTCTCCTTTAAAAACCTGATTAGTTTCTTTATTACGTGTCATAAATGAGGATGATGACAATTTGTAAGTATAACATCCCTTTAATCCCTTTAGAAATTAAATGTAACAAGAAGCTGAAGATATTTGGTAAAAATATGATCAATAACAAGTAAAAAGAAGGGAGAATAAATGGTTAATATTGTTCTTTAAGGATGTACTGACACATATTAAGAGACTACAAGAACCAAAGCTGGAAAAAGAATGAAAGAAAAAGAAAAAGAAAAAGAAAAGGACATTAAGCTTATTATATACTAAAAGTGGCGACATGAGAACCGAGCAGCGAATTAAACCTTCAACGGGACGAATAAATGATGGAAAATATGTGGAGGCTTTTTATAAATGCTTCATGTTGCAAAGCTGTTTCCAATTAAGATTTAAGTAGGAAAAAAATATACTTGAAACAATCTGACAATAAGACCAGAGGATAATAATTAAGAGTTAACGAGACAATTTGGGATATTGGCTAAAAATTCAAGTCATTTTATTTGGACCAAAAATACCAAAACAATTTTGTGGTTTGAGCTTCTAAATGTGAGAACTTGCTTCACTTTTCCTATAATATCACTTTAAATTGGATATCTTTTTGTTTTTTGACTGTTTATTGGACAAATTGAGACGATTTAAAGACGTTATTATTGACATTTAATGGATTAAATGATAAAAAATATCCACTAATTAGGCTGAGAAAGAATAATACTGAACATCTGATGAAGTCAAATCTTTCTTTCCCTCAAAGTCACATCGATTCGGTTAAAACTGTGAAATAAGACGCCGTCTCTGACGGAGGAGGTGGAGGAGGAGACGGTGGAGGAGGTAGTGGAGGAGGCGGAGGAGGCGGTGGAGGTGGAGGAGGAGGCGGTGGAGGTGGAGGAGGAGGCAGTGGAGGAGACGGAGGAGGCGGTGGAGGAGGTACTGGAGGGGGCAGAGGAGGCAGTGGAGGAGGCAGAGGAGGCGGTGGAGGCAGAGGAGGAGGCAATGGAGGAGACGGAGGAGGTAGTAGAGGGGGCAGAGGAGGTGGTGGAGGAGGCGGTAGAGATGGAGGAGGAGGTAGTGGAGGAGGAGAGGGAGGAGGCAGAGGTGGAGGTGGAGGAGGAGGTGGAGGAGGAGGTGGAGACGGAGGAGGAGGTAGTGGAGGAGACAGAGGAGGCGGAGGAGGAGGCAGTGGAGGAGACGGAGGAGGCGGAGGAGGCGGTGGAGGAGGTAGTGGAGAAGGAGAGGGAGGAGGCGGAGGTGGAGGTGGAGGTGGAGGAGGAGGAGTTGGAGGTGGAGGAGGAGGAGGAGGTGGAGGAGGAGGAGTTGGAGGTGGAGGAGGAGGAGGAGTTGGAGGAGGAGGAGGAGGAGGAGGTGGAGGTGTGTTTACCTGCCGGTGATCAGCTGGCTGCGTGACGGTGTACAGATCGGTTGGACGTAGTAGTTCTCCAGCTTCACTCCTTCTGCTGCCAGCTTGTCCAGAGTCGGAGTCTTGATGGTCGGGTTGTGATATCCGATGTCGTTGAAGCCCTGCGACGGTTTGAACGTTAAACTGCTTCGAACTCGTGTTTCTGACTTCACGTCGTGTTCAAAGTCTTCAGATTAAAAAGGTTTTTCGGGCGTCGATCGTCTGAATATTTTCTCCGGCGGCCGAATCGGTCGTCTCGTCACGATCTCAGAGAACTCACCTGGTCGTCGGTGAGGATGAAGATGATGTGCGGCGGGTTCTTCGTCCTCCCCGTCGTCTCCTCGTCGCTCCGCTGCTTTGTTTTAAACTGATGAGGCGCGAGGCCGTCGATGCTGAGGAGGACGGTCAGCGCCGTCAGAGCCGCGGCCGCCTGCATCGTTGCAGCCGGACTCCTGCAGGAGCGAAACAAAAGAGTCCTGAAAATACAGCAGGACAGAAAAACCCAGCGAGGAGCTCAGAAACGTTCGAGTCGGCACAAATTCACACGAGCGTGCCATCGCTGCAGGACCGACTGTAGATCATAAAACCACATTTGAGACGGACTCGCCAACTCGGCCGCGACTGAGATCTGAAACATCCATCTGGTGGACAGAGATGAAGCTCAGAGGGCGTTTTAACCGTTTACAACCTGCTGAAGAAACACAACAACATTCAAAGTGATGGAAATATGAGCAGAGGATCAGAAACACGGAGAAGTTTGAGTTTAAAAGGTCTAAAATACAACAAAGAGTTCTGTAATTCTAATTTAATTGTACATATAATAAAAAAATAAACAGATTAAACAGACTACATAAAAAAAAACATACAGGCTTCAAACTACGACCTGAAAACAACTAAAGTAAGAACGGAGTTCAGATTTATTTATTTTCTTAAATTCTGATTTTTTTTTTTGGGGCCTTTATTTTGAAAGGCAGATTCAATCAATTCAAATCAGTTTTATTTCAGTTTATAGTCACCTCTGTAAAATGGTTCTGATCCAGAAGTGTCTTCAGCTGCAATACCAGCGAGTGCCACTAGAGGTCGGCTCCAAAAAGCCTCCGGCTCCATAGACTCCCATTCAACTTCTCTCATCAAATCCAAAGTGAATCAAATGTGTCCATCAGTTATCTCGGTGTTGTTAGCTAAAGTCACTCCTTCTTATTAGTTTTCTGGAGGTCCATCTGAAAATAATCCCTCATTCATTAGAAAAGAAGATTCAAGAACACCTGTTTTTGGGGGCGTGTCTGTTTGATTGACAGGTCTGTGGTGCATTCAGGTTACAGGTTTTCATGCATCCAGTTTGTACTTTGAGGCCTTTTAGTTTCACTGTTTGTTTACATCCTTTAACTTTAAAATAAAACAATTATTGCACATTTTTTGTGCTCAGTCGGGCATTTTTTTAAATAAAATTTCAGTATTTAATTTGGTCAAATGCAACTTTAAACTTTCTACCAAAATAAATCAGATACTAAACTCAGTATAAATTGAAGTGTTTGCCTTTAACTTTTTGTGGACACTTCAGTTTCTGACGATGCTGTCGAGCTTCAACTGACAGTTTATGTCACTCTCGATTGATTTGTTGATTATTTATTTCATTAAATCAACTGAAGAATTTGTCAAATAATGTGTTAAAAAAAAAAAAAAGGTTAAAAAAACAAAACTTTTTATTGCCTAACTCTTAATTTTTCTGCAGTTTGAGCAGAGCTCTGTTCTTCAGAGGAACATATAAACAGCAGATTAATTATAATCTATATTAGGTCAGGTGGGTGGTTACTTTATTTAATAAATATATATCATATATATTTAATATATAATCAATCTGTGACATGTTTACAAACGGAGGAACACAAAGAGCAGCGCGTCATGTTGTATTTTGTGAGCAGGCATGATGAAGAACAGCTGCCTCACATCCACTCAGCTGGACCGGGCTCCCACACGCGCGCGCGCACACGCGCACGCGCACGCACACTTATCAATACAACTATTGATAAGTCACTAATACATGTGACGTCACGGTTTAACCAGGTGCAGATCATTCTAACATGTGTGACGTCAGCTCGGCTCTGATTGGCTCCTCATCTGTTCCGCCCATCAGCGGTGATATTTACAGCCTGACTGAATCAATACCTCCATGAAGGATCAATGGGAGTGAAGGGCTCCCCCCCCCCTCCTCCTCCTCCTCCCCCCCCTCCTCCTCCTCCTCCTCTTCCTCACCGCCTCTCTTCAGTTCATTCTTCACTCTTCGTCTCCGGCGAAGTTCGTTTTTTGCGGAAAGTTTCTGGAAGACGCCGCATGTCCTCCAGTCTCCAGCAGAGCCGTCCTTCCGTCCTTCCGTCCTCCGGTCTGAGCGTCCTCTCTCTGCCGATGAAGCGCGAGCGAAGACGAGGCGCGCAGAAACGCACGCAGACTTCCGGTCTGACTTGTCAAAATAAGACACTCTGCATGCGGACTCAAAATAATCCGAATGTATAAACACACATATGTACATATACTAATTAAATGATGGTTCCCCATTCGAAAATACAAATAAAACAATACAAATAAAAATGAATTGGTTGATTTCACTTGCTAATGTTGCTTTAATTATGAGATCCAGCCGATTTTTTTGAAAGGTCTCTGAAGGTCTCTAAATTTTCTCTTTCAGTGCATTTTAATAATTCAATATTATTATTCATCATTTAAGAATTCAATATTGATCAAAACTACTTGAATACATATTTAAACTATTCAAAAATGAAACACTTAATCTTCCCCTTAAGGAGATTGTTGTATATTACCAGGCCAGCTGGCTAAATAACCTAGCTTGTGTTATTTGCACTGTTTTCCCCTCTGACTTGATATGACAGCACAGTGGAAATGGTCAATCTCAAATACAAAAGTGATAACTTAATAAAGGCGTAATTTAAATGCTCAAAGTGTTAAATTTGGGGCAGTTTAAATATGGGCGGAGTCAAACTTTTGACTGGGCGGCGTTAAAACATTTGGCTCCACCCCAAATTGGACAGCGCAGGGAGGGGCTCCTTGATCTGGCTAACAGTTCAACCTGAAGCAGTAACCTCGCTGGCTATTGGAAGCTAACGTACAAAGAAATAACCACTGAGCTCATCGATCATGTGAAACCTCAGCGAGCTGTAGCTCCAATAACTTATTTCATATTTGTAATTTTCTGTCCCTTTTCTGTTGGTTAATGCTTTTAATTAACAGAGAAACTGACTCACTATCAAGATTATTTCTGCCTTCATAGCATCTAAGCCTGAAGTAAAAATGAGTACTTGTGTGCTAACATCCCTCAGCGGGGTAATAATGTAAAATCTGTCATTTCTGCCAACAAAAAAAATGATAAACTCGTAAAATCTTGCTTGTCCTTTTAATTTGAAGGCTGCACTGCTCAACATCCGGTGTTCCCGAGCTCATTTCTGTAACTTTACGCAGGAGAAAACTGCAATAAATCCACAGCAGCTCATTTAGCGGCTCTAAGTTACTTTAACACGTCTCCTGTACGTTGTGGTCGTCGGTCTCCGTGCCGGCGGCGGAGGGACCGCGGACGGGACGTCCGCCGGGCGGTGCGGCGGCAGCCCGCCGGACGGTTCAACAGGCGGAGGAGAGCCAGCTGGCACTCCGGAGAGGAACCAGGAATTTCTCTCCGTCAGGCTGCGAACTGCAGAGATGCAGCAGTGCAGCAAGTCATCCACAAGTAATCAGGATTAGACAGGAAATAGGAGAGATTAAATAAAAGCTCCTGTTATCTCTCATTGGAAATGTTTGTATGCTCCAACAAAAAGAAAAAAATCAGGTCGTAAAAGTAGTCATAAAGGTCAACAGAACAGAAATAAGATAACATTTGCAGTGTCTGCTGTTAAAATTGATCCTATTAAGCACAATAAATGTATAAATATACAACCAATTCTCTAAAAGATGCTGATTTAAATGAGAATTTTTCCTCGTGTGGGAGCAGTTCTTGCACAACTTCCTGTCTTTAGAAATCATTTCAGAAGTTTGAGCTGTGTTAAATAAGTTAATTCTTAATTTAAAAAAGGCTTTGTCTTGTTTTTTGTAATTATCTGTACTGAGGTGTTTATCTTTTACACTGGTATCAAAACATATTTAAGGAATAGCACGTTATTGAGTAAGAAAGAGGAATGCTTTGATGATTTCTTTGTAAAGCTGGCAGATGTGGCATCAGAGGAGAGTTTGGACGGAGAAAACGCAGCATTAAAGCTCCACAAAGGCTCTGAAACTCAAACTGTTCCACCAACCACCACTTTTATTTTGAAAGTTATGAGCAGAAATCCTGTTGTCCCTAACTGTGCCTCTTTTGTCAGTGATGGATGGACAGATGGATGATTGACAGGTCATTTAAAACTATGTTTTAACTTACTTATTGCAAGTCGCTTTGGATAAAAGCGTCAGCTAAATGAAATGTAATGAAATGTAATGTAATGAAATGAAATGAAATGTAAAGAAATGAAATGTAATGAAATGTAAAGAAATGAAATGAAATGTAATGAAATGTAATGTAATGAAATGTAAAGAAATGAAATGAAATGAAATGTAAAGAAATGAAATGTAATGAAATGTAAAGAAATGTAATGAAATGAAATGTAAAGAAATGAAATGAAATGTAATGAAATGAAATGAAATGAAATGTAAATGTAATGAAATGTAAAGAAATGAAATGTAATGAAATGAAATGTAAAGAAATGAAATGAAATGTAATGAAATGTAATGTAATGAAATGTAAAGAAATGAAATGAAATGTAATGAAATGTAATGTAATGAAATGTAAAGAAATGAAATGAAATGAAATGTAAAGAAATGAAATGTAATGAAATGTAAAGAAATGTAATGAAATGAAATGTAAAGAAATGAAATGAAATGTAATGAAATGTAATGTAATGAAATGTAAAGAAATGAAATGAAATGTAATGAAATGTAATGTAATGAAATGTAAAGAAATGAAATGAAATGAAATGTAAAGAAATGAAATGTAATGAAATGTAAAGAAATGTAATGAAATGAAATGTAAAGAAATGAAATGAAATGTAATGAAATGAAATGAAATGAAATGTAAATGTAATGAAATGTAAAGAAATGAAATGTAAAGAAATGAAATGAAATGTAATGAAATGAAATGAAATGAAATGAAATGTAAAGAAATGAAATGAAATGTAATGAAATGTAAAGAAATGAAATGTAAAGAAATGAAATGTAAATGTAATGAAATGTAAATGTAATGAAATGTAAAGAAATGAAATGTAAAGAAATGAAATGTAAATGTAATGAAATGTATATAAAATGAGGCTGAAACGTGGTGGAAGGACGTCTTTTTAAAACCTTGGTGTTTGTCTGTGTCCCATTGGTCCAAACGGTCCAAACGGTCCAAACGGTCCGGGACCCTCTGCCTCTGCTGGAGAGTCTCCGCGTTGCATCCAGCACCAAGTTTCCAACAAACAAAGCGCTGAAAGAGGCGGTGTGTGATTTATTGAGGCCTGATTCACCGGCAGGAACGAGGCCAGACGTTGTTACAGCTCCTTCAGTTGCATCGTCCCAACTTAAAACACGCAGTTTCTCAACTGAAACAATACGAACACTTTATTCAAAACACACTTTAATTTAAACGCAGGTTTAGAAGGTATGAAGATGATTTCTACCAGTAAAACAAAGGTTATTTGTTATTATTATTATACCTTCACTCAAAATCACAACTTACTAAGTTACAAATTTTGACTTATTATTTTATCATTTTCAGAGTAAAAAACTATTTCTGAAAAAATACTTAAGTCAAAATGACACTAACTCAAAAATATTGACTTTCTAAATCCCCAATAATGAGCTATTAAATCAAAGTTTAGGATTATATGTGAAGACGTTTACTTATTCACTTTCTGGGTAAAAAAATTGTGAGGTACCAAGTTCAAATTAAGAGACAGAAAGTCTGAATTTTGATTAAATATTGAAGACTTTTGCTTTATTTATCGATTTATAGACACTCATACTTTTGTCTCCAAAAGTCACAAATTTGATTTACAAACTTTTCACCCTAAAATCTCGGCTGTTTTGTCTTTTTTCCTGATGTGAAGCGATATAAATGCACAAGTCTGTATAGTTGGTCAAAAATATATATCTAAAGTCTTGTTTCTAAACTCTGCAAATTAATCACTGGTGTGTCTAATTAATTGTGCGTTTTGCTTCACAGAAAATGACCCTTTTATGAAGTGAACAAACTAAGAAATAAACATGGTCATTAAAAGGAAACGCAATCGTCTAAACTCATTTTCTATCTGGCTTTCAATAGTATAAATATATTTATGTTGTAAATATGAAATTTAACTTTATTTAGACATTTAATCTGCTAAACATTCTTCTAAATGTTTATTTTAGTTCTCTAACTCAGTTCTGTCCCTTTTATTTCCAGTCTCTATGGAGACAGTACGCGCTGTCCTCGTCCTCGTCCTCCCTGCGTCCTCTTTAAAAACAAAAGACAACAAATCAAAACTCCATTTCCCATGCTGCATTTCGAAGGGGGGCGTCGTCACCGCACGTGCGCAGGCTGCACAGCGAACACGAAGTGAAGTGTTAATAACAGGACAATAATACTGGAGCCGGAGCGCGTCCCCCGCCGGTCCAGTTGGACACCATGGCCTCGGAGGAGGACGACGCGCTGCTCTTCCTCATCTACCAGCACCTGAAGGTCAGCGGCTTCCGGAAGGCCGCCAAGGTGCTGGAAAAACACGTTTCTCAGGTGAGAAGTTCGGTCCGGTTCTGCCGGACCTGCAGCCCGGTCCGGTGTGAGGCGACCTGACGGGGCTCGTTTCTGTTATATTTATTACCAAGTAGGTTTTTAATGCTGTTTGTTGTCGTGACACGCGCGTCCTGCATGAAAGCTGTTCTATGAAATATAAATGTGCTCGTGCACTGAGTGTGTGTGTGTGTGTGTGTGAGTGTGAGTGTGTGTGTGTGTGTGAGTGTGTGTGTGAGTGTGTGTGTGTGTGTGTGTGTGTGTGTGTGTGTGTGTGTGTTGGGGGGGTTGAAGCGGCCCGGGCCTCCTGGAGGAAAAGAACATAATGTTACCGGAGCTGCTGCAGCCTCAGGCGCCCCCCCCCCCCCCCCCCTCCGCTGACGCCCCATTCAAAACCTCCATTCACTTTTCTCCAATTTAGTCATAAAGTTGTCAGATTTTATTTAAATGCTCTATAGCTGCAAAGAGAAGCAGATTAATGGATCATTTGATCAACAGCAAATTAATCAGCAACTATTCTGATCACCAACCAGTTACAGTTGTTAACCAAGCAGAACTGACTAACGTTGGCTTCCCATTATAGTGCAGAACATATTGTTGGATTTTGCATTGTTTACGAGACATTTCATGACTTCTCACTGTGCTCAGACTGAAAGTTTTTGTTTTTGTATTTAATAGACCAAATATTCTGTAATAAACATTAAAATGTTGGATCAGTGTGTACATGCAAACACACACTTTCAAATTCTGTAAAATACACAATTCACTGTTCAGCCAGACTCTTATTCACTTGTTTTTTTTGGTATATTCTTTTCGTCCAAACTAAACTGTTGAACCGACTCCGAGTGGAGTCACTGCTGTTGCT
>NW_027185422.1:152500-207500 GCF_022577435.1 Embiotoca jacksoni | reverse complement strand
ACAACGGAAAGGAAACGCTCATGTTTTTAATGCAGCGGCTTCACGAATCTGATACTGAACAGAAAAACAATTCAATTTAATCTCAAATATTCTTTCATTAAAGGTAAACTCTGAGTTGTATTCTCCTTCCTGACGGTTTCTCTATAGATTGAAGGTGAATAGAAGCGCTTGTTTTGATGGTAAAATCGTTTGCGTTTAGAAGTGAGATTGTGATTAATTGTGCAGCTCTAGTGTGTATTCAGACACTCATTATCCTCCATTATAGAGCTCCACCGCTGCCCCAAAACTATTAAAGACACACCAATGAGCTACACCCGGTCCCACATGCACCGTTTTTCTACTAAAGTACTCCTCAGAGCCGCTACGATCAGTCACCAACACACGCACCGTCTCCAGAAGTAAAAACATCCTTAAATGTCGATCCATGTTTTACAGTCCGCTCCGACTGAAGTGTCCGAAGCATCTCAGAAGGCAGAAAGCTCCGTCTCTGTCTCGGCAGACTCCGAGGAGACGGCCGAACCCGCCCGGGGCGACTCCGGCCCGGCGGACCCCCGGCGACCTGCCTCCGATCGGGACGAGGAGCCACCGCGGGTCCCCGATCCAGTCGAGGAGCGCCGAGATGAGCCGGAGAAGGTGAGACGAGGCTGACGAGTCTTTTAGGTTCTTATCAGTTCTGGTAGTTTTGAATGTTTTTAATGCTTTGAGGAGTTGAAGCTGTTGATCAGATATTCTGCTTTGTTCCTGTGTTTTCCTTTTCTGCAGGATATCGGTCACTTTTCTGTGAAGATGTGACACTCAAACGTAGCTTTATTCATAGTTATTGTGTTATGTTTGTCTGTCCTTCACACCGTCCTCGTCCTCCACCTTCCTGCTCTGAAACAAACAGAACCGTTAGTCGTCGTTGCCTCGTGACTCAGCCGAGCCTCGGCTGCACATCTGAAAGCGATTGTGTGGAGAGCTGCGACTCACTGAGGTGCATTGTTTGTATTGTTCAGCTGCCAGCAGGCAACGCTGCGACAAGCATTTCTCTGCTGAGTCGGCACATTTTTAAGACTTTTTTTTTTCCTGGAGGATTAAGATTACATTTGCGTGACCAACAAGGCTGGGTGTTTTCTTAAAATTATACACTTGGGATTAAATATTGGAAATAACCTCTAAAAAATAATTTGAAAGTCCAACATGAACAGAAATGCCAACTTTAATCAATATTTAAGTTGAGTGCCAGTTGGCATTAAATTCAGCCGATCATGAGGCTGCACACTGAATTAAATTATTTATAACCTACTGCAGTTTTATTGATTTTTACATCTCTTTAGCCTCTCATGACATTATTGATTCTGCAGCAGCTTTTTCTCCAAAATTCTTTTAACATTGACCTCATGAATCATTCCTGTTTATTAAACTCTTGTAGTTTCATCCATATTGTTTTGTAGTTTAATCCATCCATCCATCATCTAGACCCGCCTTATCCTGAACAGGGTCACGGGGGGGGCGGAGCCTATCCCAGCTCACATTGGGTGAAGGCGGGGTTCACCTGGACAGGTCACCTGTCCATCACAGGGACACATAGAGACAGACGGAAACAAAGACCGTTCATGCTGTCATTCACACCTCAGGGACATTTGTAGAACCACCAGTTAACCTGGTAGCATGTTTCTGGATGGTGGGAGGAAGCTGGAGAACCGAGAGAACCCACACAGGCACACGGAGAACCTGCAGACTCACACAGGAAGGCCGGGATTCGAACCTGGAACCTTTTTGCTGTGAGGCGACGATGCTAACTACTGAACCGCTGTGCCGCAGTTTAATCCAATATTTTTATATTTTGTAGTTTCAGCCAACATTTAATTTAGTAGTTTTTTCTTTCATTTTATTTTGTAATTTCGTCGAGCATTAGTGAGACGAGTCGACAGACTGTAAACAGATTATTTCCCAACATGACGGCGTCTCATTGTTTGTATAAAACTGCTCGTTGTCACGTGATAAACGAGGAAGCTCAGCTCCTCCTACTTCTGGGTGCAGTGCCGTTACTATAGCAACCACTGAGACGCAGATCGGATCGGATCCCCTTCAGGGACTTATCTTATTGAGTTCAGCGTTACCAAAACTGATTGAAGTTATGGACAAAACTATCCTATGATTCCTCCTGGATTAAAAAATGAACGCTTCTTTTAATTGTCATCATCTTTCTTTCTGCTTCCAGGAGCCACAAGCTGCCGTGAACGCTGCAGAGGATGAGGAGGATGAAGAGGGGACGCCTGCAGAGGATGAGGAGGATGAAGAGGGGACGCCTGCAGAGGATGAGGAGGATGAAGAGGGGACGCCTGCAGAGGATGAGGAGGATGAAGAGGGGACGCCTGCAGAGGTACAGCACAGCCTGATGTTATGATATCAGTGAAGACCCTGCAGGGGCTTTTTATTATTATTTATTATTATTTATTTCCACAATGTTTAAAAATCAGAGTTTAACTTTTAGTGTTTCGGATTCACTAAAAGAGTCAAAGAAAGAAACGAAACAAAAAACCTCTTCATGTCTGCAGTCACAGACTGACGTTGACCTGTTGATTCCTCCTGCAGCAGCCCGGCCGGGCCGACTCCGCCCCCTCCGGCGAGGAGACCAATGAGCAGCCGGCAGAGACGGAAGCCCCGCCCCACGACGGTAGGGCGAACCAATGGCTGATCTAATAGCCGGGTTGTTCTGTAACTTTTACATGTGGCGTTTTTTCTGTCTCCTTCTCACCGCGGCGACAAGAATCACACGCCGTCGTGAAGAAGCTTCTCCGAGGATTCAGAGTGACGGCGTTCATCTCCGACGGCGTTCATCTCCGACGGCGTTCATCTCCGACGGCGTTCATCTCCGACGGCGTTCATTTCCGACGGCTCACGTTTCAGAGCCGCCGACACCATCCGACCGCCGGCTTTGTTTCCAGTTAGAACAGATTTTTAAAGTTATTACTCTCCGCTGCACTTCAATAAAAGTCATTGCAAGGTTATTGATTTAGGAAAAATATATAAAATCTTGTTAATGTACAATTTATTTCCTGATTAAGGATTTAAATCTTTCCCAAAAAGTGAAGTTAAATCATCATAAAATTGCTTTTGATTTTACCAATAAAAAAGAAGCTGAAAATCCTTCTAATTTAGATGCAGGAACTCCTGATTATCTGAATAAACTGACTTTAAAAGTTCTCCACAAGCATTTGCAAAAAGAGAGTTACTAATGAAGTAGTTTCCTTCATTTTACTCTGGACATATTTTTTCCATTTTATTTGGCAGTAAGAGAATCACGCTGCATTTCCTCTTCTGGCAGCGTCTTTGTCTCCAGCTGTTAAAGCGCAGGACGTTTTCATCATCTCACTTTATTTGAATAAAAAAGGAGAACAGGAAGAAAACCGAGCGAGACGGCCTCCAAGTTCACCTCCAGGCGTTTCGGATTTCAACGCCAAACCTTGTAAAGAGTTTGAAGGAGAGAAACGACGCTCCGACCAGTTTTTCCACGTCGTCACTCACTTTGTGAAACTTCTCGGAGCTCGTTAACCAAAAACGGAGCGAAGACGAGTCTTGAGAGTTAAACTCATCTGAGGATTTCTAAACACTTTGGAAACTAACCAAAAAACTGATGATACAAGATCTGTTGACATTCATGTCCCCCTCACGGATAAGTTGGAATAACTTCCTGTTGTTTTAATCTTTTTCAGACCCTGACAGTAAAGAGGAGAAATCTGAGGTACCGCACCACTTTTATTTTGAAGTGATGAAGTTTAAAGCGTTTACAGCGCTGTTATGTCTTTACCGATAATCTAAACATAAGAACGTGATTACAGTAACGGTAATAACTCCTGTCTGTGTTTCACTCAGAATAAAGAGCAACGTGACGTCACGTCCGAGCTGAAGCTCGAGGACGAGACGGAGACGTCGGCACCCGCGGAGGACCAGAAGGACGCTGCAGACGTCCCCGTCCATCACACGGGTACAAATTCTTCTCCAAAAATAAAACACGCCACGCAACTCTCTTTATTTCACTCATATCCGGAACAATTTTTCCGACATCTTTTAAACATGTTCCTGCAAAATCCCTACAAATGTTAATCAATAAGAATCTTGTTTTTTAAATATTAAGCATCAAATTCTGTGATTTGTCAAAACATAGTTTCAAAATCTTCTCCAGCTCTGAATAATTACAAATAATCCTAAATTGGTTGATTTTGTCTTTTCAAATTATTTTGACTTTGCTTTTTGTAATTTTGCTTTTTTTGTGTTTTGTTTTTTATTTATGTCTGTCTTCAAATTTTCAATATCCACAAGGACTGAATATCAAAATATATTGTATGTTTATATTTATTTAACCTGCAATAACACATTTCTTTTGGGGCCACATGGAAGGCTGCAGGAGCATGTTCTCAATATGTTAATATGTTGTACATTAAAACAACCAGCAGTTATAGTGTAACTTTAAGTCCAGTATTTACTGTACAAAGAAGCTGTTTGAACAACTCCTGAAACAGAAAACGATGCTGTGAGAGTGAATCAGAACCGTGAGCTGCAGATTCAGCAGATTCGTTACTGCTGGGTTTTAACAGGACATCTCTGTTGTAGAAGAGCCAGAGGACCCCGATGTCTCCATCGTCCTCAACGTCCAAACTGAAGACGGCGAAGCCGCCGAGCGAGAAACCAGCCAGCTGCTCCCTGAGGAGGCTGCAGAGTCCGGAAGTCCCAAGAAAAAGAAAAAGAAGAACAAAAAGGACGTCGAGACTCCCGCAGCAGAAACACCGATCGCAGAAACACCGATCGCAGAAACACCGAGCACTGATGCATCTGCCACAGACACACCCAGCGACACTCCTCTGACCTGCAAGTCTGCCAAAAAGAAAAAGAGAAACAAAAAGAGACACGAGGAGGAGGCGCAGGAGGCGGCGCAGGAGGAGGTGCAGGAGGAGGCGCAGGAGACGGCGCAGGAGGCAGCGCAGGAGGAGGCGCAGCCTCTGGTAACTCCATCGGAGAAGAAGAAGACGAAGAAGAGGAAAAGAGGGACAGATGAAGTGGAAGAGAAAGAAGAGGAAACTCCTGTCACTCCTTCTGAAAACAAAATTAAAAAGAAGAAGAAGAAGAAGAAGGTGGAGGAGGAGGAGGTGGTAGGAGGAGTGGTGGAGGAGAAGACGGTGGAGAGTCCCGTGAGTCCAGCAGAGACGACAGAGGAGAAAAAGAAAAAGAAGAAAAAGAGGAAAAAGGAAAAGGAGGAGCTGCAGTCTGAAGGAGAACCAGCAGGTGGCGACAAAGACGCAGAAGAGGAGCTGGAGACCGACGGTGGTGAGAGAGTAGAAACATGTTTTTAATAAGTGATGGTTCATACTTCATGTGGACTCCTTATCAATACTAATGATTGAAATGTTGGTGTTTTTTTACAGAGAAGCTCAGTAATTGGTACATTTTTCTCCACCTCTGTTTCTGCAGTCAGAAACTCTTCTCTGCTCTCCTCGGCCAATAAGAAAAACCGCCTCAGGAAGAAGCTGAGCCTGAAGAAGAGATTAAGACTACAGAAGAAAGATGTGATGACGAAGAGGAAGACGAAGAGCAGGACCGTCCCTGCAGGGCCGAACCTCCCGGAGAGAAAGAAGTGAGTACGATAGCGTGACTCTTCTTAAATATTCTGGACGACATGTTATAGTATGACTTTTTACATTTTTTTTTATCATATTTTGGATTATGCTATAGTATGAATAAAAGTCACATGTCGTCTAAAATATGAATAAAAAGTCACACTATAGTATAAAATTGAAATAAAATATATACTTTAAAAATCAAACGATGATTTAATTCTATTAAGAATAAAGTCAAAACTACACTAATATTTTCAATTATATCCTGTTAAATCCACGAAAATGACCATTTTCCAGACAAAGACGCATCGAAGAGGAAACTGAGGAGACGCCTCGACCAAAGCCAAAGAAAAGACCTCGAGTCGACGCTGCCCGGGAGGACGAGACGCCAAAGAGGAAGAAGAAGATTAAAACAAACAGCGAACAAGAGAGTTCGTCAAAGGAGAACCAACCTCCCCGGGCCGAGAAGGAGAAGAAGAGAGCGACGCCGGCCGACGATCGGAGCGCCGCCAACGGCCCGACTCCTGAAGACGAGTCGTCGGAGCCTTCGAACGAAGGGAGGAAGAAGAAAAAGAAGCCGAAGGCAGCGAAAGAGACGGCAGAAGATTCAACTCCCATCACTGATGTTCCCACCAAGAAAAAGAGTACGAGTTTCTGTTGGTTTGTTTCCAGTTTATTTTGAGTTTATCCAGAATGGTGCAGCCCTGCCTTGTAGCGTTAGACTCATTGATAAACTTCCTGAACTGTGACTCATAATGCCGATATATCCACAGAGAAGAACAGATTAAAGGAGCAGCTGGAGGACGGAGAGGCTGCAGACACTCCTGCAGCTGTTTCTGTGGTAAGAAACACTCCTGAAAAACACTTCACTCAACTAAACCACAAGTTTCCTCTCAAATCAAATCAACAAATTTCACACGTTTTCTTTCATGTTTTCCAGAAAAAGAAAAAATCCTCCAAAAAGAAGATCAACTGATTGAATCTGGTGAGCAGAAAATCTAAATTTGTAATCAAACTTCTTGGAAGAGAAAAAGGTAAGTGTTTGTTTTCTTCTTTGACTTCTGGGTCAATCAAGAATGTTTTAATGTGATTTTACGATTTAAATTGAATTGTAAACCGTTTCAGAAAAGCTTTAAAGGGTTTTGAAAGAGTCCATCAAAAAAAACAGTAAAATCTCTTTCAAAACACTTTAGAGATTTTCAGAAACGGTTTTTCCAATGAAATTAAAATCTTAAAATCACATTAAAACACTCCTGAAGTCGAAGAATCAGTTCAACACGCAGCGTCGCTCTCACTTCCATCTGAGCATGTCTGGATTTACGGAGGATTCATCTGGATTTTCTTTGACTCCTCCAGTGTTTTCTCAGGTTGAACGCAGGAGGAGGAGGAGGAGGAGGAGGAGGAGGAGGAGGAGGAGGAACCCGGGAGCTCAGAGATCTGTAATGTTCGTGCCTTCTCTCCTGATTCTTCTGTCTGAGATGAAAAGAATCTTTCAGTCCCGTTTCACTGCTTTCTGTTCTTTAAACTGTGAATACAACGACGTGTGACGTTTGTTTACAAGTTGAAACCCCTTCAGCAGGTTTGGGATGTTTCAGAGTCGGACCTGGTTGAATTACAGCGCCGAGCCTCCAAACTCCCCGAGAACCCTTTAAACTGGGAGCTCGGCCCATTTAAAGCTTCAGCACATTATTTAGAAATTCTGTTGTTTTTTTTTTTTTATGATTTACAAAACAAGCCAAAGTGTCCTCTTAGATTTAAAAACAAAGAATAAATGAACATGATTATACATTTTCTCAATCGGTGCAATTAAAAAGTCAAATTTGGTCCAAAACCACAACATATTTAAAATCTAGTGATCAAAGTGAGTTCAGTTCAGGATGTTTGGAGGCTTTAAAATGATCACTAGTCCGGTTGTTTCGACCACTGAGCTGCTCTGTCTGCAACCTGCACTTCATCAAAGGTCATAGAAATTGTGAAGGGGAACTTTTATAATTCGATGTTTGTCTTCTTCCAGTCAGAGACGTTAACTAAACACATGAACGTCTGACAAACTGTTGGAAAACTCCTTCGTCTCTTAGTTTCTGTTAGAAATGAGCTTTAAAAAGGAAACAACTGTGAAACTTTAAGATTTCATGTCTGTCAGTAACCAACTTTTCTTTTTAGCTTCAAGGTACAAACTGTAGTTTTGTTTTGAGGAGGAACTTCCTGTGATGCTTGTTTACATTTCCTGTCGGTTATAAAGCTGTGAACTTCTTTTTTTGTTGTTTTCTACTGTTAACTGATGAAATCCTGTTGCTGTAGTTTGGAGGGACTTTGCTCTACTTTAATTCTGGTTCTGAAGGACCAAAGCGTTCAGATACCGAGCGGGGAAAATAAATCAAACGAACTGCTATAATTTGTTTGTTTTTCCTCTCCCCGTGTTGCACACGGTGCGTTCATGTCACATCGGCGCTGCTGTAATTACCGCCGTCTGAGTCAATATTCAAACTGATCAATCTGAAAACATTAAAAAAGCAAACAAGGCAGCATGTTCACTAATTCACCTGATGTTTGTTTCAGGTAGTTAAACCCAAATATAATGGATCTCCTGTCCATCCGATATGACATGAACACAGTATAATAATATAAATGGTCCTCCTGTTTGATTTCCTGCTCTTAAACTGCACATCTGTCTTCACACTGAAGTTCAGAAACTTCTGAAATATGCAACAAGATTAAACTCAGGATTTAAAACTTTAACACGTTTCAAAAGTCACCATTTGAACATCAAATTTGTTTATGAGAATAATAACTAACAACAAACTATTTAGTAATTAATTTAGTTTACTTTGAAAAAATGTTAAAAAGTTTTTTAAACTAACTTCACATTAATTTAAGTGACAGTTTAGAAACTAACTTTTCATTAGTTAATTAATACTTCTGATAAAACAGCAATTCAGATTGTGCTTCTTTTGTACCCCTTTAAAAAAAAAAATTAATCAGCACATGCTATTAATTAATTCATTATTTGTTTTTAACTGGAATCTGCCCAAATTCAGTTAAATTATTATTTTTTTTAATTCTGTTTCTTTGTAAAAACATTTTTCTTTTTCCTGAAACATCTAAAGCAGTTTGAACCGTTTGAGCTCAACAAGACATTATTTCAACTTCTAAACTCCAAAGAAGCCACAATTAAATGAAATTAGACGATAAAGTAATGCGTCCTCTTTTTTCTAGATAGTTTGCTGGTAACGTTCCTCATTATCTCCTAAAACGGTCACACAGATTATAACATTTACAGATGTAAACTGTTGTTTTTTTCTGCCTCACGTAGTTTCTGAATGTTTCACTCTGTCCTGAAACTTTCTGTTTCTTCCATTAAAAACATTTTCTCTCAAAATCGACTCTTCAGTTTATTAACGTACATATTCTAATTCACTTAAAGTGTGAAGTACTTTAACTCAGACATTCAGCTACAGATATTTGTGTGTTCGTTTGTTGTGTACAGGTGAAAATGATTTGCACAAAAATATATGCTCATTTTGAATTTGATGCCAGCGACATGTTTCAAAAAAGTTGTGACAGAGGCAATAAAAGACTGCAAACAGTTCAACAATCTAAGAATAATGTTCCTCAACGTAAAACTACAAAGAATTAGTGGATTTCATCGTCTACGGTTCATAATATCATTAAAAGATTCAGAGAATCTGGAGAAATCTCTGAACACAAGGGACAAGGCTGGAAACCAATATTGGATGGTGGTGATCTTCGGGCCCTCAGGCAGCACTACATTAAAAACACACTATTTTGGAGTGGAAATCACTGCATGGGCTCAGGAACACTTGTGAAAATCATTGTGAAAATGTTTTCGAAGGCATCCTCAAATGCAGGTTAAAACTCTCCAAAGAAGAAACCAGATAGAAACATGATGCAGAAGCGTCGCCACCTTCTCTTGGCACTAATGAATAAATGCCTGAAATTCGTTCTGAAAATTATGGACGCTGCGTCCTCTGGGTTAAAGAGGGGAGGGGCCAAAGAGGTTCTTTGTTCTATTTTCAATTAAATATGTGTTTAAAAGTTTTTTATTTACATTTTACACAGCGTCCCAACTTTTTTGGAAACAGGATTGTAATAATAACCGTAAAAAATGGACCTTCATTCGGTCCTGAGTCTACGGCCATCTTCCTGCCGTGTCAGTGGTTTGTTTTCTCCTGTGAACAAGGAAGTCATTGATGGTTAAAAAACCAAAGAATCACCAACTCTGACAAAACATTTTCAGGAAGGTTTTTTACGTGTTTTCCACTCAATTTTAGACCTAAAGTTTCATCGAACTTCATACAACCTTCAAACTCAAAGAAACTTTTCATTAAAATGATTTTCTGTCCTGTCGCTGCATGAAACACCCACACGGACACAAAGTGCAGCACAATCACTGAGTGACACTCGTGTGGGGACGTTAACGGCAGACGAGATGTTCTTGACTGTGATTACACATAATTACAGAGCTGATGCTGCGTATGGTCGGCAGCATTAAAGTGGCCAGAATGACATCTGTGGCATAATAAATTTCTTTTATACGACTACGTCTGCCATCAGGAGGAATTTTCTTCAAGGTGTCACATTGAAACGTTTGGACTTTACTTCATCTCATACGTTTTCATGGTTTAAACACTTATTCTTTTCTCTGTAACTGCTGCTCTTAAGAGTGCAGTGTAATAATTGGCCTGATTGTGTCATTAAATATGAACTTTGGATCCTCTTTGATCCAAATTAAAGGACATTTCTGCAGCTGTGGAGGGACTTCATGGTGAATGATGAGCTTTTTTATTGGGGAGAACTCACCCGCCTCTGGCGTCTCCTAACACAGTGGACCTTAAAGATAACTAAATAAAGCAACTGTAGTCCTAACATGTTTAAATAGACTGTGTCAATGTGTGTTATCCTGATAAACATAAGAAGAATCCATTTTAAAACTAAAGTTCAAACATATGACTGCATCAAAGTCAAACAAACAAGAAATACTATTCTTGTTCTTTCTGTCAGTGTTTCCATCAAAAGGACGGAAAATATAAAACAAGTGAATTTACAGTGTTGCTTAAAAGTGCACTCTGAAAAAAATATATTTCTGCATAAATCTTAGCCCTAAAACATCATCACATTTTCACACAAGAAAAAAGTAAACAAAGTAGAGCCAATTAAACAAATGACATGAAAATATTACGATTGGTTATTTGTTTTTTAAGAAAAATTATCCAACTTCTGAGAATCTGACATTTTTAGTCATATTCATGCAGAAATATAGAAAAATCTAAAGGATTCACAAACTTGAAAGCATCAATGTAAAACCAGTGAAACCAAATATTTCACAAAAGTTGAGCTTTTATAATATCTGATTTTACAAATAGTCTCTGAGATAGAAAATTATATAAGAATTAAAGGGTTCTATTTGAAGTAAATCACAGTAAAAATGTCCCAATTTAAATGTCTCATTAAGGCATCATGGTGAGCAATTAACTTGGCAATCATTTTCTCAAGCGATTTATGAATTCTTTGGTCAATAAAATATCTGACAGTAAGTACAAAATTAACTTATTTAATAACATGCAGTTTGAAATAAGTAAATTTTGCAGTATTTTTGGATAGAAACGACTTAAATGAACAATCTATTATAAAGAAAATGATGATAGTTAATAATATACTGTCAATTGATTAGTACATTTTCTGTCCTAAAACTCTCAATGGGTTCATTACTAATTAACGTGCATTAATATAATTTTAAATATGACTGATTGATTTGAAACAGGTGCATTTATTAGTTTATGTTAAACGTAAAATCTTCCATCTTCTCTGTGGAAGAGATTTGCTGCTTTCCTCTCACATTTTTCTGAAACAATGAAACACTTCATGTGACTCCAGCTGTGATTGATTGGATGCGATTACCTTTGAGTCGTTTGAAAACACTAAAACACTTTGCAGACTTGCAGACAGCCGCTCGGATGTCGCACGTGTGTGTGTGTGTGTGTGTGTGTGTGTGTGTGTGTGTGTGTGTGTGTGTGTGTGTGTGTGTTTGTGTGTAGGTGTGTGTGTTGCTGTAAAAGCACGCCAAGCTCCATTAAAGTGCTAAATCTGTGTAATCTAACATTCATTTTTCTCACTGAGACAAACGAGCGATTATCTGCGTGAAGGGTTTTTTGGTGCCGAAAACCAATTATGTGTAATTACAGCAGAAAATGTGTGATGAGATTGAAAAGCTGGCAGCAGAGAGAGAGATCAAATACAAGCCGCTGTTTCAGAGCCAGGAGGGCTTTACTGTCGACCCGACACTCTCAGCTCAAACCGGCGCTAAATGACGAGCATCTCTGGAAACTTATTTTTGTTCATTTGTGTAAGTATTCCCGGAGGTGAAGTCCATTTTTACAGAGCAGCGAAGGTCCCGCTGAAACGTCCAGGTATGAAAACATAATGAACCTTTCACCTGAAGCGAACTGCAGCACAATGGAGGTGTAAATATGGAGAGTTGTGCAAATTAAAGCACTCATTCTCTCCAGTTATTACGGATATTGAAAACCAGCTGCTTTCTGAACAGAGACGAGTAGAAAAGCAGCTCGAAGCTCATCTGAAGCTCCACGGAGGAGATTTGAAAGAAAGAGGAATTATAATTTGATTTAAAAAAAAAAGAAAAGGGAAAAAGTCTGCAGTGAGCCTGATGTAACTGTGGCCACTGGAAACAAAAGTCTAAACAGTGAAATGTTGGATTTAAGGATTAAATGTGTGAAATGGTGAACTAAAATAGCTCAAAGTGACAGATTAAGATTGAAAAGATTGGATGAATGCTCATTTTAAATAACTACATTAATGATAATAAATAAAAGTAATGGAAATGATGAATATCTACAGGTAGAAGGTAAAACCATCACTAAATATTGAATTATGATGACATGTAGACGACAGTTATTCTCTATAAACTGGGAGCCAAACAACTTCATCTGAAACTAAACTGACTGCACATGTAATTTATGGATTTGATTTTGTGTTTAAATGTCGTGAGTTGAGCCGAACTTCATCTCCAGCCGTCAGCTGTTAATCTGAAGACAGACTGAGGCTGTTTGGTGGCGATAAAGATATCGATTAAAAACACAAAGTCCCCGAAGCCTCCGTCCCGTCTGCTCACCTCCTGATCAAACTACAGATTGAACTCTGATGTCTCGTTCAGGAACAGACGGACCGTCACGTTTGGTTTACGATGTTCAGACTTTAATAACTGTGATGTTTTATTTATTTATTTATGGTTAAAGTGATTTTAAATTTGTTGTTTAATTTCATTATTAAAATACATCAGTTTATATAAAAAAAATATGAACCAATGTTGCTAATTGGATTTGAAACATTTAAAACATTTTATTTACATTTGTTTTTTTCAAACAGGAAGTGAGGTTTTCGGTTTTCCTTCCGGTTCTATGAAGGATTTTGGTTTGTCATCTTGGATTTTGCCGTTTTTTCTGCACTTGTGAGAAAACTGACAAGAGAAACTCAACATCTTCATCCCTCAAGTCTTCCTCATCTCTACTACCTGAGCTTTCTGCAACAAGCATTGAATTAGTTCGTCCATTCCTCTTCATCCTCCTCCTCATCGTCTCCTAACTGCTCCCTGTCTATAATCATGCAGATGATATATTTAAAACTGTACTTTTTTTTTTTTTTTTTTTTTTTTGTGTATTTGACATTGTTGTTAGGTAGATTGCGTCATAAATTATAATACATTACAATGATGATTAAGGTATTTGCAGATAAATTACGTTAAATAACTTCTGTATCATATTTGATTCACACATTTTTTAAACATAATTTCACGATACAGTAATGTGCAAAATGTAATTATAAATCGCCTCAACACAATATTGGAAAAAACACAAAAGGTCAGTAACAAATAAGATTGTAATATTCGTAAAAATTTAATTTCTAGCTGCTTCCTGCAACTTTTTTTTAACAGATTTCCCGCCAAAAAACCCCCCAAAAAACTACTGCTTGCAGTGCAAAGATTATCCACCAGGGGGCGGAAGACGTGGCAGATTGTATACAATCGTTTTTTTCAGGAAAGTATTCATCAAATTGATGAGTTAGAGGTCCCAGAAACTCATGTAGGAAATATAATCCAAATGGCTTCATAGGGTGAGGGCACAATTAAAAAAATATACCGATAATTTGTTGTTTCTGTTATTTCATCTCATTATCGTCTCCATCTGTCGTCTGCAGCTTCACTTCTCACAGCTGAGAAAGCACAGAAGGTCAAGCCTGTGCCGGAGCTATTACGGGTTGCTTTAATCGCCATGGTAACTGATGCCTCCAAACACCCGACACAGATGTTTTTTTTTCAGACGTTCTTTCTGCAAACAAAAACACATTCGACAGACGAATCTGCGTCTGCTGGAGCGAAGACCAAATAACCGCCAGTGGTTAAAGCTCATTTCACGCCGTGGCGGTTTTTGCAATGCTGATGATGTCAGAATTAGTCCGGACGCACAATCACACCTGCCCGTCAGCACTGCAGCCACTCCTCCTCCTCCTCTTCCTCCTCCTCCTCCTCCTCCTCCTCATCATCATCATCACAGTTTACAGCTTTTCACTGTCCCCAAATAACATGAAATAATCTTAAAAATATAACCTAATGATTTATATTCCTGTTTATAAAGTCAAACAACTGATTAAGAACCTGTAACCACTACTTTTCTCACCATATGTACCGCTGCCTCGTCCTTTTGTTCTTCTTCTCTGCTTCTTTAACCTGCAGAGAATAAACAAGAATAAACAGGAAGTTTAGAGAAAACTCACTTTCTGCACCACATTTTGTTGTTTTTATTTTTTTATTTATGAAAGCAAAACATCGGCCATTTCCTTGCATTTTCTCAGACCAGGTCAAATTTAAAGACAATTAAACTACATCTAAAGCTGGACTTTAAATGTTGTAAAATCGTTGTTCTTTTAGTAAAAATACACACAGAAAAGGGACGTTTTCTTCAGTCGATGAAAACCTTCAAAACCTGGATTCATCAAATCTGACCGAGATTAACAGGAAAACTTTAACAACTAACAGCTTCAGATTTGTGGAAACTTTTAATTCTGAACTGTTCATAACCTCAGTCTGGTTTTGGGACACTATCACAGGCTTGTTTGTTCTGTCCGGGTCTGAAAACTAAGAAGCCAATATCAAAGTGTAATACCACTGAGGGCCACTAGGGGCTCCAACAGACTCATTAAAAAAGCATCAAGTTCTCTCTTGAAATCCAAAGTCAATGTTTTCCACAAGTCATCATGGTGTCATTAGATAAACTCCCTCCTACTGGAAATAATTCATCATTCATTACATATAATTCATCATTCATTACATATTAGGACTCCACCTCTAAATATGGTCACTTCCAGCTCCAAAAAAAACCACAAACCGACGGATAAAATCTAGAACTCAAGAGGTCGGTCGTGTTCAGGGAAAACTTTTAATGTGAAAGGATGTTTTTATTTGAACGTGTTGAAACATCAGTGAGCCGACGGCTTCGTTTTCGATGTGTTGGTGGAAAACTCAGTCCGACCGACCGTGAAACCTGAATTTCATCCCTGAGCGAGACGGATGCGAAGGTGAAGTTGTCCTTATCATTTTGCTTCTATGTGATGCTATTTTCCCCTATCATGACCTCTGACCTCTGAGCAGATGCAGAGAGATGTGAGTTTTTCCCAGCAGGGGGCGCTGTGACTGTGTGTTAGCATGTGACACCTGCTGAGGTGTTGTGGTCCCGAGATTTGTTTGTCCTGCTGAATGAGGTTTTTTTGCTGGCTGTCCTTAAAGCAGCTGAGCAGGGACAAGCAGCCTGTCAGTCAGGAGCCCCTCAGGAGCCTCCCCCTCCCCCCCAGTCATGATGTTTGAGTTTTCAAATAGTATTTAAATGATTAAAAATATTCCAGTTCACGTGTCTAATTTTCTCTGTTTATACATGTATCTGGTTGTAGTGTGTTACTTCCACCAGAAGGTGGCGGTAATGCGTGTAAAAGCTGTTTGTTATCCACATCCACAGATCCGATCACATAAGCTTGGAAATTCTGGAAAACGGCCGAAAAAGTTCTTTTGTTTGTCGGACAAAGCCGGAAGTTTTATGTTAAAATGGTGACGAGGGTTTTTCAGCTCTCCGTTCAGACGTCGTTTACACACCAAATAATTGATTTAATAATCAAGAAAAAAAACTATAATTTGATCATGAAAATAATTGTTAGCTGCATTAATCTTTACAAAAAAAACCTTCTGATCGTTATCTTGTCTTCTTCATTTCCTCGTCTCCCGAGCTGCAGCGGAGCGACACTCCTTCTTTTCTACCAACCAGATGCCTTTTGCATCGTTATTGTTCTGCAAACACTGAATTTTACAACAATTGCAGCGGGACAGCAAAAGAAACAGCAGATTGAACTTGAACGCAACACCTTGAAAAAAAAAAAAAAAAATCCGATATCATCAGCAAAGAGCTGAGGGATGGAGGAGGACGTGGGCGCGAAACTATGGGACAATGATTTTACCCAGCATGCACCGCTGCCAGCGAGATCTTTGTCCTTGTCCCAAACATAGTGAACGTTTTTTACCTGCATAAATAGCAACAAAAAAAACCTTTATCTGTTGGGCTGCAGTTGTCCTTGACGAGCGGTCTAAAAAAAACGGGAAAAAAAAGCATCCTTGAACCCGGGCGGCGAGCACGGAGGCTGAAAACACGGCGAGGCAACGGTTTCACACCGAGACGATTTCAAGCTTCTTTTACAATAATTTGTGGCAGGAAACTGTAAATGTTTTTAGAAGGAGGCACAGGGAGGAAAAAACAAAAACAGCTGTATTTTATTGGATTCAAAGACGGGAAAGGAGACGGAGACGCATTCAAAACTGGATTTACCCAAAGAAACAAAAGGTGTTTTTTTTGTATTTGAGACTGTTGGTTTGACCACAAGTCCTGAACATTGACAGCCGGATATCAGCCGGATAGCAGGTCGCCCTTCTGTGCTGCTTCATACTCAAATTAAAGAAAAGGCAGCGAGAGGATTAAACTGAAGGCCGAAGTCTGAAAAGCTGAGCAAAGAAAAGATGCTCTGAACATTTGAATCCATCAAATATGCAAAAGTTTTTTTTATCGTAAAAATCACAAACAAACAGACTAAAGACGATACTTGATAAAGTCAGTTTATTTTCTGCATCAATATGCTGTAGATTTTTTGTTTTTTTGGTTAAAGCTTTGGCTCTGATTGGCTTCTACTCCGAAGGGCTGAGACTTATGGGTAATGTAGTTTTAGAGAGGTAGCGGAGCCCCTTTTCTTCTACTCGGCTCTCTTTTGGTACCAGGTACTTTTCTGGATTTTTGTTCCCCCACTGCAGAGGGTACCTCTTCAGCGTTACTATGGCGACGCTGCAAGACACACGCAGTGACGTCATCATTAACGTGACACAAAACCGGAAACGTGTGCATCTGTAACTTCTGAAAAACGACGTTAAAAGTAAAACTTATTCTCGGTATTCTCCGGCAGACTGAGGAACACTGAAGGCATCATTACGAGAAAACCTTTTTCCAGATCTGAGGAGAGTTTTTTTTTTAAAGCTAATTAAAGAGGCTGTTTAATTCTGCAGCTTCGGTGTGAAACCGTTTGAACACTACAGGTGAGCTGCTGTTGTCACAGCGGGGCGGCTTTGAATCATCAACTTAATTCTTCACGGCGGAGGAGAGACGACGAGGAGCCGGCGTCACGATCTGCTTCAACATGAAGGAGCTGAAAGTTTCCCCCTTTTCTTTTTTTGAGGTCGGATTACAGATACGAGGACGTCGACCTCCGAACACCTGAACGCACAAAAAAAACAAAAAATACTAAATTTTAGTCTCTGCCTCCAAAAGTAAACTTCCTGTCGGTGACTGACAGCTCAGCATCCGTGCAGCTTTGATCAGCACGAATCATCAGAACGAATGAGGATTAGAAAATATCTGTTTTCACATCTGATCTTATCAGGAGGGGGGGAGGGGGGGGGGTCAACAGGTTTTCTATCAGAAAATAACAGAACTGAGCTCCACCTCTTCATCCGTCGTTTGCAGAATATATAATTTCATCTTCACAAAGATGCTTCAAGACACTTTCAGCAAGGATTGGATGGATTGGAAGCTGTCGCCGTGGTAACCGCCTCACTTTGATCAGTGCTTGACAGGTGAGGCGCAGAGGGACAGATGGAAGAAAAAAAAATACATACATTTCTGATATTGTTTTGATCTGTCGCACAGATTTTCACGCCGTCAATTATTTAAAACCAAAAAAATGACGTAATCGTCAGACAGTTATCATCTGAGCCGACCGATGTCCGTTTCTAACACCGGAGCAGAAAACGCTTTTTGGTTGTTTTGTTTAGGAGGAATATAACTTGACTGGCAGCCTGAACAGAAAACATCCAAATCACAGAGCTTCATATTCTGGGTGGACCTGCATCATTTAGTGAAACTTCGACCTCAACATGTTTCGACCAGCGAAGACTCGCTGAGCAAACATGAAGGAAGGTGACCAGCTACAAAACATCAGCAAAGTCCACCAGGAAACAAACAGACAAAGATAGAAAGCTGCCATCAAACCACCTGAGAGACCAAACTGAGGGTGAAGAGGACCACCGGCGGGCCGCTGACCTGGCGTCACTCTGGTCGACAGGAAAACTCTTTAAACGTCACGGTTTCTAAAACTTGCAGCGAAAATAAAGGAGAAGAGATTAAACGTTGAGTTTCTTTTTTAAACTTGGAGAGAAATGAAATGTGCGTTTTGGTGGCGTCATAAAGTGGAAAAAGAGAAGCTTAATTTTCGATTTGTTTATCCTTCACTTTTTCCTTGCTTTCTTACACAAAACTACAAATTTCCGGTCAATAAAATTCACAGAAACTCAATTATTGATTAATATTTCACGTGTTTTATCTCTAAAGTAAAGTAAAAAGCTAAAAACACATTACCTGGATGAGAAGATAGCCGTGTAGGTTTCCTGGTTTGTGTCATCTCGTCCTCTTCTTCTTCGTCGGCTTTTAGCTTCCCATAGACTGAACGCGCGCGCACGCTGCCCCCTGCTGTCCTGGAGGAACATTACAACCGTAAATAATCCGTTTTAAATAGGATCAGATATTGGGACTGCGACAAGTTTTTACATCCTCCTGTTCACGCTGGACATTCATTGTCAGAAATTGTTCAGTCCTCCTTCCAGGTAAAAACTAAATTAGACAAATCAGGTGGATATCTTCCAAAGTTTCACTAGTTTGAGTCCAAACTTTTATCCTTTTGTTCGTCCGCTGCAGCTTTCTGGTGAAACCTAACGAGGAAACATGGATGTAAAACGACATTCGAAAGATATCTGATTGATTTGACCAATTCAGGCTGCATAAGCTTCACGTTTGCTTCAGAATAAAGTAAAACCAACCGGTCTAACTCCGCCTGGCCTCCTGCTTCGGTCTGAGCTCCATCTCTTGACCCCTAAACTGTCAATCACCAGCAGCTGCAGCCCGGATCCAGCAGCCCGCTCGCTCTGTTGTCCACCTCAGGCAGCAAAACCAATTAGTGTCTGACTAATTCCTCAGCTTTCCCAACTCGGGTTTTATTTTCTTCTCCCCGTGACCACAAAACAATCTGGTGCGCTGACCCGTGTCGGCGCGGGTCAGGCGGCGAGGAGTCGCTGCGGGGCGCCTCGGTGTTGTTGTGATTCACTTCTCCCCCACAATCAGACGCCGTTCGTCCCCGTTCGTGTCTCCAGAAGCTGTTTGGAGCCTCCGATCTTCGTCTTCACCCTGAAAGCACTCCAACGTTCTCAGAGGGAATCACAGAGAGGACGTAACAATCAGCAGAATCACCAGCAGCCTCCCGAACCGAGACGAGACCCGACGCTAACGACCCTCCTGCAACTGCTCACGTCTTCTATTTGCACATGAAATCTGTTTTATTGTTCTCCGATGAGACGTTTTAGAAAACTAGAGTTTACACTTTTGAGTCCGTTTGGCAACGACACTCACTTTCATGAAGACAGTGTGAGCAGTGACTGTAAAACCGTCTCATCAGCAGCAGCGACAGGAGGAACACTTGGAGGAACACTTGGAGGAACACTTGGAGGAACACTTGGAGGAGCACTTGGAGGAGCACTTGGAGGAACACTTGGAGGAGCACTTGGAGGAGCACTTGGAGGAACACTTGGAGGAACACTTGGAGGAGCACTTGGAGGAACACTTGGAGGAGCACTTGGAGGAACACTTGGAGGAGCACTTGGAGGAACACTTGGAGGAACACTTGGAGGAGCACTTGGAGGAACACTTGGAGGAACACTTGGAGGAACACTTGGAGGAGCACTTGGAGGAACACTTGGAGGAACACTTGGAGGAGCACTTGGAGGAACACTTGGAGGAGCACTTGGAGGAACACTTGGAGGAACACTTGGAGGAACACTTGGAGGAGCACTTGGAGGAACACTTGGAGGAACACTTGGAGGAACACTTGGAGGAGCACTTGGAGGAACACTTGGAGGAACACTTGGAGGAACACTTGGAGGAGCACTTGGAGGAGCACTTGGAGGAACACTTGGAGGAGCACTTGGAGGAACACTTGGAGGAGCCGTTCATTTAATTCAGCCTGTGATGTGTTGAACCGTGAAGGGATTCAATCTGATGAAAAGAAACTAGAGATCAACAGATGGAAGCAAAATACTGACCGCCGTGCCATCAATACATTCTCAAGGCTCAGACATTCATGATTTGAAGCTTTTTTTTGTAAGAAAAAACTAGAGTTTGTTTGTTAGTGTTTGGCCGATTGGTGAATAAATACTGAATTCAACATCGTGTGTAGCTGCCAAACAGCTGATCTCCGACTCAGTCTGTGTGCAGTGAGTTTTTATGATGAAAAAAATCTGCTTATTGCATCTGGAAGTGACACTTAAAAAACAGTGGAGAGACTCCGACACAATAGTGTTGCTGCTTTAAAATAAAAACAAGAAGCTTAAAGAGGCTAAAAGGAGGAGGAGGAAGAGGAGGAAGAGGAGGAGGACGAGGAAAGGGAGACGTCGCCAGGGAATCTCGTATTTGATGCAGAGAACAGAGCAACAGAGGAAAAGAGATAAATGGAGATAAATGGAAAGTCTGTGGGGAGCTGCATTAAAGGTAAAAGTGAAAGTGTTGTCCTGCTTCACCTTGACAGCTCCCTCCTCTTCCTCCTCCTCTTCTTCCTCCTCGTCCTCCTCCTCCCCCTCCTCCTCTTACTCACTTTTTCCCTCCTTTTCTGCCTCCTCAAAGACTCTTTTTATTCAGGTTTTATTCATTATATAAACACACAAACTGTGTGTGTGTGTGTGTGTGTGTGTGTGTGTGTGTGTGTGTGTGTGTGTGTGTGTGTGTGTGTGTGCTTAAAGCTTTTAGAGCGTATCATTAATGCTGCTTTCCAAGGCCATTTCATTTTAGGGGAATAATTTAGTTTTTTATGGGTTGAGGATGTTTTTTTTTCTTGGCTTAATAAAGTCCTATCAAAATAAACAGCATTTAAACTGAGGCTGTTTTTTATGGGTAAAAGTTGGTTTTCTGCTGACATCAGATTTTTTAAACTTGGAAACCAGGTCAGATCCATATAAACATTTTTCTTCTTTCACTCATACTTTTATTAAATGGACCCTGAAGATGAGGCGGCGAGTAACGCGGGATAATGACTGTACATTTTCAAAACAATACAAAATAATCTTTTTGTTCCTGAATGGATAAAAAGTTGCATGTTAGTTGTCAACTCAAGCACAAAGAAAAGGATTGGCTGTTAGCTAACCGCTCATTCTGTTTCCACTGTTCCAGCTGAAGCTAAGCTAACTGTCTACAGCTCCAGCTGGTATCGAACTTCTCATCTAACTCTCGGCAAAAAACAGCAAATACTTATTAACTTGTACAGTTCGAACTTTAGAGCTTAATAAATGTCCCTATTTACTATTTATCATCAGTGAGATAGCGAACAAATAAAAGTTTTAAAATATAAAATGTGTGTGAGTGTGTGTGTGTGTGTGAGAGTGTGTGTGTGAGAGTGTGTGTGTGAGAGTGTGTGTGTGTGTGTGTGTGTGTGTGTGTGTGTGTGTGTGTGTGTGTGTGTGTGTGTGAGTGTGAGTGTGTGTGGTGACATGAGGAGTTAATGGCCGTACAAACAGCTTCAGGCTGGATCGACTCCCACGGAGAAGAAACGAGAGCAAAGCACCGCGCCGCCCAAAAACATCATCAAACATTCAAACACTGACAGTCGACTCTGAGATGATTAATGGGAACGAACGTTTCACAGCTCTGATGAAAGAGAGTCAGAACGGGATGATGGAGGAATAAAAAAAACACATTGTGAGAGCGACCGCTTCTATTAGAGAAGAAAAGAGTAAAAGAGCGACACGGGAGGATAAAAACAAGACAAAAGGAAGCGCTGACAGGAGGAAGAGGAGGAAGAGGAGGAGGAAGAAGAGGAGGAGGAGGAAGAAGAAGAGGAGGAGGAAGAAGAGGAGGAGGAAGAAGAGGAGGAGGAGGAAGAAGAGGAGGAGGAGGAAGAAGAAGAGGAGGAGGAAGAAGAGGAGGAGGAAGAAGAGGAGGAGGAGGAAGAAGAGGAGGAGGAGGAGGAGAGCTGCCGATGAGGCTTCAGAGACTCAGCTGGAGGTTCTGCTGATAGAAACATCAGAGCTCCGTCTCTGACTGAAGTCTATCAGCCGGCTGCAGCTCGTCAGGGAGCAGAAAATACGAAACAAAAAAAAAGGAAGAAAAGTCGACGTTCGGCTCAAAGTTCATTGTGCAGATTGAGGAGCTAAAACGACTCCGTTCTGCGAGTCTAATTTCTCCTTCATGGTGTTTCGGTGAGAGAAGTTGATCCGTTACAGATCACCAGAAGACAAGTACGAAGCCACGAGACGGTTTTCTGTTGTGAATACGCAGCGATGCAAATTAAACATGCACACAAGCTCGAGGTCATCAAGGTCAAACACAGAAAACCAACAATCAGCCCTTTTTCTTCTTTCTTCAGTTGTTTCTGCAGCACAAGGCGCTGATTTAAATAACTAATGATGATCAACATTTGCTGGAGGCAAACAAAGCAGCGCTGCTTCTGTACGTCGTGCGCTGACGTGATATAAAATAAGATAATACGTTTAATTACGCACAGTTCTGCTTATTAAAAACAATACGGTGTGCCATGTGGCAAAGAAAATAAATGAAGGGTAGAAAACGCTCCCCGTAACGTATTAATCAAATTATAGAAGAAATATAGTGAGTTACTGTTATGAATATTCAATAAAGGATTTTATGCATTCAGGATGATTTACACATCCAATTAGCATTCTTTATCAACATCCATCTCCGGAGGACTTCAACAGTTTAATAATTAGAGTAAAAATGTTCATGAAAAAAACGTGCAAACAGGTGTGGGGAGGAGCAGCATCGCACATTTAGACAGAAAACACAAATCCCTTATCAGTGAACGCACCGTTGATGCGTTCAGTGTAATCGTATTAGCGAGTTGTCAGTTAATCGTCACGTTTATGTTTCGGAGAAGAGAAGAAGAGGACACAAACGATGCGACAAACGAAGCAGGATGGTTCACCGTGAATAAAAGGTTTTCGTTAACTTAAACTATGAAAGCAAAGCGAGAAAAGGAGGACCGCGAGGGACAGGTGAAACCGATCAACGATCGCGCCACATTCAAAATGGAACTCGCGAGTTCGTGGTTTTACAACAGCTCGGCATTCCAAGAAAAAAACGTTGCTAGGCAACGGCAAAGTGGACAGCATCTAGAAGCCACTGAGGAAATACGAAGACATCTAATGACAATATATCAGCTGAACATGCAACCGAACATGAACCTCCACGACCTCTGACCTTTCTGGAAAAGTCCTTAACTCGTGAACTCGAGGCTGATAAGAAATGTTGAGTTCCGCCGTTGTGAATACCACAAGAGGGCGCCGTTCATACGGACTCTTCTCGTGTACGTGTTAAATACGAACACATTTAAAACAAATGAAACAGGAAATAGAAAACCACGACTGAAAAAAACTACTATAAGAACTATTTACTACACTAACAAACAACCTTTTCTGATTTTTAGCTAAATATGAAATGTAATCGTTAAGCTGCAGTTTAGAGGAACAGAACCGTATTTTATATTTGTCAATGTTGCACGAGGACGAAACAAAATGTGCCAAAATCGAATCTACGTTGAGCAGCTAATTAGGACTGAGTGGGAGGAGAAACAATAGATTACCCATGAGCCTCTGGGGGCCGGGCCCAGAAACGCAGGGCCGAGTCGTGGGTGGTCAGCGGGAGTTGACACGGTAACAAGCAGCGAGCCGGCGTTGCCTTCAGGGACGACCGGCTGAATGAGAAACAAACACCAGCGAACGTTGAGGTGATGAATGGCTGGTTTTTACAGCTGAAGGTAATATGAGAGTAAACGATAGCGCAAGAGGAGGAGGTGGAGGAGGAGGAAGAAAAGGAGGAGGAGAAGGAGGAGGAGGAGGAGGAGGAGGAGGAGCTGCTGTTAGAGAAGGTGCAGTCATTCGTTGTCATTTGGTAGCTTCCCTTTATTTGCTTGTGGTTTTGCTTAAAGTGTGGTTTATTTTCAAAGAGACCAGGGTGCACCTGGATGGAGACAGAAAACAGCTAGTCTCAGAAATGCAGTCACCATGCCTGTGTATTTGTGTAAATCTTTGCAATGTACCTTTGTACATAATTTTGTAAAAACACTGAGAAATTATACTAACTTATTTATGTCAAGCTTTTTTTATGTAGAATAAAAAAATAAAAAAAAAATGGGTTTTTGATTATGGTTATCCAAAGTGGCATTTACTTTATTATAATTGTTTTATTTTGTAAAAGCATATTTTTGGTAGTTTTGGTAGCTTCTGTACCGGAGCTGCAGAGTAATGAGAAGGTCTGAGATGTTGAACAGAAACGAGCCAACGAGGACCGACGTGAGGAGAAGTGAGGCCTTCTGGGAAATCAACACAATAAAACCTTCTCACCTAAAAACGCTGAGCGATCGGCCGTCATCCGAGGAACACGGCGGCCGCGGAGCGAGGCGGGTTGAAGTGGCCCGCGAAGGTGTTAACACACCCGGTGATGGACTGGACCTGCTCTGCGGCTGAAGTCTTGTTTGATGCCGTCTCAGCCATAGTGAGGGAGACAGACCTGGACGTCTCGATAAGAAATAAAAGTATTTTTTGTCGTTGACTTGCCACTTTTTGCAAAAATTTTTTTTAAAAAAATCACTTTTTCCTGACTTTTTCAGAAAAGCCGCCGTTAAAATCACCAAAAACTGGAGGGACTGAATTAACAACGGCAGTTTTTTCCTCGACTCTTCAAAATGGCATCGCAACTTTTACGAAAAAGCCGCCACAAAATCAACAATTTAATCGAAAAATCTCTGCAAAATCTCAAGCGGGACTTAATCCAGACAACACAGCTGTGTTTTCCTGGGGGACGGTTTGTTATGTCGGGTTCATCCAGAGAAGGCTTCAAAATTTGCTAAATATGTGGGAACAGCTGTCATACTGGAGCCACAATGAATATAATGAAACAATCATCCTGAGAGCGCGAGGACGGCCGGCGGCTCGGAGATTGACCTTGGTGCAGCCGGCTGAGCATTAAAACGCAGTAAATGAAGGAACGGAGCCGGAGCTAAGTGGCTTTGATAGACGGCCGGCCGGCGGGCGTCGAACACTCAGGTAATGGAAGGACTGTTCACACCTGATGAGAAGAGTCACCGACCGGCTCCGCTGGGAATAAACAAGCCGACGATGCTGCAATGAATCACAACTCATCACGGAGGTGTGCGTTCTCTTTCAGCCGTGTGCAGATTTAATTCCTCCAATTAGCCGTGTGTGTGTGTGTGTGTGTGTGTGTGTTTGTGTGTGTGTGTGTGTGTGTGTGTGTTTGATGGGGAGGTTTTGACTGGCTGTTAAATACGTGACACTTTTCATCTGCCGTGAGAAAGTGGTTTCTTGGTTCTCCTGCCGAGTGTCATTAGGAGAATAATGTACGGCCAGATCAGCGCCATCTGCTCCGGGTGCTTCGCCGGTTATTACGGTCGGTTCAGACGAGGCACGAATTAAACCAGCAGATGAAGCATGCAGCTGGAGACGCCCAATATCAAGTAAAAAAAAAAGGGGTTTTAGTGGCTCAATAAGTTGTGAAGCTCAAATCTGCATGGATCTACTGCTCTGGATGTGCAGCTACATGTGGACTAAAAAAAACGACTTTCTGTGACACGTAACAGAAGAAAAAAGTAGACGGCACGTATCGTTTTCATTTGCAACTAGCGGTACTGAAACAAGTCGTATAAAACAAAAAATAATAAAAAAATGACAAAAACAGTCTTTACTCTGGCAAAATAAAACATAAATAAAACGAGTTCGACAAACAAGAACCGAAAGAACTAAAGGCAGCGTCATTTTACGGAAGTGACCATATTTGGATGAGCTGGGGGAGGAGCCAGCGGTGGATCTGACTGATCTGATTGGAAACCTGGCGATACTACGTCCCGCCCACCGATAGCTGTAACCTGACTGCACCACAGGCCTGTCAATCAAACAGACACGCCCCCAAAACCAGGTCTTCTTGAATCTTCTTTTCTAATGAATGAGGGATTATTTTCAGATGGACCTCCAGAAAACTAATAAGAAGGAGTGACTTTAGCTAACAACACCGAGATAACTGATGGACACATTTTATTCACTTTGGATTTGATGAGAGAAGTTGAATGGGAGTCTATGGAGCCGGAGGCTTTTTGGAGCCGACCTCTAGTGGCACTCGCTGGTATTGCAGCTGAAGACACTTCTGGATCAGAACCATTTTACAGACCTGAAGCTACGAACACGTTTATATCAAGTCTGTATGAACTGCTCTGGGCTGATTCCTGATGGGCCTTGAAATGGACCCATTATTCAACATGTCTACTAAGGTGCTGCTGGGTTGCCAGATTTGATCATTTCATGCATGATGAACCCCCGCCCTCCAACCATTCTTCATACACAGGTGTGGTAACAGGTGATGCTGACGCAGCTCGTTTGCGGTCGGATCGGTTCACCGTCGGCGTCGCGGTGCCGTCTGTCAGGAGTCCGTCCAGGAGCCCTCAACAGCTGCCTTAATGGTTCAGACCGGCTCCGGTGCCCCAAGAATCTCTCCTGATAAATAAAAGGAGAAAACAGCTTACTGCTTTTGTAAATTTGCTGTGATGCATCATTTTCTCCAGTCGAGCATCAAGACAGCAGCAGATATCTGCGTCTATCTGCTTCTAATGAAGCTCTTCAGCTTCGTTTTGTTCAGTAAAACCTGACGGCTGCAGGTCCAGTTGCATCCCTGCAGATGTTCGCTCTCCTCCTGCAGGCTACTTCCCTTCCATTTCTCATTTTTCTGTTCATATTAAATTGTTTTTCAACCCCCCGAGAGTAGAGCTGAAAACAACGGTGGAATCACAGCGGTGGTGGAGGAGGTTGATGCAAGCAGCTGCTTCTTTGTGCAGGTGTGTGTTTAACCGAGCGCTGATTGAACATGAAAAAAACCCCGGTTGTTGTTTTCCTTCCCAGGTGAGTCCCCGGAGATCTCCGGAGCACAAAACGTAACGCCGTAAACAAAAACTGAATTTAGTGATAAAACTAGAATGAATTATTTATTTTCTAAAGAGTGAAAAATAGGGAGCGAATCTCTGAGGATGAGAAGCAGAGCTCGAAACACGAAAACACCGACGACGTGGGATTTCCTCTTCTTACTGACTGAAAGTAGAAGCCGAGGAGACTTCAGACGATTTTCCCCAGAGGTCATCTGACATTTCACCACTTTTACACGTAAAGTTAAGACTTTAAAAAAAAAAAAAATCAACAAACAACCTGAATGAGCTGCTCAGACTGAAGAAGACAAACCGATTGGAAAGTTTTCCAAACTTCAGACTGCTGAACTTCTACGTGACGCTCGTCAAGTCGGGTAACAGTTACATCAGAACCCGACACGCTGATCCGACCGCCGGTTCCCCCAGAAATCACAGGACTCCCTCTCGGCTCAGTCGGAGCTCGAGCTGTCGCAACGATTTCATCTGTCGCTCGATGCTCACTTCCTCCTTCAGGCAGAAACAGAGTCGACCGTCGAACCGGCTTCGAGCCAACGAGTCGTCACCGTCGTCATCTTCTGATAAAATGATCTGCAGCTTGGACGCCTCTGCTGGGCCGATGACGCAAGAGGATCATCTGCAGTGATGTCAGTCTCAAAATCAATCTCAGGAGCTTTTACTAATCTTTCCTTCGTTTTTTTTGGGACATTTTTAACTTTTCATTCAACTAAGCATGAATGCGATAAAACAACGTGAGGAGGATTCAGTGTGCTGCGGTTTGAACCGACGCTGCATGCAGCCTGCGATCAGAAGAAATACCAGACAAAAGCTTGTTTGCTTCGATTTGTAGGATTTTATTTACATTTCTTTGTTATTCTGTCACATCCAGTATTTCTGAAAACTCGGTTTAATATTTCATTTCTTTGTAATTGTAAAGTAAAACGGGAACATGTTGCCAAAAACTGAATTGAATAAAATCTAATAAAAAATCTGATGGAATCTTGATGTTATCTTTTTCTTACAAAACTGTGATGTTGATTGACAGCGGCTGATTTAGCGTATTTAAGGTCACCAAGTAAAAAAGGTTTTCTTTCCTCTTATTAAGGAACTGTGATATCGGCATCTTAAAATATACAGTAGTTGAGGCTGTTTGGATCGAGAGGATTTGTGCTTTCAAACAACATTGAAACGTTCAAAATCCAGGTGAAAAAACTTCAAATCGTGGAACGTAAATAAGATTTAGTCGATGACATCACATCTCCTGATCATCTAAATGTTAGTATTTTGTCTGTGTTGTTTCTTTCCCCACATGTCAGGATGATTTATAGGGTTCCTCCACAGCATGTTGTTCACTGTGTCATCTGGCAGATAAACTCTGATCGAAGTGCTTCTGATGGTTCATCATCGTCTTGCTCACGAGAGCTCGGAGGTCGTTTTTCTTTCAGTTGGATTGAAAGTGGACCTTTAAACCCCGATTCACCGACATCCGTCTGTGTCTGCTGCGGTCCACAGCCTCGCTGAGCAACGATCCATCACCGCGCCGTGACCTTGGGACACAAACGGCATCACAACAGGACCGGAGGTAAAAACCTCTGGCTTTTACTTTGAAATGATGGCTTTTATTGTGAAAACTGAGACCAGTTTGAAGTTTGGAGGCCTGGAGGCCTGGCTCCATGGGGCAGCCCAACAGTTATTGTTATTGATGGTTTATTACAGCATTACATAGCAAAAAGTTTATTAATGATCAAAAGTGTTACCTGTTTGTGTTTACTTGTGGTAAAACGTTTTATATCTAATTGAATTTTTATTGTTTTTTTTATTTTTGATCTGTAACATAAAGAAATTGAATCTGCTTTGACTCCAAGTAGCAGTAAAATAAAGGAAAATATTTCAGCTTCATGGCTCAGAAATGAATGTGACGTGTCCAGTTTCCTGTTTTCCTCTCAACGGTTCCAGGACTGATGGACTCCGGTGACGCCGGCCTTCTCCCGGACAGAGCGCTCAATCACAGCTGTTTTCTTTTCTCTTTTTAGTCCCAATTTGTCAGCTGATACGTGGAGAGGATTTCTCACCGGAGTCCACATGACTCCTGAATTTCAATCAGGCATCAGGTGCAGGTTTTTTCACTGTGATTCAACGGTTCACCGCAGCTTTTAAAAGCTCCACGTTCGGCCGCACGTCCAGTCGGTTTGTTTGCGCCGACTTTAATCACGGCTGCAGCCTCACGACGCCCACATCGTGAAACAGTAACTGAAAACAGGCCTGCTGGGGAAATTAAACCAAACTCCGACTCCGACTCGGCTGCTCTCCGTGAGCGAAGGAAACCCATCGGAGGTTAAACAGCTGTGTTTGGGAATACATAATTCATGTGCCCTTCGTGAAACCGACTTTAAATTATAGCTGGGAACACATTTCTCCAGCCCCCTTTGTTGCTTGTATATTTTGCTCTTTTAAAGCCTCTGCAGGGATGTGTTGACACTAACGATTCCTGCAACACTCGATCATCATCTACTGTTTCTGCGCTGCAGGCTGAGAGTATAAATCCCAGAGATTTGTGCTCATATCTACAGAGTTCAGCTCCCGTGTACGTCTGCTAAATAAAGCTGTTTTCCGAGCGTCTTATTGGGCTCCGAAACACAACAGACGTCGGAGTAATCCTCCCGTCGGAGCGTCTTTATCCCCGTCACCTGGATTGAAGGTAAACTGCTGCTCCTCCGGGACTCGTCTCAAATTGACCTGCTGAAATCTGCTGTAGAAACAATGACGGGATGAGTCGACAAAGCGGAGCGGAGACAATAAACCGAAGATGACGGTTTGAGGAAGAAGAAAGGGTCCCGCTGAGAAGAAAATAGCATCAACAAACAGGAGGCTGTGTAAATGTCAGCCTGTGGGCGTGGGGACGGGGAGGTGAACGCCTCATCAGATCCACGATAATGGGATAGATTATAGGAGATACCTGGAGGAAGATGGAGGCCTCCTGCTGGGATGATTATACGACTTAAAGAGTTGACACGTTGCTCATCGTCTCAACAGTCGTTTAGGGCGAACAGCATCAGAGCAGGTGGAGGCATCTTTTCTGCATCACATCATATCATGATGGAGACGAGGCTGGGAATGAGCCGAGGCTGCACACGAACAGGTTTCTCTCGGCTGAAAGGTTTGTTTTGGTTTCTGAAAAAAATTAAAATAAAAGGAAAAAGCCAACTATCGTATTAAAGAATAAAAATCTTCACGTCGCTTTCGGCCTAAAACACCAAATACTGTTAATAAACTCTAAAATGGTTTATTATCTCATCAAAATATGTAAGATGCCTTAGATTTAGCCAGCAAAAGATCACCGTTTGGTTCAAATAAGTCAAGAGAGCAAGAGACTCCTGAGATTCAGCCCAGTATCAAGGCAAAGCGTGAAATAGACACGCCCGGCCGCTAAAGCAAAACATGCGATAGCTACGCCTCACGATATCTCGGCGTGAGAATAACACGCACGTAAATATGACAAAGGTCGTCCTGCAAGAAATATCTTGAGACCAAGTATAAATACAACAGACTGTTTATAAAAGTGTTCGTAGCTTCAGGTCTGTAAAATGGTTCTGATCCAGAAGTGTCTTCAGCTGCAATACCAGCGAGTGCCACTAGAGGTCGGCTCCAAAAAGCCTCCGGCTCCATAGACTCCCATTCAACTTCTCTCATCAAATCCAAAGTGAATAAAATGTGTCCATCAGTTATCTCGGTGTTGTTAGCTAAAGTCACTCCTTCTTATTAGTTTTCTGGAGGTCCATCTGAAAATAATCCCTCATTCATTAGAAAAGAAGATTCAAGAAGACCTGTTTTTGGGGGCGTGTCAGAAAGAGAGTAAGAAATGTCAGACTAAAATGTTCTGGACAGATTTTTTTTCTGCTCATCGACGGTCTCTAACTAAGACTTCTGACAGGCAACAGATTGAAGATGAAGGAAGGTGACGACAGGTGAGGAAACAGAGAGCAGAAATGTTCTCCAGGTCTGCAGAGAACATTTATCAGATTGCTCTCAGCTTCGGTTGCAGAGCACCTCGACTCTCCCCAACCTCTCTGTGTTAATAGGTGATAACGGCGCTCTAATCTCTAATGGAAAAATAAGAGTCCCCCGGAGAAACAGAGCTAATCTGTGACGGAGCGGGACAACTTTTTAAACGTGGCCGCCTGCAGACGACTTTTAAACGGATTATCCCGGCGCTCATCGGCTTCTCCGGCCTCCGTCTGAGGAGCCGCCGCTCGGCCTGATACCGAACACAACGGTTATCTCGGCTCGGCTTCCTCACAGCCGAGCACCGCAATAAAAAGATGATTCTCCACAAACGTTTCTCACTCTCTGGTTTCTTATCAGGCAGGTGGAGAGCTGCGAGGAAGACGAGGAGGAAGACGAGAAGGAAGACGAGGAGGAAGACAAGGAGGAAGACGAGGAGGAATCCAAGTGACCTTTTCTATCAATTAATGATCTTGCATCCAGCTTTAAATTCTTCTGATCTGCACGTAAATCTGATAAAAATAACAAAAAAGATATTTGCTGATTTCGGTTAAATCGTCGTCTTTTTTGGAAAGAGTGACTGCATGAATAAATTCTGAACAAACCTCAAGACTTTTCTTTTCTGTCTGTTGTGTAGAAGCTGCTGTTGACGAGCATAACAACATATTTTCACATTTGGGAAAAAAAAAGCCTCTGGAGGGACGTGGAAGAAATGCAAAGTGCACAAGAAGAGTTGTTGTTGTGAAACCAGGTTTCAAAATGCATCTCAGACCAAATAAAAAGTCACTGCAGCGTCTCCTGCTTCCTCACGACGAGCTGAAGGGTCGCACAAACCTGCGATTATCATCAACACACAAACAGATGTATAAACCTCCGGCAGGACTTTTATTTATCATGTTGGTTTATTCTGGAACCTTTTTTTTGCTCGTTCTGTTCGTTATCTTTTAAAGATACGGTCAGCAGTCGGTCCGCTCCTCTAATAATGTCACGGATGAAGAAGATCTCGTTAATTAGTCGTAATGAGCTGTTGAGTCGAGGCACCGGAGTCAATTAACCCGCCCACACAGGAAGTGAAGGGAGTTCATTAGAGATTCAGGAGATGAATGAACGACAGGAGGAGGAGGAGGAGGAGGAAGAGGAGGGCAGCGACTCGCTCCTGCTGGATGTTCATTAGCAGGACAAACTCTGAGATCTAATGACTCCACGGCAGCTCGGATTATAATCTGCGGGGGGGCGCGATGATTACAAGAAGCCTGCTGGGAGAGAGCTCCTCCCACAAAATATGGAGGGCTTCGAGAAGAAGACGCTGCAGTGACTGTGATGCTGCTTCAGGAGATGAGGTTAAATCAGTCTCCTCTGTGACCTTTGACACCACTGCTGAAGGGCAGAGGAGGTGATAGATGCCGACATGGCAAATAAACGACGCGCTACCTGGCAGCCCACCGACAGACAGCATGCAGCCTCCTCAGCGCTGCCTCGACATTAAAGTCTCTGGCGATGAAGCGACGAGCCGGGTGACGTGTTCTGAGTGACGTTTCAAGAGGGGGCGGAGCTTCACCGTCCGAGACCGAAGAAGGCGCTTCAGGTCAGGAGACACCAGCTGGGTTTTTCTTTGTGTCACCGTGAACTCGTCCCCCAGAGTCAGACTGTCAACACCGAGTTCCGCTGGGACCTTCTGAGAGGAACATTCACTGGGAACCACCTGAATTGTGTCGCCATGGCAACAGGCTCCAACACAACAACACGCCCGCTCACAGCGCGTTAAAAATAAGACGCCTTTTCTTTTTTCTTCTGTTTCTGTCTGCGAAACGCTTTTTCCTCATTCTGAATTCATCTCTAACTTCTCAGTCTCTCTCGCCGTCAGCTGACGTCTCGTGTGAGCGACGACAAAAACTGCTGATACGCGACGTCCGAGTCGGATCACAGTAAAATGACGCCATCGTTACAGAAACAGTTCGAAATCGTCCGCTCTCGTCGACATGCGTCCGGCCATAACCACGCTCAGCCCTCCGTCATCCCGACAGACACTAATACGGCGGAAATTACAGCTTTTGAAAGCCGCCGTTTACACGGCTGCTGGCGGAGAAAAGGTGAATAATGGAGGGATTTAAGTCAGAGATGGCCGACATGCCAGCTGGAGGGAAAACAGAGAGGAAGAGATGAATAATGACAGAGGGATCTGATTCCAGCGGGCTGTCTGTCACTGCTGCCTGCTGATATGACGGATAGATGCAGCTGATCTGTGCAGTCATTTACAAAAACAAATGCAAAGAAGTTTAAATGATTCATCTGCGTGGAGGTGGAGTGCAGCAGCTGCAAAACTAAAGCTGCGGATTCATTCTGCACCTGAAACCTGAATATTCTCTCACATATAAACGTGATAACAGACCAGATGACCGACTTATTCAACTTCGATGCATCTTATTTTCAAGCATCATTTTGTAGCTGATCTACAAATGAATGAAGATGTGTTGAGAACATTTAGTCGGAACATCTTTTACTCACTGCAGCCGTTTGACTCCCTGAAGGACTAAACTTCCCTCCGACGTTCAACTCGCATCATCATGAAATAAATTGATCAGAATTATTGTAGCTTGTAAAGGATCTAAAATGATGCTGTGATAATTCACAAAGTTGTTTCTGCAAAAAAAAAGCTTCAAAAATATTTTTTACACAACTTATTCATTTTTATTTACAACCTGTTGAGAAAACAGAATGCGATGATGTTTAATGAAAAATATTTGCTCATTTGGAAACCAATATTAGATGGTGGTGATCTTCGGGCCCTCAGGCAGCACTGCGTTAAAAACAGACACTATTCTGGAGTGGAAATCACTGCATGGCCTCAGGAACACTTGTGAAAACCATCGTCTGTGAACACTGATTTTTAATTAAATACGGGTTTTTATGATTTGCAAATCATGATATCCTGTTTTTAATTTACATTTTTCACAGCGCCCAAACGGTTTTGGAAATAGGGTTGTAGTTTAAATATGCATGTTGCAGCACTGATAGTTCTTATGGTGAACAAATGCAACTAAAAGCAAGACAGAAAATGGAAACACTGCCGTCTGAATGTGGTTTGAAGAGGTGCTCGGGAGGAAACTGCTCGGCGTGGCCTCCAGAGTGGCGTTAACACTTCACCTCCGAAGATTTAACCACAGCGAGGATCCAATAACAACCGAAGGAAGAGAGTCAGCACATCAAAGCTCCTTCAAATGTGAACCTGGAAGGACATTTTCAAGCTTTACAACCCAAGAAAAAAGGCGTAGCTGCACGCCGGCGCTACTTATCGTCCCAATCAAACACGTTAACAGGAAGCAACACTGACTGAACCGAACCGCTTTAATCGTGTTTCAATTTCAACCTTATGATGTTTGACTCTTTGATGAGGATCTCAGTAATCAGCTTCTCGTCTGATCCGTGATCACGAGCGACGAGAGCAGCTTTAAAACGAGCGATCGGCAGCCGGTTCCTCCTCCAACCTCCGGCGTCGGAGGCTGAGTGGCTCTTCAGAGCATCACGCCAACATCCTCCGCTCCCGATGCTGCTCGGCTTCGCATGTTTCCCTCCTCCGTGGGATGTTAGCGGCCATCGGACACGTCGGCGGTGAAGAGCGTGCATCCTCCCACACAACCGTTTGAAGGCACACATAAAAAATAAATAAAAAAAGATGTAAATGTGTGTAAATCGTCTTCGTGTCAGCTTCAAAGAAACAAAAGAGATCAGTGGTCTCAATTTGTTGTTGCTGAAACAAACGCAGCGTGAAAAACCTCCAGTTAAAATGGAAAGCAGGGTCATTTAAAAACAAAACAAAAGCGTATTATTTATTTTCATCAAACAGGATTCTGTTGAGAAACAAACAAGCAGAATTCTGGGTAAAATCTATATATTTCACGTCACTCAATCACAATCACTGTTTTTCACCGGTTACAACACGTCAACTGAAAAGCAGAGCGTCGTCAGAGTCGACAGCTGTCCGTCAAAAAAACATCCTGTGCTTACAGAATAAACTGCTGATCTATTTTTTAAAACTGTACTTTCTTTTTCCCAGAGAACTTAAATATTACGCAGTAGAAGAAAACAAAGGAGGAAAACTTTTTCCTTCCTGTTGTTTACGATGATATAAACGTTAAAGCCTCTGTGTGTTACTGTTCTGGTTTCTTAATAATTTAATACCAGCGGGTTTGCAAATTTGCATCGCTGCCAATATCAATAGTTTTGATGCAAAATATTCGCTAGCAAGTGTCACGCCTCCGGTGTGTAAACACCTTGAGACTTGAAACTTTAAAAGGATCAAATTCAACAATGTGTAAATGGAAACAGATTTTTTTTCAACCTTCTCTCGGGTCTCGGAGCCGGACTCGCTGGTTCCTCATGAAGATGCTCAAAATCAAACAAATGAAATAAAAAAGTTGTGTTATTTGAGCCATTGGATCCAGTAACTTTAGGAAAGTCTACAACAGCGGCATGATGATTTTATTTATGTTCTTTCCCAGATCAACAGACAGAGGGCGATAATGAGCATGCTCTATTGGCCCAAAACCGGAAAAACTTCGACCTCCAGTCTTCCTTCATACATCCAAGGTGCCAACACTGACTGACAATGACAAGACTACAGACTGAATATAAAAGAGTTCGTATCTTCAGGTCTGTAAAATGGTTCCGATCCAGAAGTGTCTTCAGCTGCAATACCAGCGAGTGCCACTAGAGGTCAGCTCCAAAAAGCCTCCGGCTCCATAGACTCCCATTCAACTTCTCTCATCAAATCCAAAGTGAATAAAATGTGTCCATCAGTTATCTCGGTGTTGTTAGCTAAAGTCACTCCTTCTTATTAGTTTTCTGGAGGTCCATCTGAAAATAATCCCTCATTCATTAGAAAAGAAGCTTTCAGGGTTATTGACAGCGTTCAGGCTGTCATGGTTACCTGTGGAGCATTCGAGCTGCTGCTGCACGATGGAAGACAGTCGACAGCAAAGCCTCAGCTGTTTGTGAGGTGGCGAGAAACAAAAAGAAAAAAAACAAAAAGAAAAACAAAGAAGGAGATGAATAATTCACTTTGAAGATTTGGAAACTTTTGTCATTAAAATCCCATCTGTGCTTTGGGGCGTCGCAGAGAGACGGTGGTGAGTTGATGAACAGATGCTGTGTGTCCTTCTTCCTCCTCCTCCTCCTCCTCTCCTCTTCCTCCTCTCGTCTTCCTCCTTTCCTCTTGCTCCGTCTGACTGCAGAACTCTGGATTAACACATGAAAAGGAGGCGGCTTGATTCTCGGGTGTCAATATGAGAGCGTGTTTTCATCGATCAGCTGTCAGATCGGAGCAGATTAGCTTTTTTGTTGTTAAGCGTGAACTGTGTGCGAGCAGCGAGCGAGGTGACAGACGGCCGCAGCGTCGGTGTCGAAAGCTTCGCTGTTCAGAGACGTTTTTAGAGAGCCGGGAGAAGAAATCAGAGAACAGAGAACAACTTGTACCAACTTTTACTGACAAACTCAACTCAGTTTGGTTTTGCGTTGCGCTCGCGAGAGAAAAAGCCTCGACGAGCAACGAGAGGAGAAGAAATGAAGATGAAGAGGAAAATCCATTCTGAGAGTGTAAAAATGTCTGTAAGTCTGCGGCGCACCGACAGAACGAACGTGCTCGCGTCAACGAGAGACTTTCAAGATGCCACACGACAGCAACGAAATAAAAAAAATACAAAAATCGAAGTTGCTGGAAGAAAATCTCACATGAAAATGTTTAATTCATGATGTGACTGGAGGTAGAAACTCAGAAGATGTCTGGGATGGAGGTTTCCTTTAAACGATGATTCAAGGCTCCACCCTTATTCCTCCCGACGGTCACAGTTCATCCGCCCTCAAAGGAAAAAGCTCCTCAGTTAAATCACTGGAGTGAAGAAATAAAGTTCAATTAAAATCTTTCCACATGACAGAGTGACGTTAGCGACACATGAACGCCGACATTCACATGGTGTGATATTTACAGGTGAGACGAGGACGCCTTCCAGGTGTCGGTATCTACACAACATACACCGTGCACGGCCCCCCTTCTATTTCTTTGCCCTCTAGGTGTCATGAAGCGTCCGTCAGCAGGTCGGTCTCGAGGCGTCCGAAAAACCAAGCAGCTCGTCGGGCCGTTCGCTTAAATGAAAAACTCTTTTGGGTTTTCTCCGGCAACGTTGTGAGAGTCGGGCTGCCGGTTGAAGGGGAAGTCCCGGCTGTCCTCCTGCTGGACTCCCGTCACGTCCCGGTTCCGATACGTCTCTTTCCTCCGGTACAGGAACCTGCCGGTTATCACCAGGCCGGTCGCAACCACGAAGACGACGACTGCTATGACACCTGTGGAGAGGAGGACATCCACTCTGACATGTGGTCGACGTTTACAGTAATAATTACAGAGTTGAATCAGCTAGACTCCACTAGAGGGCGCACTAGAGGCACGAGGAGATCATTACAACATCTGGATTTTTTTCTGATGTAAACAATAAACATGGCGACAGTCGAGGGCGTCACTACTTTGCTGCGGCCGCAGCGGTCTCTGACCTCCATACTGCCCCTACAGGTCGTCTGTATATTGCATCTTGCGTTTCCATTTAATTAAAACCCAGATTGACTGATGTATCCGTGGCTAACTCGCTAACAACAATCAGTTTACTATTATTCGTTACATATTTGTATAATTTCCTATTTATTAACATTATTTTTTTGGTTGTTTTTGTTATTATTATTATTATTATTGATTATTATCATTTTGTTATTGTTCTGTAGTACAGGCTTTTCAAATTATTCTAGAAGGTAATAAAATCAAACGTTGAGTTTTTATGACTGATTATCAAAGAAAATCAAGTTTTCATGCTGTGGAAGGAATGGAAGCTAAAGGCTGCGCAGCGGTCGGGATATCAACGTACAAACTTGTTCTTATAAGAAAGTTATAGTCACTTTTAAATACTGCAGTAAAAGGACTCAAACATGTAGTTGTATAATTCAGGATCCATATTGTAATTGTAAATCTGTCACAGTCTCTCAGCAGGATTTTCTGCCGTCCCTCCCGACTAACTCGGCTCTCTGCAGCCTGCCGGCTCCGCTAATCAAACTTCAACACCGTGAACCGAATTTCACACATTCAGAGTCAGCTGGACTCTTCTGTCGAGCTCATCTCTTCATTCACACAAAGTTTCATCTAATCGGAATAAAGAAATTCAATTTGGCACCGAATCACTGTGGTTTTAAAACTTCTGGCTGTGAAGATAAGAGTTCCTCCATCAGCAGAGGTTTATATACTGTAGTTCAGCTGAGACACAGAGATTTAATGGAACATTTTAAATGACTCGTTTATGTTTGTTTATCTGTGAAACATTTCAAACAATCAATTTAAATCAATCTAAACAGGCAGAAGAGGAAAATATTAAATTGACTTTCAGTGATGGAATATTTTGCTCATGTCACCTTTACAGAAAACCTCTCTGATAAAAGGTTCAATAAAGAACATATAAAAACACAGAGAAACAGGTTAAAGCAGAGAGAAATATGGTAAATAAAAACACAACAGTACCTCCGATCAGAGCCGAGTCAGTCCGGATGGCGTTCACTAAAGGTTGACCCGAAACCACTGAACCGGACTGGTCTGAGAGGAGGAGGAGAAGAATACACCAGTGAAGAACAACCAACCGAGGAAGAGATGCTGACCGTCGACAGAAAGGCAGGAATGATACAAATGGGAGGAAATGAGCAGGTTGGAGTCAAACACAGAACCGGTCGGACCACTTAGAGACGCCATCACCGTCTGAAAGTTAAAATCAGACGGTTAAAAAGATCCTCTGAATATGTTTTTGTGGAACAGAGTTCCCATCAGCTCCTCCGCTGACGCAGCCAGACAAGAAGAGAAAATCTGGCTTTTCTTTCTCATGAAACAACTTTACAGCCGCGGCCGGAGGCACAAATCCACCGAATCCACGAGTCTCCTGGAGATCCGGAGAACTGATGTGCAGCAGAAAATATGATCTGAATCAAAGCCAGATTGTGTTCTTTCATAACATAATCAGGGAATGTTGTCAAGATTTTCATCAAAATGTTCTGTTTTCCACCTAAATATCCAATCTGACATCACTGCATCTGCTCATAGGAACGTTTTATGGTCGTGTTTTGTACGCCAACCATCGACCCCAACCTCCTCCCTCCAGCTCTGCTGATCAATACTCAAAGTGTTCCCTCTGAACATGATCCAGGAAAAAAAAAAAGACAATTATTCACTTTACAAAAGTCACTTTTTGAAGATAAATTTCATTACTGTGACTTCCTAAAGTATGTTCACATGTGAAATTGATGTTTTTGCTTCTTGAGGCGTTTGGCAATGAGACAAAAGTAAGAAACTGGGATAAGCTTTATAAGAATGAAATTAAAACTAGAAAAATTAAGCGTGAAACTAGATTTGGACTCATGCAGGACCCGCTGCCACGGGGCGGTTAAAGCTCGTCTATCACAGCGTTGAAGGAGAAGTGAGCGACCTCAGACTGACGGAAACAAAAACGAGCCTGAATCACACCGTAAAAAAAAACATACATATATATATAAAAAGACAGAAACCATCTATTGTGGGAGGAAATATAAATCACAGAACAACAAAAATGGAACCTCAAGTAAATGAAATTTTAACCGTAAATTGGAGCCATTTTTTACAGTTATCTCTGTAACTCAGTGGAAAATGACCGAACTTCAGCTCCAACTGTCTCAGACGTGTTTCATTTGTTCTGTTGTAGATTATTTTAGTTCATACAGATGTCAAACATATAATAAATAACTCGTTAAAAGGGTAATATCAATAAAAATGTGACTAAAATACAGCAACTTACAATCATGTTTGGTTAAAATAATGTTCCTTTATGCGAGGGAATGATTAATGGGTCACATGACCAGAGTTGATTTAAAAGCATAACTGTGATATTTCACTTTTATTTGTTTATATATTTGTGTATAATGTTTGTTGAGTATTTTCAGTAATTGCTTTCATCACATTGTTAAACCACAAACTCTTACGAACCCCTTTAAAAAAAAAGTCTCTAAAAAGGATTTAAAGATTATATTTAACACATTTAAGTTTTATTTTTGTGTCTTCTCATGAAAAAAATAAAAATCTAAACTCCAACTTAATGTCCAGCAGACAAGTTTTTAACAATCATACCAGCGAAGGTTTTCACAGCTGTAACCTACAAACCAGGCTCCGCCCCCCTCTCCTACCTGACAGGTGGTGTGTGTTCTCCGCTGCGTAGGGATTGGCTGAAGCCGCGGAGCCGCAGTTGGACCGGACTAACGGCCCGCTGATGACCACGGGGCTCGTGTCTGGGTGGAGCAGAGCTGCTTTCAGAGGGCTGATGGAGTTGAAGCGAACCACCGACAGACAGCCGGTGAAACCCAGAGACGCCAGCCGGTCCAGGTCTGAGTCCGGGTCCAGGTCCGGGTCCGGGTCTGGGTCCGGGTCCTCAGACTCTGCAGAGTAAAAAGAAGCAAAGCCGAGTTTATTTTATTTATTTAAAATAAACAATTCCAACCTTCTTTTTGAAATGTATTAATATGAACTGTTTTAATAGTGTGTTGTCATTAAATATTTATTTATAAAGCAGCTTCACTTATAGGAGCCCACAGGAGGAGTTCTAACAAACACTCATATCTGTTTAAAACAAATACATGAAGTGGTGGTTTAAAGTAAAATGTGATTTCTTAAAGATGTGATTTGATGTAAAATGGGCTCTTTAGATTTTCTTGGTGAGTTCAATGAGAACATTGATACCACGTGCGATAAAAATAGAAGCTATTGTTAGCAGGTAAAACAAATCTTATAATGAAGCCATTTTGGCGAACGTGACGATCGCAGCAAAAAACAAAGACGGAAGTCAAAAATAAAGTTTTAATTAATCCCTGAACTTTTAACCTTTTGTTTAGACGCCGTCTCCGTCCAGTAAATCACGACACACACCGACAGCGTCATCGATTCTGCTTCACATTAGCCTGTTATCAGAGAGGTGCCATAGCAGCAGCTCATTGATTCTCATTGGTACACACACACACACACACACACACACACACACACACACACACACACACACACACACACAGACACACACACACACACACACACACACACACACACACTACACTAAGACAAAACTGTCAATGTTGCAGCTCTACAGTTTCCGTCACTCCTCAGGACAGATGTTCTCTCTGCACCTCTTCCTGTTCGCGTTTTCGGACACATGTTGACGAGATCAGCTGGAAGCTCCTCCCACCTGATCCACTCCTCCCAGCTGACCCCCCCCTCTCTTTATTCCTTCCAGCTCCGTTAGTTAAAGTGATGGATGACAGGGTCGGACAGAAACTCCACTTTTCCTGCTGCTGGCCGTGACTCTCGGCCTCCTCCGGTTTAACCTCGTCATGTCAGCATGAGATGACGAGGTTAAACTGCACGCTGCTACTCTGAGCTGCGTTAAAAACAGGAGGTCTGTGCAGAATATATATCAGCTGTGCTATAAGACGTGTTGAGCACACCGATTTATTTTATTATTCATTTTTGATGCTTTTTGAGACAAACCGGTGGACAACTTTTACAAAATTTGTACTTAATACAGAAGATTTGTTTTGCATTTTCAGTCACAAAGATGCAAGTAATTACATTTTACAGTAAAAAAAAAAATTTTTAAATTGTTGTTTAAAAAAAATTAAATAAGGTTTATGTTTTAAAATGAAAATATGTTTGTGTGGATGAAGCCTGGGTATCAAAATTTGGTACCAAATGACGAGGAGTTTCCCGACAGTAAAGTTGGGTACGAAGCCTGCCCGATATTTGTTTTGACAGCCGACTTGAACGAAGCCCACTTACAGTAAGTTGTATTTATCTGCTTTATGAACTGAATCTAAACTCGCTCACCGAGAACTCGGCCCAGAACCAGAGACCTGATGCCGTTGAACTCTCCGTCAGACGTCAGGTTGAAGTCTTCTCGGGAGTTCTGGTCGATCTGGAAGAAGAAACAACGTTTAGTGTCGTTGAAGCACAAAATCGGAAGATTTTGAACCCCTTGGTAGATAACTTTAATGGAAAGAATAACTTTGATGGAAAGAATAACTTTAATGGAAAGATTTTCCAAGAAAAACAACTCACATAGTCTCCAAGATTTAAAGGTTCATAATGTGGAAAATGTGCCTCAAACATTCAAATTTATGTTTTCCGAACCCAAAAAACTCCACAATTTTATGTAAAACTTTCGTAAACAGTAGATTTATTTCCCCGTCACCTCGGACCTCCTGTATATAGTAAACTGCTAAAGATACAAGAATTGAGTGTGATGGAAGCTGATAAGATGAAATGCACCTCATATTTCACAGTGAATCAGGCGGCTGCACTCGTGCAGGACGAGGTCAGCTTGTTATTTATCTCTCGCTGCTGCTGCTGCTGATAATAATTACACCGACTCTGTGGCTGCTGGTTGGATGGACTTTACTTCGTACATCATCCGAGGCTATCGCTAACAAGACGGGAGCTTCAGTAGATGCACGCACGATTAAGATGCTTCATATTTCAGTGTCTCTGCTGCAGCTGCGTTCAGGACGACGAGCTGCTGGTGGCTGAAGTCGCAGCAAAGTGCTGACGAGGGTTTAATCACAGAAAGGAGTAGCACAGTGTACACTGGAGGGGAGGAGGGAGGGGGTGTACATCTGTGTGTGTTTGTTCTTGAGATGAGCGCCTCATCGGTAAACATGGAGGTCGCGTTAAGCAGCTTTACGCTTTGTGTATTCTGGCTGCACACAACAAACACTGCATGAATTCTGCATGTGTGAAAAACCCACAGAGATTATTTAGCTCGTAGACGAGGGTGAATCGGTGAGTTCGGAGAGCCGCTGCTCGTGCACGGAGCCCAGCACAGCGACGTGCACGGAGCAGCAGAAAGATGTGACCCTCGTGAGTAACTGGTACGAATTTCATTGCTCGTTCGTGATCAGTTCCTGAGTTTCACACATTTTTTTAATTGAGCAGAAATTCATGTACGAGCCGACCAATCGCTGGTCACGCGTCAACAGGGAGGCGGGTCGAGAAGCTGTCAATCATGGCTATTATGCACCAGGTTGTTGAAGTCCTTTTAGCTTTTTCTTACCAATATTTGTCTTTTTTTTAAATTTTATTTTTTATTTCATATCTGTGTGATAATTATGAATTATTGTTAATTTTTAACCTTAGTCAGAAAACAAATGTGAACTAATTTATTTACTACAAGAGAAGCAACCCGCCTCGGTTTTGAGACCTTAGCATAAAGAAAATGTATATTTGAGTTCGGTTTCCGTGTTAGCAAATGGTAACCGAGGCTCTCTTTGGTTTCACTATAAATGTCTCATGATTTTCTTTTTTTATACTATTATCATGACAATATTTATTTAAAAATGCACTTTCTGACTTGAAAATAATAGTCAGCAAACAAGAAAGCTAACAGTGAAGCTATCGTGTCTTAGAAACGCTCAGGTGCTGCATTTAAATATTATAATAACCCTGAAAAACCCTGCATGTGACTTTAAAAAAAACAAAAACAAAAAAAAACATTTTAATTTGTATCTTTCTTCTATTCCAAGTACCAATATCTAAGCTGGAGAAAAAAAAAAGTGTTTTCTGTTTTCTTTCATTTTATTTTGTTGAGTTGTCTATAAATATTTATAGAAACAACTGTAAATATAGAAAAAAGGAAAACGGTTGTTAAAAATGTGAATTTGAATGTATAAGTTGTTAAAACTGAAAAACAAAAAAATGATCGTCATCGTATTCTCTTTTCTCGAGGAAACGTCAGGAAGTTTTTGTCGCTGCAGCTCAAATGGATCAAAACTCGTCGGCAACGACCGGATCAGACTGAATTCGTGCGGTCGGAGTTTCGACTTTAAACCGCATCGACTTGGTGAACCGATGATGTTGGTGTTACCTGCACGGACACCGAGTCCGTCAGTCTCCTGATGTTCACGCTGTGCAGCCGTCCGTCCGCCAGACTCCTCACGCTGCTCCTCAACACCTCAACATCTCTGCTGCTGTCCAGCCGGTACCTCACCTCCAGAACATCTACACACACACACACACACACACACACACACACACACACACACACACACACACACCGCGCTGTGTTACATTCAGATTTCAGCATTAATCATCATTTCAAAGTTTTCCTCCTGAAAACGTCCTCTAATCGTGGCCAACAGGGTAAACACACCATTAATCCCTCCAATACAAATCTGAATATTTTAAAGCGCTGCTTTGCTCCACGAGTGAAAGACTTCTACATTCAACAGCATGAGAGTTAATTCAGAACTGATCTAATTAATCCTCCTGATATTCAGGCGTGTTAAAGGAAAGAAAGGAAAAAATTTAAGGATGTCCTTCAAAAGTAGTTTTTATCCACAAAATAATAAATCAGATCAAAACTTTTTTTTTTTTTTTTACACGTGTGCAGCGATTGTGGGGGAATTACTGACGACCTGCAGCGACCTGTTGCTGATGGATCTGTTCTTCGTGTTCAGGCTGCAGAAGTGCAACGAAGCTCTCTGGGATTTAATTGGACGCTTTGTTTTAAAAGAGCGTTCACCTGACGACTCGGCGGTCAGCAGAAAAAAACCCTTTTAATGCCCCGCTGTCCATCAGCTTTCTGAGTCATTAACGCCTGAAAAAATAAATAATCCATTTACAGCTAATGCAGCAGCAAAGTGCTCATTTTATTAAACTCCTGCATGTTGGAAATGTAGTTTTAAATTCAAAGTGCCGCCTACTTGGCTTAAAAGCAAAAACACAATTATTTCACACAGAAGTTAAGAAAACACTTTGGCTGGTTTTATTCAGTAGAGCAGCGACCTGACGACAAATCTTTATTCTGCAGCTTCGCTCAACAGGAAGTAGAGAAGAAGAAGATATGAGTGAAAGGAGGAGGAGAGGTGAGAAGGAAAAATCTTAAAGAGACTTCTGAGGTTTGAAAACTGGAGAAACGGGAGAAGTGAAGAGCAAAAAGAGACGTACTTCCTGGTAAGAATGAGAGAAACAGGAAGTGAATAATAATGTAAAGAAGGTAAAGAACGAAGGAGGAGTTAAAAAACACGACAATGAATTAAAGGAGAGAAGTAACTTTCCTTCAAAATAAAAGCGTCCCACCGTGCTTGTTGATGAGCAGGGCCAGGTGCTCTCTGTAGTAGGAGCTGACGTAGAGCAGCAGAGCCGGACTCTGATTGGTCCTGAAGCTCAGCGAGACGTTCTCTCCTCTCAGCGTCACGTCGGAGAAGATGGAGGACGGCAGAGCGCTGCTGTTCCTCACCAACTCGTACGGCTCCCTGAAGGTGTAGCTGACCGAGGTCGCCGGCTTGAAGATGGCCGACACCTCTGGAGGAGGAAAGACGAGGGTTTTTCTTTTTGGTCTGAGATCATCTTTTAGAGTATTAAACGCAGAGTGTGTGTGAGCAGGACGTTGAGATAACAACTCAATACGAGGTGGGAGGAAGGTCCTTTTAAAGACAGCAGAGACGACTGGACGGAAGTTACTGGACTAATGGAGAGCATGAAGGTCAGCGTGGTGACACGTTGTTAGCGAGTTTAACATCAAACCAAACACTGAAAAAAGACTTCAGCACATCAAACGGACACGAAACGCTTCAAAGCTCTGATGTCACTCAGGACCTCAGGACGGATGTCCAGTGGAGTCAAAGCAGAAAAAGATGATCAGCCTTCAGATAAACACACTCTGAGTCTATCAGCTGTGAATGTCAGCAGTGATGTCATCAACCATCAATGATGTCATCAACCATCAGCGATGTCATCGTTGGTTTGTGAACGTTATGAATCCTCCAGTTCAGATTCTGTCCGTCACCATCTTTGCTAGTTCGGAGCGGTTTGGAGCAGGAAGTGACCATATTTGGACGAGCTGGGGGAGGAGCCAGCGGTGGATCTGACCGATCTGATCGGAAACCTGACAATACTACGTCCCGCCCACCGATAGCTGTAACCTGACTGCACCACAGGCCTGTCAATCAAACAGACACGCCCCCAAAACCAGGTCTTCTTGAATCTTCTTTTCTAATGAATGAGGGATTATTTTCAGATGGACCTCCAGAAAACTAATAAGAAGGAGTGACTTTAGCTAACAACACCGAGATAACTGATGGACACATTTTATTCACTTTGGATTTGATGAGAGAAGTTGAATGGGAGTCTATGGAGCCGGAGGCTTTTTGGAGCCGACCTCTAGTGGCACTCGCTGGTATTGCAGCTGAAGACTCTTCTGGATCAGAACCATTTTACAGACCTGAAGCTACGAACTCTTTTAGAAACAGTCAAGGACTTTGACCTTCAACCACCAAACTTTAATTTGAGGTTAAGTTAATGATTGTGTCACATTTAAAAAAAATAAAAAGGCCATCCAGGTGTGACGTGGTATGAATGTGTTCACCTGTGTGGCAGAAGACTCCGCTGTACGCCGACCGGCTGCAGTCGCAGTAGAAGCCGGCGTCTCTCTCCACACAGCCGCCCTGGTTGAGGCACAGCGATCCGTAGCTGCTGCAGTGACCCGGGCAGCCGGGCTGAACGCCGGGCGTGATCCTCGCCCTCTCCTCCAGGTCCAGAGTGACGCCGTTCAGCTGCAGGGAGCGGATGCAGCCCCGGAAGCCCTTCTGCCTGGACGCCGTCCCTCCTGACGACGCATCGCATTTACAGTCATGTTTTACACTTTCAGCTAACGAATTCTTCAGCACAGCGACACGTCGCCCGTGTTTATTGGGCTGCTTTTTTCCTCCAAGTTAAAAGATAAAATTCAACATTGAAAAACTACAAACTAAGAAATGAAAGAATTTTATGTAACTTTTATTTAACCTTCATTTTAACCAGGCGAGCCTCAGGGATAAGTTTCCATGCAGACATATAAATATTCTAAGAAAAGAACTCTTTCTAGATATCGAGATATCTTTCTAGAAACATTAAATAGATTCAATTTTTAGTTAAAATATCATCAGTCAGAGTACGATAGCTGGCCCATCTTCTCTGGTGCAGTAAAAGGAAACCTTTAGCTGCGCTAAAGAGGTTAAAACAGCTTCGTGTGTGTGAGAGGGGATTCGAACCGGGACCGGAGACGCATCCCTGAGGGACGCCGCCTCCCATCAAAACAGCAGCAGCAGGTTATTAGAGAGCGAACGGGACCTGGGAGGGTTTCCTGCTGCACAACCTCCAACTCCAACAAAGATCACACATCACATGGACACGCTGCTCACAGGAAACACTTAAAAACAGCATAATGAGGGATTTGTGATGTGGAGATCAAAGCGAACATCAAAGAAACGGAAAGCAGAGAAAAACTCCACCTCTGACCAGCAGAGCAGCGGTGCGATCAACACGACCTCAACTCCATCAGAAACACATCAGCGCTAACAAGATAATCCAGCCTCTCCACACAGGAGACCTGGATCATCAACGCGATCACATGAAAGAGAAATTAATTAGTGAAAAGGAGATCAAAGTCGTCGTCGGTGTGACGCAGCGACATCAGGACGACAGCAGAACGGGAGGAAGGAGGAAATAAAACCTGGAGGAGCAGCGTGAGACTCGAACACGCGTCCGACTGTTTCAGCTTCAGCTCGTTGAGATGAGTTCAGGTCTCAACATGAGTTCAGCAGATTCTCTGACAACACACATAAAACACTGCAGGACGGTCGGAGCCGCAGAGATCAAACAATCATCAAAGATGGATGTGCAGAGCTGGATGATGCTGATGCTGCACGCGAGCATCATCCAGGGCAGAGAATTCACTTCTGATGTCTCCTCCAGCGTGATGTGAAGGATTTGAGGAGCTGGAATCAAAAGAAACTCAAAGGAAAGATGCACGCGCAGCTTTTTCATTCCCCTCCTCACTCATATCAGAGAAAATCAATAATTTACTGGAGTAGTGAGCAGAAAATTCAGATTTCAGAAACTTAAATCATCATTTCAATGCCCTTTTGTTTGTCTTATGAACAGATTCACAAAATAACCATTTTCAGATATTTAAAATGTATTTTTAGGGCTTTTGTTTCATGGCTAAATGTACAAACTCAGAATAAATTGGTGGAAACTAAAAGTAAAAAAGTGGTTTCAGACAGTTTGTGGATCTAAGCTGACTTCTAAACCTTTCATAGACACAGACCAGTTTTATATTTACGATGTTGTGTTATCAAACTAGGATAAAGTTTCTTTTTGGTGTTTTTGTGTTTCTTTCTTTGGGCGGGGGTCCAAATTAAAGAGGAAACACTGGATTTTATTCACTAAATCTGATTGCAACTGATTTGAAACCAATCTGTGTTTTAAGGCGCCGCAGAGACGACACGACGAGCACAAACAAACCGACTTTGACTCGACAGGATGCTGCTTAGATCACAGGACAGTCTGACATCATCACGGGACACGTGACCTGATGGAGATCCTTGTTGTCGGCAGCACAAACACACAAAAGGCTCGACTGTCCGAACCTTCAGAGGAAGTGATTCCTCCGCTCATCACCCAGCTCACTGAAAACTGCTGCGTTTGGAATTTTTGCACAGACAATGCAAACGACACAAAGTGGATTACAAATCTGCGCGAGGCAATAACACGGCTTATTAATCAAAACAATGGAAGTCTGTGCCGGGCGGGATTACGGCACATAAATACAGCGAAACACTGAAAATATGGCTTTATGAATTCACACAAAACCACCAGAGCAGCTTAGAGCTCAAACAAACGGAGCGGCCGGCCGCACAAATCAGGTCTTATAAATACAATTCATGTGGTAAAATGGTTTGTAAATTTAAATAAGCCACTGCTGAGGCTTCCACACTGTACGCCTGCAGGGAGGGACTCTGTCAATAAATAGTTTTTAGAGGGATACTGTAAATGTATGTGGAAAATAATTGATGACTTAAAACATGAAGATCTGAATGTGAGGAATACTGCTGAGCGGTTCGGAGCACTTCTGCATCGCAACCATTTTTCAGAAGCTACGAACACTTTTATATTCAGTCTGTGATCTATACAGATATGAAAGTCTTATGTGCATGTAGCATCCTTCAGTCATCATGAGGAAGATCCAGGAAAACACACTTTAATTGTCTTGAAAAATCTCCCGAAATTATCTCATAAAATTGGGACTTTAATATATTAATGATATTTTTTCGGTAAAATATCAGTTTTTTTCACCACTGCAGCTGTTTGATGTTTGATGTTTGAAGAGAACAAAAAGGACAGCATTTAAATATTCATAAGAGGCTTCATTTGCAATTAAAATACAAATTGGCCTTTTCAGCTAAAAAAAACAGGATTGTTGTTGCTTCTTATTTATTCTGAATATACGGTCGACCAATCGGATCGCACAACTCCTCCGGCGGTGTCATACAGCATCTGTGAAGCAGCTGAAACCTAAAATCCTACAAATCCAGAATCACACTTACTTTCTAAACATATTTCTTATCATCGAATCTGCAGGATCGTGTTTACTGTCAGTTCACAGTAGATATTTTTAATCCTTTTTTTTTTTTGCTTGCCTGTAAAGCATAAACCTGCTCTCTTTTTGATGGACGCCGACTTTCTGCAGACGGTTTAATTAAAGCCGACGTGCTGTGCTGATTGGTATTCAGCTTCGTTGTCACGTACAGAGAGGAGAGCTGCTGCCTGAACATGTTGGTGCATCGGCAACACAAAACACAGAAATCATGAGGACGTAAGACGAAAAGACACTAAAACAGCAGAACTCCTGAACTAAATACAGAAAACATGAAACAATCCTGTACGTCTGACACCAAAGACTGTTGATTAGGAGTTTAACTCTGTCCTGTTGTCTCTAAATTGAAATGTAACCTGCAGCTTGCAAACAGCTCTAAATAAATTATAACTTGTGGGAACAAACGGTTAAAAGAAGCTCCCGTGAAGGTGTCTGACAACGCAGCCAGAAGTGGCTCGGTGCAGAGTGGAGACGTCTGATGTGAACTGAAGTGGGAGGCTGAGATTTATTCTACCGGGACGGGAAACAGAAACAGACTAAAAGCTGGAGAGACTTCAGGAGGAACCAAAGAGCGTTTCGGAGAAAAAACTGCATCCATTAAATAGAAATACGAAACCCATGAAAGCCTCCCACGCTGCTGCGTGTTCCTCCTCCTCCTCCTCCTCCTCCTCCTCCTCACCTATGAACAGCTGGCTGTTGAGCTGCAGGTGGAAGTGTCCGTCAGCCGGAGCCTCCTGCGTGGAGACGGGAAGTTCGTCCAGCTGCAGCGACGCCTCCTTCACGTTCCGCTCGGCTCGGACTCGATGCCACCGGTTGTCGTTCAGCGGGACGCTCGACTCCGCACGGACCTCCAGCGGGCCGTTGCCCACGTCGAAGGAGAACAGCACCTGAGTGGAGGCTGAAGCGACAGGAGGGAGGAGTCAGAGGAGGAGGCTGCTTCCTTGAGAAGCTTCGAGCGTCCTGTTGCCACGGCAACACTGAACCCAGGTGCATCTCTTGGCGGCTCCTCTAACGGCCACTCGGCTCTGAATCTAACCGTATTAAAGTGATTAAGAAACTTCTCTGTATATTTCAGATATCACAGTCTGAAGTAGCAGTTTTAACTTCTAATGTTTTTCTTAGTTCCCCCTCTCGTGAAAAAGTAGAGTTCAAATGAAGCGAGATTTATTTATTGTAAACTGGGAACAAAAAGAAAAGCTCTATTAAAATGGCTTCACATTTTAAATAACAGTGTTTTATAAAACCACTCATCTCTAATGTCCTAAACATGTTCTGAGTGACGTTCACGTTTCAAGAGGGGGCGGAGCTTCTCCGTCTGGGACCGAAGAAGGCGCGTCAGGTCGGGAGACACCAGCTGGGTTTTCTTTGTGCAACCGTGAATTCGTCCCCCAGAGTCAGACTGTCAACACCGAGTTCCGCTGGGAACTTCTGAGGCGTCTGAGGGTTGTCAGCTGGTTATTAACTTGAGTTTAACTGTTTTTCTTTTACAAAATGACAACCACCAACACTACTTCATGAAGGTCGTTTCTGCTCCGTGTGCATCACCGTGCAGCAAAAGCCTGTGAACTTTCTGATCGCCCTTCGTAAACGCTGCCGGCGGAGCGACCACGCCGACGGTGATTTCCCCCGAGGAGCTGCTGCTGCAGCGTCGTCCCCGTAAGACATCCTCCGTTTGTCCCCTCACATCCACTTTTAAAGAAAACACAGCTCTGTAATTTCAGTCCCAACATTCATGAAACTACTTTGTGTTAAAGTTGAAAAGGTTTTTGATTTGTTGAGAGTTGTAGTTTCTCTCGCTTGTGATGGCGCAGCTGTCAATCAAATTTAATCACATCACACCTACACAGCTCTGAAGACGGAGATTAACTCGGCTTTGAAGCATTAATGAATAATAATCAAGGATGTTTTCTTTCTTTAAGGTTCAGAGTGTGCAGGATTGAAGAGGATTTATTAGCCGAAATGGAAAATTATATTCTTAATTATGTTTTCATTAAACACCTGAAACCAAGAATTGTTGTGTTTTAATTACCTTAGAAGGAGCAAGTCCTCCTCTACAGAGCTGCCAGGTTTCTACCGGAGCCCAGAAGAGACAAACCAAACTCCAAAAACACCGTAGAGTACGATCCTGCACACTGCTCCTTTAAACGTAATTTTAATCCGTGTATTTCTTTTGAAAATTTACGATTTACGTGGTTAACTGTTACAAGTTTTCTGAGGCTTTAATGCTGCTGATGTGTGGTGGTGGTGCTTCCCTGTTTCTTTGTGTAATAAACCAGATAAAAAAATAAAAAAAAGCCTTCCTGGATTCAACCTCATCAGTGACTCCACCCCCTCCTTCCTCCTAATCCCGCCCCAAAAATGCCTTTTGTACTTGGTACTCAAACCCTCATTTCAGTTTCACGCTTAAAAAAAGCGTGTAACTTTCACGCCTAGACGGCCGTGAAAACTGATTGATGTCCGTAACCTCCGGCGGTACTCACAGCTCAGCTGGATGCGGATGAAGTCTCGGATGCCCAGGTTCTCCAGAAACACACCGGAGGACGCCGTGGTCTTAAACAGGAAGGAGATGTCGGCGCTCAGCTCTCCGTGGAACGTCGGGAAGTGGAGGTACGACGTCTCCTTGTCGAAAAACGCGGCGTTCCAGAAGCTCTCTGAGAAACAACAACAAAAAGTAAAAAAATCTCTGCCGTGAAACTTTACATGGAAATCACGTTGCAAACCAGCTCGACTAATGACTTTACACAACGGAGTGATTTCTGCCGCTCGATTGATCATGCTGAACGTTTATTTGTCTATCTGCCGGGTGGAAACACCGCGGATGTAATTGCATGTAATTGAGAAAAGGAAACAGCGCGTGACTTTGATTTACCTTGTAATGAATTTAATGAGGAGCAAGAAGTGTAAAAAACCAGGAGGGAGAAATGCATTTAGCAACACTTGTGCTAATGATAATTAGCTTCTAATTGGCAGGTGGAACGAAACATTCAACACGCATATCGACGACACAGAACCGGTCACAACGACGTGCTGTTGTTAATACGTCTGTAGATTCGTCCAGTCAAACAAAACCCAACATGTTGTATTTATTAGTTGGACAAAAGACATTATTGTCTTCTCTCCGTCAACTGAAACCAGAGGCGGGCTTACTGTCTCCATGACAACGCAGCGGTCCCACCCTGTAGGCGGCCTCCGACCCCGGCCTTTGGAGGTCACCCAGCACCAGAGACCTGATGGGGAGGTTCTCCTTACGGGTCAGAAGACCGGAGTCTTCAGTCCTGGAGGAGGAAGAGGAGGAGAGATGAAGGACCAAAAGGAGGAGAGGCAACAGAAAAGGAGGGAGGAAAGGAGGGTTTGTGAACGTCCATTCTCAAGCGTCCAGTTCAGATTCTGTCCGTCACCATCTTGCTAGTTTGGAGCGGTTTGCAGCAGGAAGTGACCCTATATGGACGAGCTGGGGGAGGAGCCAGCAGTGGATCTGACTGATCTGATTGGAAACCTGACAATACTACTAGGTCCATTCATCCTGTCTGTCATTAAAGGTCCATTCATCCTGTCTGTTATTAAAGGTCCATTCATCCTGTCTGTCATTAAAGGTCCATTCATCCTGTCTGTTATTAAAGGTCCATTCATCCTGTCTGTTATTAAAGGTCCATTCATCCTGTCTGCCATTAAAGGTCCATTCATCCTGTCTGCCATTAAAGGTCCATTCATCCTGTCTGTCATTAAAGGTCCATTCATCCTGTCTGTCATTAAAGGTCCATTCATCCTGTCTGTTATTAAAGGTCCATTCATCCTGTCTGCCATTAAAGGTCCATTCATCCTGTCTGTTATTAAAGGTCCATTCATCCTGTCTGTCATTAAAGGTCCATTCATCCTGTCTGTTATTAAAGGTCCATTCATCCTGTCTGTTATTAAAGGTCCATTCATCCTGTCTGTTATTAAAGGTCCATTCATCCTGTCTGTTATTAAAGGTCCATTCATCCTGTCTGTTATTAAAGGTCCATTCATCCTGTCTGCCATTAAAGGTCCATTCATCCTGTCTGCCATTAAAGGTCCATTCATCCTGTCTGTTATTAAAGGTCCATTCATCCTGTCTGTTATTAAAGGTCCATTCATCCTGTCTGTCATTAAAGGTCCATTAATCCTGTCTGTCATTAAAGGTCCATTCATCCTGTCTGTTATTAAAGGTCCATTCATCCTGTCTGTTATTAAAGGTCCATTCATCCTGTCTGTTATTAAAGGTCCATTCATCCTGTCTGTTATTAAAGGTCCTCACCACTCGGTGCGGTCAGCGTCACAGTTGCAGTAGTGCTGAGGATCCACACAGTCGCCCTGCAGGCCGCAGGAACACTGCTGGCTGCCCGGCTGAGCTCCACCCCAATACGTCTGGACCCGACCGGGACCGGGACCACCGAGCCACCAGCTGAACGGAGAGCCCTCTGAGACACACACACACACACACACACACACACACACACACACACACACACACACACACACACACACACACACACACACACACACACACACACATCATAGTTTAATCTGCTGACTCGTCTGATTTTGCTTCACTCGAAGATATTCTTCCAGAAGAGTTCATCATTCCAATGAAAAGTCATATTTTTCTGTTTAATTACTATAAAAACAGCCCGGTTAGTGTTTTCTGTTGAGCTGTGAGGACATCAATATATCAGGCTTTTCAAAAAATAAACCAAAAAGGGACAGTTAGCATCATTTTACTGGGATGCTCTGCAGCGTCTTCACCTCCACGACACCAAACCTCCTGCAGAAGATGTTGACCATGAAGAACCTCCGTCCGGCGGGACGTTTGCCAGCTGCTAACTTCTAAAAGTGAATATATAGTTTTCATACGGAGGACGATGACAGTTCCCACTGAGGGATGTGTTTCACACACTCAAGAGTTTGTAGATAAATTGGAAGTGTTTCTGCTGAGTAAGCGCTCTTTTATTTTTTATTTTTTTCCCCCACAGAGTTTCTAATAGAAGTTTCAGGATTTTCATCCATCACTTTATGACCAGCAGCGCCGACGAGCTGCTTCACATCTCAGATTTCTGTACCGGAGACTCTTTGTGGTTCCTGAGGAGGCGAATTGATCTGCAGCTCAAACGAAACCCTGATGAACGGATATAAAATGTTTGTTTCGGGGTTGTTGTTCTTTTTTCTTTTTTTTTTTAATGGAGAATTCAGTTTAACGGTCACTTTGGTCCAAAATCAAACTTCTTAAGAACGACTGGATGAAATGAAACTCCAACAACTCTAATGTGGAACAAAAAAACTCAGCTCCTCTTC
>NW_027185422.1:122500-150000 GCF_022577435.1 Embiotoca jacksoni | reverse complement strand
TTGTTGTTGCTGATTTTAGTCTATTTTTGCGTATTATATTAAGTCTGCGCAGGTGAAACGACAGCAGGACGTTTTCAGCTGATATTTCAAACGACAGGTGAGCCTCTGATCTGCTGCTCGAACACGACGGAGACACGACGTGACCTCGTTCCCCGGGACGGAGAGCTCGACAGGAGACGAGGAGGAACCGCACCGGTTGCTCTCCATCTGCTCACACATTACATCAAGAAAGGTAAACTACAAAAGAAAGACGCACGCACACACACGCGCACACACACACACACACACACACACACACACACACACACACACACACACACGCACACACACACGCGCACGCACACGCACACACACACACTGTGTTTGTTTCTTTTCAACCTATATTTCAGACGGCTGTGTTTACTTATGTAAATTCCGGTGACAGCGTTTTAAGGTTGTATTTGGGACCCGAACGCAGGCAGGAATATTGAAAACAGATGAGTGCACAGAATCTGCAGCACTCCTCTTTATTTTGGATAAAAGCGCCGACTCAGCGCAGCCTGTCATCCCGCCACAGTCCGAGTCTCGCCGTCCATTTATCTCCATGCTGCTGTGATCTCACGGTGAGCTGCAGCGCTGCAGATAAAGCACTTAGCTTTCACTTGAAATTCACCACAAACGCTTGTTTTTTTAATATTTTTATACATTTAGTATTTATGTGTGTGTGTTGCAGTGGTGCTGCAGTCACATTCAGTGGGAGGAAGATGAAGCTGTTAGCAGCAGGGACGACCAGAGATGTGGACTTTATTAAGGCTGCAGGTGAGTTTTGTCTTAAATATGCAGGAATAAAACCAAAAAAATCCTTTTATTGTTTAATGTTGTTTTTTTTGTAAAGCTTTTAATTCCTATCAGAGTGAAAACTAAACATACCGTAAAGCAGAATTTTGTTCCTGTGGTTCAGACCTGAAGGATGCAGAAAGTGTTTATAACTCTTAAAATCAAATTCTAAACTTGTTGTTTTAGTCTGGATTTTAATGGAATTTTATCCATTTTATATTTTTATTGAATTGTCCATTTATTTAAATGTTTTAGCTGCTTTTACTTCTTGTTATATCTATTTTAATATTTATCGAAAACAAAATTTTCACATTTCAAATGGTTTTACTTCATTTCTATATTTTAGCTGATTTTACTTCTTGGTTTATCTATTTTAATATTTCAATTTTTTTTTTTTATTGTATTTTTTTTAACTTTTCAGATGGTTTCACCTCTTGGTATTACTCTATTTTAGTATCTTATTAAACTTTAATTGATTTATTTGACTGTCAATTGATACACATATATTGTTTACACTGTAGTCATTAAACCAAATGTGAATTTTAAGGTTAGTATGAGCAAAACATGCAGACAGGGAAACGCAGCGCGCATATTAACCTATAAACAATAATTGTACTGGTTTCCAGCTGGCTGTTTCTTTTTTCCTAAATACTCACAATGTCCATATAAAGAATAAACTCTAATATGTTACAATAGCTCACAGGAAGAGAGAGAACCCAAACACGTGACAACTGCAAACTTTACTCACGCAATTCTGAAGGAAAATGAAAACCACAGAGAGCAGCTGGAAAAGTAAAAAACTCAGGAAGCATGAGAGGTCTTACAGGAAGAGAAATAAAGTCCCAAAGAGGGACGAAGACATGCAACGACCAATGAGGCAGAACTTCCCAGAGTGCTGATTGGCTGATGGATCACAGGTGAGCTCAAAAAACAACAAAAAAAACCAAGAGAAGGAAGTAAAACAAACAGACACAGGAGGTGATTTCAAAATAAAACAGGAAACCCAACAAACTAAACCATGACATCATAACTCCTCCTACATCCTTTTACCTGTAAAAAAAAAAAAAAAAAACCCGTTCCCTTAAACTCACCACCAGGATGGCCGAGTGGTTAAGGTGTTGGACTTAAGATCCAATGGGTGAATGCCCACGTGGGTTCGAACCCCACTCCTGGTATCCTTCTAGATGTTTGAACCTTTAACCTCCATCACCTCACTTCACATGCATTCAACTGCGAAAGGCTACTTGATTGTAAGAATGTGTTCAGACATCCACGAATGTGAAATACATCATATATTCTAATTCAAAGCATTCTGCAACCTTGATTTAAAGAAGCCACCAAAGTCGGTTATTATTGTTGACATTTGAGGAGACAAATGTAATTTTGGAAGGTTTGTTTTTGTTCTGCAGCTGAAACCACAAGCAATAATTGTAATATTATTAACGCCACTGATATCATCCCGAATCGAACCTCAGAGCCGACAAATCCAAATAAAAAGGCTGATGCAGAAACATTTTGTAAGAAGCCGAAGAGAGAAAGCGTTGATCAGATCTGAAGTAAAACAAACAGTCCGTGTGGTTATTTCACAGCTCGCATCGCCGCTGAACAATCAGAGAACGGTGCTCCTTAATGGAAACGCTGCGAGAGCTGTTTCTCTACTTTGCTTGTTACTTTCCAACGCTTCAACACACAAATAAATTACTCTGCCAAAAAAAAAAAATCAAACAGAAGAAAAATTTGATTTCACTTCCCAGATGAAAGTTGAGTCGGGTGTGAAGTTGTGTGACAGAACAATCGATGCAGCCGAACTTGTGATTGACAGCCTGCTCAGCTGCCTTTGTTTGTCTGTCAGTTAAATGAAATGTAATGTAATGTCTGATGTCCTAACTCACATCTTTATGGTGTTTCATCATCTGAACTCTTCAGTCTCATCCTGTGTTCCTAATATTCAAGAATATGAAGGAATAAAACATGTTTTTGTCTGTTTTAAAGATCAAATGTTGTTTCAGTAATAAATATTTAGTTTTTTTTGCTGAACTACAAGCACAAAAAAACCAACAGATTTTGATTGAATCACTTTAAGGAGTTTGTCTGTGTGGACAGGTCGTTATGGTAACACCAGACACCAGGATGACCAAGTGGTTAAGGCGTTGGCCTTAAGATCCAATGGACTCATGTCCTCGTGGGTTCAAACCCCACTCCTGGTATATTAAAGGCACCTTTGAAGAACTGGAGTTCATGATTTCAAATCTCCAAACACAGCTTGGACACAGAAAACTCTATAAAGCGCTCTGACGTGGGCCAAAGACCTGCTGAAGGATTGAACCACCAAATCCATGATGTCTGAGCTGCAGCCGCTCTGACGATCCCAATTTTATTAAAGTTAAAAAGGTTAGTAACTGCTCGTGTTAATACGCTGCAGGGTTTGCATTCATTACAGCTCCGTTATTTCCTCACAGAGCGAAGACATCTCTGAGGCTGCTGCTAAACTCTCCCGAGGACATAAATCATTTTAATCTGGGAAACCATACATTAAATCTGCCGAATGCTAGAAACACTCCAGAGGAAAGACCGGCTCTGGGTTAAATCAAACATCTGCAGCCGTGTCTCTCACCTGTCGATGATGCCACACATGTCGATCTGCAGTTGACTGTAGTTTCCCAGCAGTCTTTGCTGCACCAGGTTCAGGTCGGTGGGCCGGTTCTGCAGGCTGATGAGACGCATGCAGCCCTGGAAGACGTCAAAGGGGTTCGTGCATCCGGCGCTGTCGTCTGCAGCGGGACAGCCTGGAGGAGGGAATAAAACAAAGAGATGAAACCTTTTGTGATTTACTAAACAGAAATGCGAAGAGAAGCTGCGGCTGTGATCTGCGGAGCGTTGTTGTGCATCTCTAAGCAGCTGAAATCATTTAAATAAAAGACAGATGAATACAGCTAATCTCCTTTTCTGCTGCAGTTCGTTTAACACGGAACAGAAGATGCATGTTCAGGAGGATAAAAAGGCCTCCGGCCAGACTGCAATTCTGCTGAGCAGAGAGGAAAGAAAAGAGGAAGAGGAGGAAGAGGAGGACAGAGTGAAGATGAAAGGAGGAAGATAACGAAGAATTATACGTTTCATTACAAAACGGCCACCAACTGAAGGTGAGTATCGACGACATCAGCAACTTTTATACACGTCGTTCAACAGCAAATGTTCATTTAAACCGAACTGAAACAGACAGTTTGTAGTCAGCAGTAACATCACAACACTTCTGTGTCGACAAGCGGAAACCTGCTGCAGTTCCTCAAATGTCCACCAGAGGCTCCAGCAGCGACTCAGTCCCCACAAACCGTGTTAAAACTTTACAGCATAAATAAACATGTTTACAGCCGAAATAAACACGTTTACAGCCAAAATAAACACGTTTACAGCATAAATAAACATATTTACAGCATAAATAAACATGTTTACAGCAGAAACGTGTTTACAGAATGCTACAGAGAAGTTTTTTGGTCCCTGCAGCTAATTTCAATTTAAACTCACCGTTTACATTTTAAATTAAATGAAGTTCTGCAGATGAATAAAGTTCTGCAGAATTAAAGGGCGGGGCTGCTTTGATTGACAGCTGCGATCATCACCTTCTGTATTTGTGTTACCAAACATGTTTCGTACCTCCAAAGAAGAGCTGACCTCCCATGCTGACAGGAAACGAGGGCGTGGCCTGAGCGACGCCACCTTCGTCTTTATCCACGGAGACGGTCAGGCGGCCGCGTCCGCCGGAGAAATCCACTGAGTGCCACTGACCGTCGTTCAGGACAGAACCTGGCAAAACAGTTCATAATAATATAAATATGTGTTTTCATTAACGCGGTAGATTTTAGTCATTGATAACAAGACGTTAGAGGTTAGAAGTTCATCTTATTGGTGGTTAAACTGACCTGCGCTGAGCTCCAGCAGCACTCGGCCTCCTTTATGGACCTGCAGCTGCAGTCGGGCCTCACTCAGGTACAACCAGACCACGCCCCTTTGCTGAGGGAGGTCGAAGGTGAGCAGCAGCCCCGCCTTGTTCCACGTCCTGAACTGGAACCCGACGGAAACGCCCCCCGAGGACGAGGACGCCGTCGTCCCCGGCAGCTGGAGGAAGCTGCGTGGGCCGGGGAACGTCACGGCGACGGAAACCGGCTCGGCGCACCAGAAGGTCACGTTGCCCTGAGAGACGAGGAGGAGGATAACACCACATCAAGCATGAATATTAATGAGCTACAGGGGGCGTGGCCACGTGACCTCGTATCACCCCATCAGAGAGTCTCCTTGAGAATAAACGCAAACTAAAAAAAACACCAAAGTGACCCGGTGGTGTTCAGATCCGTTGTTCTGAGCGGTGCAGTCATCCGCTCTGCTGGGAACATCGACCCCGCCAGCTTTACAACGCTCTGGAAACACAGATGACATCTCAGAGGAGCGGTTACAGTGATGGATGAAAGAGTGTGGTGGAGAATGCACCAACGCTGCCAAACACAAAGGACGAAGAACAGGGGCTATACAAGTCCCCAAAAGGCTTCTTTACAAACACACATGCACACCCAAAAACACACACATTATTTACTATGAACTTTACTCTGAATCTCTGATTCTGTGAATCTCTGACTCTCTGACTCTCTGAATCTCTGACTCTCTGAATATCTGAATCTCTGAATCTCTGAATATCTGAATCTCTGACTCTCTGAATCTCTGACTCTGAATATCTGACTCTGAATATCTGAATTTCTGACTCTCTGACTCTGAATCTCTGAATCTCTGACTCTCTGAATCTCTGACTCTCTGACTCTCTGACTCTCTGAATCTCTGAATCTCTGACTCTCTGAATCTCTGACTCTCTGAATCTCTGAATCTCTGACTCTCTGAATCTCTGAATTTCTGACTCTCTGACTCTCTGAATCTCTGAATATCTGACTCTCTGAATCTCTGAATCTCTGACTCTCTGAATCTCTGACTCTCTGAATCTCTGAATCTCTGACTCTCTGAATCTCTGACTCTGACCCTCTGAATCTCTGAATCTCTGAATATCTGAATCTCTGACTCTCTGAATCTCTGAATCTCTGACTCTCTGAATATCTGAATCCCTGACTCTGAATATCTGAATTTCTGACTCTCTGAATCTCTGACTCTGAATCTCTGAATCTCTGACTCTCTGACTCTCTGAATCTCTGACTCTCTGACTCTCTGACTCTCTTAATCTCTGACTCTCTGAATCTCTGAATCTCTGAATCTCTGACTCTGGTTCTCCTCGTTAAGACCTCGTTAGGCAGCGAGCAGCAGCATCAGCATCCAGGTGATTTCTAGAGGATGTCGACATGTATGAAGACATCTGCACACACCGACAACTGGAGGAAACTGCTTCGTCAGCTGCTGGAGGTCCAAGAAGAGTTTATCTTCCAGATTTCTGTTTTCTCTGTCAGATGTAGAAACTTGGGAGCTGAACATAACGGTTTACGAGATCCGTCGTCATCACAGAAGTTACAGACGCTAATATTTCACTGCGTATCGACGATTTTTTTGAGGCGCGTGTTCATCTTGTTCTGATATTTCGGGGAGACGTGTGCTCACCTTCACATCCACCTGCGGGTCGCCGTGTTGAAACAGCTGCTTCAGCTTCACGTTGTTGTGCAGCAGGTTTTCCAGACAGCCGTGGAAGTTCCTCCCGGAGTCGAGGCTCCGGACGGCACCGACGCTCAGCTGAGACAACGACATGCATGTCTTTACAGTGTGTTGGTGTAGGTTGTGTTTGTGTAGGTTGTGTGTTTGTGTAGGTTGTGTGTTTGTGTAGGTTGTGTTTGTGTAGGTTGTGTGTTTGTGTAGATTGTGTGTTTGTGTAGGTTGTGTTTGTGTAGGTTGTGTGTTTGTGTAGGTTGTGTGTTTGTGTAGATTGTGTGTTTGTGTAGGTTGTGTTTGTGTAGGTTGTGTGTTTGTGTAGGTTGTGTGTTTGTGTAGGTTGTGTGTTTGTGTAGATTGTGTGTTTGTGTAGGTTGTGTGTTTGTGTAGGTTGTGTGTTTGTGTAGGTTGTGTTTGTGTAGGTTGTGTGTTTGTGTAGGTTGTGTGTTTGTGTAGATTGTGTGTTTGTGTAGGTTGTGTTTGTGTAGGTTGTGTGTTTGTGTAGGTTGTGTGTTTGTGTAGATTGTGTGTTTGTGTAGGTTGTGTGTTTGTGTAGGTTGTGTGTTTGTGTAGGTTGTGTTTGTGTAGGTTGTGTGTTTGTGTAGGTTGTGTGTTTGTGTAGGTTGTGTTTGTGTAGGTTGTGTGTTTGTGTAGGTTGTGTGTTTGTGTAGATTGTGTGTTTGTGTAGGTTGTGTGTTTGTGTAGGTTGTGTTTGTGTAGGTTGTGTGTTTGTGTAGGTTGTGTGTTTGTGTAGGTTGTGTTTGTGTAGGTTGTGTGTTTGTGTAGGTTGTGTGTTTGTGTAGATTGTGTGTTTGTGTAGGTTGTGTGTTTGTGTAGGTTGTGTTTGTGTAGGTTGTGTAGATTGTGTGTTTGTGTAGGTTGTGTGTTTGTGTAGATTGTGTGTTTGTGTAGGTTGTGTGTTTGTGTAGGTTGTGTGTTTGTGTAGATTGTGTGTTTGTGTAGGTTGTGTGTTTGTGTAGGTTGTGTGTTTGTGTAGATTGTGTGTTTGTGTAGGTTGTGTGTTTGTGTAGATTGTGTGTTTGTGTAGATTGTGTGTTTGTGTAGGTTGTGTTTGTGTAGGTTGTGTGTTTGTGTAGATTGTGTGTTTGTGTAGGTTGTGTGTTTGTGTAGATTGTGTGTTTGTGTAGGTTGTGTTTGTGTAGGTTGTGTGTTTGTGTAGGTTGTGTGTTTGTGTAGATTGTGTGTTTGTGTAGGTTGTGTGTTTGTGTAGATTGTGTGTTTGTGTAGGTTGTGTGTTTGTGTAGATTGTGTGTTTGTGTAGGTTGTGTGTTTGTGTAGATTGTGTGTTTGTGTAGGTTGTGTGTTTGTGTAGATTGTGTGTTTGTGTAGGTTGTGTGTTTGTGTAGATTGTGTGTTTGTGTAGGTTGTGTGTTTGTGTAGATTGTGTGTTTGTGTAGGTTGTGTGTTTGTGTCACCTGCTCGATGCTCCTGAACTCTTCAGGGATCTGAACCTTCTCCGTGTGTTTGTCCACGCTGAGGTTCAGGTGAGCGCTCCTCTGCTCCAGAACCACCCGGTGCCACTGCTGGTCGTCCAGCAGGCTGCCGAGGGAGGCGAGGAGTTGGGGCTCAGAGGAGGAGGAAGAGGAGGTACTACCTGGAGGAGGGGACAGGGAGGAGGAGGAGGAGGAGGTACTACCTGGAGGAGTGGACAGGGAGGAGGAGGAGGTGGAGGAGTGAAGAGGATGTTGGAGGTTGGGAAACAGAGGAGAGGAGGATGAAGGTCAGGTAACAGGAAGAGGATGAGAAGGAGGAATAACCAAGAGGAGGAAAAGGAGGAAGAGGAGGAGGGGGAGGAGGTGAAGAGAAAGAAGGATGGATGGATGATGGATGGAACTAACGACAGACGGCGACTTTTAATCAACACGAAATCGAATCTGCAGATAAATAAGAAACAAGAAGGAACGGATCAAAGTTGAATTCAACGTATTTGTTATTTTCCTCTGATTTCCAGGTTTGTTTCCATCAGTTATGAATCTATTTTCTCCGATCTGAGCGCCTGTTTGTTTGTTTGTTTGTTTGTTTGTTTGTTTGTTTTCTGACCTGCTGTCAATCCTACCGGTTGTCGAGGGAACGCTGGCTCCTCTAAATATCTCACGTCTCTCAGCATCCCGCGGGGAGAGACACCGCCGGGTCACTGCGAGACACCCGGGACACCGGCAGGACACCGGCGGGACACCGGCGGGACACCGGCGGGTCACCGCTGCTCAAATTATTAGGAAACTGCTGGAAACATCTGCGTAGTCGCATCTTAAAATGAAAAGGCAAATCTGTGATCATTCTTAAAAAAGCTGCAGAAGAAACGCAGCGAGACTTCATTAATGATAGATGAGCACCAGGAACTTTGTTTGTGCTGAGAAAACAACGCCGTCAGAAACAGTCAGTCATTAAAAATGTATCAGAGTCTTCAGGGAGAAACTTCAGAGACAGAAACCGACAGTCGGGAAGATGATGGACAAATAAGATGTCTGATATTTACAGAAAACATCTTCATCTTCATCCAGGAGAGGAGAGGAAGACTCTCCTGTCGTTAAGGGAAACCTTACTTCCAGCTTTGAGATGCTCATTTTCAGTTTTTCACATCTTTTAATGTTGTTAAAGCTTCTTAAACACTTTAGATGAAACCTGAACTCTGAAGTCTGAGACGCATTTTCTATTTTAGGAAACTTTTATCCGACTTGTAAAAATATTTTTAAAAAAGGGACATTTCACTGCTTTTTTTCCCCATTGGACCTCTTTAGACCCGGTCCAGGTCCAAAACTACAGTACTCACACAGGTCCAACCTGGATGAAATTACCACAGAGAGAATAAAGATTTTTTTTTTTTTTTTAAAAACACTTTCTGATTTGTGAAACCTTTATTCTATTTGTTAAAACATAAAAAAGGGACATTTCACTGCTAACAGGTCTAAAGGGGGAAAAAAGCAGTAAAATGTCCCTTTTTTATGTTTTTTTTACAAATCAAATAAAAGTTTTCTAAAATAGAAAAATGCCTTTCAGACTTCAGGCTTCATCTAAAGTGTCTAAAACTCTTTAACAACATGAAGAGGTGCAAAAAACCCCAAAACGGACTACAGGCAGTTGAACCCTGTCAGTAAGGTTTCCTTTAACTTTTCCTTTCAACGCAGTTCTGACTTATTTGAACGAGACGCTGCGATAGAGGAGGGACGGCACGACTTCCACACAAGGTCTCTTTACTGCCGTTGATTAATAGATAATAGATGATCACGCTGCAGGAGGAGACGAGGCCCTCACAGGATGGATGTTTCAGAGGATGGAGGGTTTCATTACTGCGTGAACAATGGGGACGAGGAGGTGGAGATCAATGTGAAAGATTAGAGGCCAAAACATAGAAAATTGCAGGACTCATATTAATCGATAGATCCGTCTCTTTCCTGCTCTTCATCTCTCTCTCCTCGTGGTCATTTTGTTTTTTTTCTTTCAGTCCAAGTTGTCCGAGACAACTTTCTTTGTATTTACGATGGTTTTTTTTTTATTATTAATTATATCAGACTTTATTAAAACAGGACGGTGCTCAGTAAAATAAACCCTGAGAGTGTCTGCATCATCATTACAGCCTCTATCGTTTCATCATTCTGCTCACGCCCTGCAGACAATATCACTTAACTGCATCTTGTCTGCTCTTCCTATTACGGCGTTTCACGATCTGATGGCTCCTATCGGAGAAACGCCTCGTGTAATTATTTCGGCGATTGACTCTCATAAAGCTCGACGTCTGTCACCGAGATGATTCACAGATCGGGTCGCACGCTGAGCGATGCTTCTGCAAATCTATCAACAGCTTTGCTCTTTTTTCTTTTTTTCTTTTCTTACACTGTGGAAGGTTGAAGTGACGGAAATAATTCAGTTTCTTTAAAAATAGAAACTGATTCAGGACAATAAGGGGAAAATGGAAACTTATAAAGAGTCACATGACTGAGGCTGATGTCAACGACCACGACAAAAGTTCTGCATTTCTTTTCATATTGAACTCATTCACTGTATATATACATATATATATATATATATAAACAAAAATGAAATGGTTCTGATCCAGAAGTGTCTTCAGCTGCAATACCAGCGAGTGCCACTAGAGGTCGGCTCCAAAAAGCCTCCGGCTCCATAGACTCCCATTCAACTTCTCTCATCAAATCCAAAGTGAATAAAATGTGTCCATCAGTTATCTCGGTGTTGTTAGCTAAAGTCACTCCTTCTTATTAGTTTTCTGGAGGTCCATCTGAAAATAATCCCTCATTCATTAGAAAAGAAGATTCAAGAAGACCTGTTTTTGGGGGCGTTGACCACAACCTGTATTAAATGTACAGGAACAGCTAACCAACACTGTAAAACAACATGATGGAATTTAGTGGAATGAACTAAACTTTTCTTGTTTACTTGTTTATGTAAAGAAATGTTGTTATTTCAACTTAAAGTTTTTATTTTCAGACCACTGAGTAGCTTGAGGTCTTTTGACTCAAACTGCTGAGAGCTTGTTGGGATTGTTTCCTGAGGCACGTGATCATATGTCTTCTAGTGTTTAAAAAACATGGACGTGTTAACAAAGGTTATAAACTTGATTTCTTGCTGAAGGGCATCGTCGAGGCCTCCAGCTGCCAGCGTGTAATTATCTTCAAATGTCTCCAGCATCGATGGACATGTTCAGACAAATCAATCGTTAATGCTGGATCTTCTAAAGAAGAGTCGGAAAAGAGTTGGTGGACAAATGACTGACGGAGACACAAATCAAACTGAAATGTCTCCGGGAAGCAGATGTGATAAAATAAACGCAGAAAAAGTGCGATTGAGCGGTGGGGATTCAGCTCCGTCCTCCATCACGTGATGTCGGCGTCCTCCGAGGAGTAAAAACTCTCAGACTTGGCATCTCTGTGCAGATGAGTCGCCTCATAAAGCGAGCAGCGTTGAAGTGAAGCAGCCTGATGACGGCAGGTGACCCACATCACACAACCTGCGACCTGCGAAAACTCTCAGAGGAGGAAATACAGCCGGCGCTGAAACAATAATAATAAAATATAATAAAAAAGGTTGTTTTTGGAAAAGAATCGCTCCAAACGAGAGAGAATAAATGAATCCTCCGATAGGAAAACATCAAGATCGGCGAGATCTGAGGAGACAAACCGGCAGCGGTGAGCGGGGAGGAGAGGAGAAGATGGTTTGGACTTCCTCCCTCTGAGCTGCAGTCGTCCTTTAACAGGACAGTTTTTGTTTTCAGGTGCAGCAGGACTTCCTGTGTGTCACGTGACCGTCTGTCGTTCTCAGTCAAGGTTATAATAACACAATTCAGACAATAAGATGTCTTTTGTTTTTTTTTACTTTAAAGGTCAAAGGTGTGTTTATTTAATTTTAGAGCTTATGCGTGTATTTATAAATGTTTCTTTCTTACCTGTATTCTTACGCTGCTGACTACATTTCTCCACTGCGGGACTAATAAAGTCTCATCTAGTCATATCTTATCTTTGCAGGAGCTGTTTTCCATTCTTCAAGAAGATAGAGGCCTGAGGATTAACGGGAGGATGGAGGAAGATAAGGATGCTGAGACGAGGAGCAATCCAGAGAAACAGATGTCGGGATGAAAAGGAAAGACGAAAATAAAGGAGGGAAAACTTCTCGGAGAAACGGAGAGTAAAAAAAAAGATGGACGGATGAAGCCAGACGGGGATCCTGTTGACAGGTGAGCCATATGGTGATGACTCAGCACACACACACACACACACACACACACACACACACACACACACACACACACACACACACACACACACACACACACACTCTTTCACACACACATACGCACACACACACACACACACACACACACACACACACACACACACACACACACACACACACACACACACTCTTTCACACACACACACGCACACACACACACACACACACCTGCGAGCCCTAACACACGCTCCGGTGAACTTTACCATCCATCACTGTAACCAGACAGACGCAGCAGCTGAGATTTAAACCAATCAGGCGCCAGCGTGCACGTCGGCCGTCTCAGCCAATAAAAAAACAAAAAAACACCTGAAGTTATTTCAGAGGAGCTGATGATGTCATCGGCCTTCATACAGACGTTCTGTTCGACACACGGTGATGGACAGATGATACCAGAGACGCTTCCTGGTTACAGCTGAACGTTGTTCAACAGTTTAAAACGGGACAAATCAGCTGGTGGACGACGGAGAAGGAAATGTCTCCTTTCTTTTACAGAGAAGAGTTTCCTTCCTTAACCCGGAGCAGAGCAGCTGTTAACGGCTGTCTGCACTGGGAGAAAACTGAAAGCTGTCAAGTCCTGTTTATTCTGTCTGGTTTCTTATTGTGAGAAACACCTTCAGCCTCATTATGATGTCGCTCCATTAAAGAAACACAAGCTGGTGAACCCCTCCAAGAAGCTCCAGGAGAACATCTGCTCTCTTCACGACGAGGTGATGAAGATGTTCTGCCGCACCGATCGTCAGATTATCTGTTATCTCTGCTCTGTGGAGGAACATAAAGACCACGACACCGTCTCAGCTGCAGCAGAAAGGACCGAGAGGCAGAGAGAGCTCGAGGGGAGTCGAGGAAACGTCAAAAAGGAGACTTTATGATGTCATACTTTCAGCAGAGCTTCTTGTTCACAACGTTTTTGAGGAAATATTTCAGGAATTTAGCAAAGTTGCAGGTTCCCACAAATATTGAGGAGATTGTTTGAACTTGTAATTATGATTGTGGTTGTTAAGTTTTGACGCTATAGCGCTCAGTCTTATAATAATATCATTTCCCACAAAACAATTGAGTTTTTCTTTGAAATGCTAATGCATCCTCTCATTATTTGTCATTTTGTGGTACATTTTTCAGCCTGTTTTCTTCCTAATAAAAGATGTTAGAGGTTTTTTTCATACAGCTAATCTCCACTTTTCTTCTGAAAATACTGCTGATATTCTCTGTTTTACACTCCGGTATGTTGAAGCAGATATCAGTTCATCTCCGTGGTTACGAGTATGTTTGTTCCGTGTTGTACCTCGTCTGAGCAGCAGCAGCAGTTTTCCTCTCTCCAACTCCAGACTGAGGCCGAGTCCCTCCCGTCCCTCCGCCTGCAGCAGCGTCCCACAATTCCTCAGGGTTTTAAACTTCAGAGAGACGACCTCTCTGGACGCCCGCCGAGGCCCGGGACTCGGCCGGTACACCAGACAGCCGCCGTCGCCGTGGAAACCCAACACATCGGAGGCTGAAACACAGAACAGAGACCAGAGGTCATATGTGACACACGAGGGACTGAATCTGTTTTCTGTTCATGACTTTTCTTGGAGAATCTCTCCGTTAATGTCTCGTGATCGTGTGATATCTGTGCCGAGGTGAGCTGAGGTGACTTTAACGCTGCCGGTGGCACAAAGAACAAACTGTTAAAAAAACAGCATCAGCTGAGCTCAGCCTCCATTTCAGCTGCACAACTAATTTCTCTGACTGAACGTTTTTTTTAATGAACTTGGCGAGTCTCTCCCTCCTTCCGACTCGAACACAATCAAACACCCGCTCTGCTTGCAGGAATGCTCTTATTGCGTTGTACAGTGAATTTCCTGCTGATTACAGAGCAGCAGGTTCACGCTCCGAACCACTGAGTCATCCTCCGTGTGTGAAAACAATACTGTACTCCTCTATATACCATCCAGCTTTCTAATTAAGTCCCTGATTACATTTTGTTCTATGTTTTTATGTTATTATAATCAGCCCGATTCCCCGTAATTATCCCCAGAACATAGCGATGATTATTTTTGGCTTTGGTAGATACATCAATTAGGTTATAGTTCACTTATATTCAAATCACCGCAGTCAGTATCATGATAGAAACACACGAGTCCGCAAGTTAAGAGATTTGCTGGTCCAGTTGTTATGAGTCTTTACTTGCAAACCTACAAGTTAATCTAGATTTTCTATGTCTACAGCCGCTGTAGCAGCTCTGTGAGGTCGTATTTACCACGAATACTTTCCCAGGTTCGGCATCCTAGTGGAGCGTTTTGGCATTTTAATCAATGCTAATAAGCAGTTAGCACAAAGTACAGCTGAGGCTGCAGATATGAGGTCATATTCATTAAATGAAACCACTGAGCTGACGACTGAGATATTTGTGAAACCCTGGAATCACCTCAATACCACATCACGAATGTCTATATTCAAGTCAAGCCATACAATTAGCAGCTCGTAGTTGTCTGCCTGTTTCAACCAGTCTCTCAAAACTCATATAATATATGTAGTGAAGACTTTAAAGGAATCCTTCTATGTGTTCACACGCTTGGCTCATAAAGCTGATTGACAAGAGACGATGCTTCAAATCTGGATGTTGCTTCACACACATGTTCAACCCAACTCACAGAAGATCTGTACAATCAGCACCCAAGATAAGTGTCACACATTCAGGATCTGACTAAAAGAGAAATGTGACTTCGATCGTTGACCGCAAAAATCTGATCAGTTCCTCTTTAAGTCCAAGTGAACGTTTGTGGCCAATTCTCTTAAGCCGTTCCTGCGATAACGCGTTCACGAGAATTAGAGGACGTGAGGTCACTATGACTTTGACCTTTGACCCCCAAAATCTTATGAGTTCATCGTTGAGACCAAGTGAACCTTTGTGCCAAATTAAAAGGAGTTCCATTGCGGTGTTTTTGAGATATCACATTAACAAAAGTGGGACATTTGCGGATGCAGTGATGAACTGTGTTCACCGACAAAGGTTTTCAGAAGCGTTCCTGAGCCCATGCAGTGATTTCTGTCTGTTTAAACATGATACTGCCTGATAAAAGTATAAAAACATGGATGTCTATATAAACGTAAATGGAAATTCAATCTTTCAGGATCAGCTGAATGATGACAAGCAATGATTTCATCACCAATTAAAAACCAAAGATCTACTTGTATTTCTGAAGAACTGAAGTGAGATGCTTTTATTTCTTTACTGTTAAATAAATACATTTAAATTGGGGAAAAAGGAAACCACTTGAGTTTTAAGATATTGTAGAAAGACAGAAGAAACTTTTATAAACCTGTTTATTTGTATTGGTGAAATTACAGTGCGTCACTTTGGAAAATTTACTGCAAATCAGCCTTCAAAATGAACCATTTGAGCACGTATACATAAACACGTGGAGTTGTTTTTGATATTCATGATGACGTCGTGTTCATGTGAAGGAAAGAAATCATAAAGGAAACAAAACACTGAGAGAACGAAACACTACAAACACCCGCTCCTTCAGGAAAACAGACAAACAGGATAGTTTCACCTTTTAGAGGCTTCAGTTTGGACGTGAAGGAGACGAGGAGAAGTGTCATCCTCCTACCAATCAATAGCATCCAAATCTTATGGGAAATAAAAGCAACGCCGACAGAATGAAGCAGCAGCATGTTTTCGTGGCTGAAGTACGAAGAGGAGGGAAACATTTGATTTCTCTTGGTGTCTGAAAGCTGCATCGATTTATAGCTCAGAAGAAGAAAACTGCGGCTAAATATTCGTGTTTATCGCCACAAAGAAGCCAGAAGAAAAAAATCCTGAATATAAATAAATACGACAACATGTTTGCAGCATATTTGTTTTCACTTCATTGTGAAGCTGAGGAACATGTAGAAACTGAGAAATTTAAAAAGGAACGAAAGGGAACTGTTAATACGCCTGGCGGTGCAACAATGGAAGAGCAAACAGGGTGAAAGTCAGCGGGTGTTTCTGCCGTAGAAGGCCAGACTGACCGTAGGGACATCCGTAGGTCTCCAGCCGGAGTCCGATGCGTCCACTGGGGTTCCAGTCCAGAGGGAGGAGGCGCAGGAAGCGAGCGACCGCCGGCTGCTGCAGCTTGTACTGAACCACACTGTCGGCATTACTGTTCCCTGGAAAAGACTGGAAACACACAGGAAGTCACTAACTTTGTTGACCCGATCATCAACCCCGACCTCCTCCCTGAAACCAAACCATGTCACGGCATGAACATGGGTCACGGTAAGTGCTGAGGACAGTCTCATACGAGTCCTGTTCCTGTGTATGAGACTGTCAGAATGTGAGCGTATCATCGGCTCAAAGCTCTGAGCCAACCGGCATGAAGTTTGATTTAGGAAAAGAAGAGTGGAGTGAAGACTACCAAAAGGAAAAAATGACAAAAGAGAAATCATGAAGGGGGAAAGAAAAATCACATGGGGAGAAGAAATAGGAAGATAAACAGCGGAGAAAGCAAATAATAAAAGGAAGTAAATCCGTAGAAGTTTAAAGAAGAAAAGTCGGACTCGTTTCTCTTCAGCTCGAGAAAACAAACAGATAAAGACGAGAAAGGCAATAAAGAAAAAGATGGATTGCAGTATTTCCAAGCACCCGGGGAGAGGGGGGGGGGGGACGACCCAGAGGGGAAACAGAAGAACAACATATTTCCTCCCCTGGTCCTCGGTCTGCTCCCTCCTCCTCCGACAACCTCTCTGATTCTCAGAGGCTCAGAAACACTTTGATTTGCGTCTGTGGTTGAGCAGAGTTCCCGTCGAGCGTCGGATCATGTTTTTAAAGCTGTTCTCAGATCAGATGGATATCCTCGGCTCATCCTCGGAGCGGGAACATTTCCAGGTTCGAAGGTACGAAACTCCACATACTGTGTTTTGCCGACCTGATTCGTCCCGGCCTGGATGTGACACGGAGGCGGGAGGTGAAGCCTCGCTGCCTCCGCGGTCCATCTGACTGATCTCTTCATTAATCAGCTGATCCGTCTCACCTCGCGAGGCCGCGTCACGCCGTGTTTTCTGACGTGTTGTTACTCGTGATCAGCGGTGCAAGAAGTCATAAAAACGTCCTGCTAACACAGAAGGAACATCAGTAAACGTCACGCAGTGGTGAAGCGGTGCAGCGCTGACTGTTGGATATCAGGGACCAGATTATTCCGGTGAAAAGTCTCCATGCTGAACAGCAACGTGGGGAAGAAATTGAGTTCAAACCAGCTGCTTCTTACAAATAAAAAGAACAAATAAACATTTAAAACAAGTCTTCTGACCCGTACGACTATTCAGGTTATTCGTTTGTTTCGACCCTCAAATACGTCCCACAGGAGTGTTTCCTTGAACTGAGCGCTGATAACCAGCTGGATGGTCCCTCTCCTCTTTAACCTGGAGGATGCAGCGTCCATAATTTCCAAACAGAATCTCAGATTGTGATCCATCAGACCTCAGGACAGTTGTCCACTTCACCTCAGTCCATCTTCAATGATCTCGGTCCAGAGAAGGCGGCGGTGTTTCTGGATCATGTTTCTATCTGGTTTCTTCTTTGGAGAGTTTTAACATCATTTGTGGACGCAGCGATGAACTGTGTTCACAGACGATGGTTTTCACAAGTGTTCCTGAGCCCATGCAGTGATTTCCACTCCAGAATAGTGTGTTTTTAATGTAGTGCTGCCTGAGGGCCCGAAGATCACCACCATCCAATATTGGTTTCCAGCCTTGTCCCTGGTGTTCAGAGATTTCTCCAGATTCTCTGAATCTTTTAATGATATTATGAACCGTAGACGATGAAATCCACTAATTCTTTGTAGTTTTACGTTGACGAACATTATTCTTAGATTGTTGAACTATTTTCCAACACAGTCTTTCACAGAGTGGTGAACCTCTTCCCATCTTCACTGCTGAGAGACTCTGCCTCTCTGAAATCATCTTTTTATAGCCAACCATGTTACTGATCTGTTGCCATGGTAACCTAATTAGTTGTCAGATGTTCCAACAGGTTTTTTTTTTCATCTTTACACAACTTTTCCAGTCTTTTGTTGATCCTGTCACCACTTTTTAGAGACATGTTGTTGCCATCAAATTCCGAATGAGCAGATATTTTTCACAAAATAATAACATTTCTCAGTTTCAACATTTGATATGTTCTGTTTGATCTATTTTTACATTAAATATGGGTTTACATGATTTGCAGATCATCACATTCTGGTTTTATTTACATTTTACACAGCATCCCAACTTTTTGGGAAACAGGGTTTTATTATAATTGTTAATATTTTTTTAAATTTAAAATTGAATCTATCAAGGATGGGTTTTATTTATATTTCCTCATATTCAGTAGAGTAAAAATAGAGTTTCCAATAAATAATATTGGTACAATCCAACAGGTATGGAAGGATCAGCTGTTATCTGAGACGGTCTATGACTCTGTATTCACTTCTCTGTTCCTGTTGAGTCCCTCTTTAAAAAGTCCAACAGAGAGACAGAGGCAGAAGTGAAAAAGTGAGACGTAAAACAAATAAAACGGAGAGAGACACTTGACTTCCTCTCCGTTGGGGATCTGTTGCTAAATGTTGTGTCAGCAGATCTGCAGAGTCAGCAGAGCTCACAACGCCGGCTCATACATTATAAATGAAAAGATAAACTTGTGACGACTCGGTTTATCTGTACAGGATAGATGGAGCCGCACGGCGCCACATCGCTGGATATGAATTACACAAAACAAACAAAAAAACGTGTTTATTGATCCCTGCGGAGGAACACAGTCGATACGAAGCAAAAGCGGAGCAATTAAATGAAGTCGCTTGTGTAAAGGAGTAATACAAAAAATAAGAATAAATAATGAAACAATGCACCTGTGACGTGATGCAGTTTTAACTCCAGAGTCGTGGACTCACCCCGATGCTGTCCTCCTGTCTGTACTGCTTCCAGTTGTGTCCCGTGTCGCTGAACATCAGCAGGTAGGACGACAGCCAATCAGAGCTGCCGTAGCGGCCCTGCGTGGCGACGGCCGTGATCTTGGTCCGCTCGCCCAGGTCGACCTCCAACCACTGATATCTGTCAGAGACCAGAGGAGACCAGCCTCCGGCTCCTGCAGGAGGACACCACAGAAAAAAACACCAGGTGATTTATTCCATTTCTGTGGAGATGAAATCAGCTCACAAAAAACAACAACATGAATCGCACTGCTTGACCTTTTATTCTGAACTAAAATCCAACTTTTCTGTTAGGAAAGCAGAACGATGAGAATTAATCGGAGAAGACATCTTTAAATCCATTTAGAGGCTGTAGTGAGACATAAATAAAAATCTACCGAGGAATTTAAAACCCACAGCGACGTCGGCATTTTCTCACTTTTCATATCTCTGAGAAAAAGAAGCATCAGGTCACGTTTGAGGTAAAAAAATAAAAAAATAAAAAAAAAAAATCACCATTTCATCTGTAAAAATCATCTGTGTCAACTGAACATCTGTAAAACATCTGCTAATGAACTTGAGACTTACGACAAAGTGTTAAAAATGGAAAGAAATAATAAAAAGAAACTATGGCACCAGGATCAATACTGAACCTGATCACTTCTTACTGATAAAGTTAATATATGAAATTTAAGATAGAATTGTTTAAAAATCAGATTTTTCAGCCGACGACAGGCTGATATTGATGCCAATACAGATCAATGAGACGCTACGTCTCATTGATTCATATCCATTCTCATATTAAAGGTGGTCCATGAAGGAGGGGTGTGGTTCTGGGTTGACCAGCTGAGCTGCAGGTCATTAGGTTCGGGATGTTTTCCTCCACAAAATAAAGAAGTGATCGATCAGAGGGGAGCTGAATTATTGATCAGCTGAGAATACAAAGAGCACCGTGTCAGCTGTTCTCTCAGATTAGTGCCGACACCTCATGCAATGTTTTAATAACTAAAAATACCAACTGGAACACTTAAAACATTATGTAATGCAGCACGGCAAGGAAGGAGAGGAGGAGGAGGAGGAGGAGGAGGAGTAGGAGGAGGAGGAGGAGGAGGAGGAGGAGGGAGAGAAGGAAGAGGAGGGAGAGGAGGAGGGAGAGGAGGAGGAGGAAGAGGAAGAGGAGGAGGGAGAGAAGGAAGAGGAGGGAGAGGAGGAGGAGGAAGAGGAGGAGGGAGAGGAGGAAGAGGAGAGAGAGAGGAGGAAGAGGAGGGAGAGGAGGAGGAGAGGAGGAGGGAGAGGAGGAGGAGGGAGAGGAGGAAGAGGAGGGAGAGGAGGAGGGAGAGGAGGAGGAGGAGGAGGAGGGAGAGGAGGAGGAGGGAGAGGAGGAAGAGGAGGGAGAGGAGGAGGGAGAGGAGGAGAAGGAGGGAGAGGAGGAGAAGGAGGAGGAGGAAGAGGAGGAGAAGGAGGGAGAGGAGGAAGAGGAGGAGGAGGAGGAGGAAGGACAGGAGGAGGTAACATGCCGTGTGTGTGCGTGTGTGCGTGTGTGTGTGCGTGCGTGTGTGTGTGTGCGTGCGTGTGTGTGTGTGTGTGTGTGTGTGTGTGTGTGTGTGTGTGTGTGTGTGTGTGTGTGCCAAAAATGACAACACACAGCTCAAACACCAGATGGACGGATTCTGAAGGAGGAGGATGCAGACCAGAGTCCCACTGAGAGCACACACACACACACACACACACACACACACACACACACACACACACACACACACACACACACACACACACACACACACACACACACACACACACCCCAATATTCCATCGACCTGCTGCTGTGTGAACGAGCTTTGAGGTAAAAACTGCATTCAGGTAATTCTGAAGAGAGAACGAACTAATCTGGAGATCAAACTGCGCTCCAGAAACGTCCTGATGGACAGAAGGTTTCCTTCAAGATGTCTGACTGCATGTTCACTCCCAGCCAATCACGTCCCAAATCATTCAGACAGACAAACAGACAACAACCGTGACGCAACAGCAGACACCAGAGATGGAAAGATCCTTCCCAGGAAAACTCCTCATCCCAGAAACATGATGAGGTGAAGCAGTTTGGTGCCCAGCGGGACGGACCGCTCCGTTTCTTTACGACGACGTCATGATTTATCCGGTAGAAGTGCTGATTTCGCGTTCTGCCTCAGAATCAAACTGACTCTGGAGAAGATGCCGTAGGTCATGTGACTGAGGAGTGAAACCCAGCTGATCGCCTCCTATTTCATTCTGCTTTGTTTTGTCTCACTTGTTCGCAGTAACTTCTTTTATGGTCCAAAAAGTACGAATAAAATCGACCTCTAATAGGTCACATGATGCCAACCAAACTGAAGAAGACCATGTGAGCTGTGACTGACAGCTGTCAGTCGTCCCACATAAACAAGGTTCAGGCTTTCTTTGGTGTTGCGTCTGTGGGAGGTTCGGGTCGCTCCGTCCTCTAACGGTTCAGGAGAAACGTGAAATGTCAGTAACGGAGGCTTCGGACCGGGCGACAGGCTGCAAAAGGTCGACGATGAAAATCTTCTCTAAGCCGCGACCGCAAATGTCACGGCGACCTTCAACTTGTTTCTTACTCGCATTTAGCTTCCAGGAATTAAACTCTGTAGGAGAAGATCACGTCTCCGCAGAGGGGGCGGAGCTTCACCGTCGGAGACCGAAGAAGGCGCCTCAGGTCAGGAGACACCAGCGGGGTTTTCTTTGATGTTCAAGGGGTTGTGCAACCGTGAATTTAGTCCCCAGAGTCAGACTGCCAACACTGAGTTCTGCTGGGACCTTCTGTGGGTTGTTAGCGTTGTTAACTTGATTTTAGTTGTTTATTAGTGACATTATTGTTTGTTAGCTTTGTTAGCTAGTTGTTAACTTGAGTTTAGCTGATTTTTAGCAATATTAGCTGTTTGTTCTGTTTGCGTCACCGTGCTGCGTTCAGGAACGCTCTCTGAACTCACTAGTCACACTTCATTCACATGCAGTCTGATCAAACATCACCGAGTCAGCAGCAACTCGTCCTCACCTTCTCTCCGGTTGAGTTTGGCGAATCCCGGCGCGTGGCTGCCGGACAGCTGGGAGGAGCTTCTGAAGGCCGACGGCGGCAGGTTGGACACCAGCGGCCTGTCGCACGCCTCTGTTAACCAATCACAGAGCACAAAACAAACATCCTTCAAATTCAAATTCAGCTTCACAGAAACAAACAAACCCCAAAGTGTCCCACATCCTGAGAGACGGAGCTCTGAGAGGCTGACAGCAGCTGAACTTTCTGGGCAACAGCGACACATTTTTTTTAGCCTCAACGAGCACCTGAGGAGGGAAGTGGATTTTTATCACTGAGACGCAGGTTTAATCTCAGCGCAGTGAAAAGAGGTGATCGACTCAACGCCTCACAACAGCAGGAACACATCGTCACTCCGCACCAATTCTCCACCACCAACACACAGCTTCCATCATCCATCAGTGATGTCATCATCCATCAGTGATGTCATCAACCATCAGTGATGTCATCAACCATTAGTGATGTCATCGTTGGTTTGTGAACGTTATGAATCCTCCAGTTCAGATTCTGTCCGTCACCATCTTGATAGTTCGGAGCGGTTTGGAGCAGGAAGTGACCATATTTGGACGAGCTGGGGGAGGAGCCAGAGGTGGATCTGACCGATCTGATTGGAAACCTGACGATACTACGCCCCGCCCACCGATAGCTGTAACCTGACTGCACCACAGGCCTGTCAATCAAACAGACACGCCCCCAAACACATCTTTTTGAAGCTTATTTTATAATTATTGATGGAATTTGATGAAAGAAGTTGAATGGGAGTCTATGGAGCCGGAGGCTTTTTGGAGCCGACTTCTAGTGGCATTCAGTGGTATTGCAGCTTGAGGCACGACATCCACTTTTATATACAGTCAACATCCTTCATCGGCCTCCCAACATCCACCACATGGTGATCATTTCATTGTTCAACAGGAAAACCTCACTTTATTTACAGAAAGTGGTATTAAAAATAAAGCAGCAACATTTTCCAAACTGAATTTTAACATCTCGCCACATTTAAGAATGTTTAAAGGACTCTAAAACTAGAACTCTATATCTATGAACACAATTAAATAGATTGCCGAGTCACTGACTTTTGCAAACATGCTTCAAATAGCAGATTTAAAGATGAACTTCCTGACAGTTTCTTTAATCTAAATTTGCAGCTTGTACTTGATGCACAACAGATAACTGCATGTATGATCCTCCACAGGTTTAATGTCCTCCTGCAGCTCTTCATCCTCCGATAGCCTTCCTCCCTGTGGGTGGTGGTGGATGAATTACAGCGGAGTGAAGAGTTGAAGTGAGAGGGCCGGCTCTCAGACGCAGGCTGCTGTACTCCCTGAGGAGATAATGTGTGGTGGGAGCGGCGGCTCGCTGAGGAACACTCAGCAGAGATTTAAAAACACCGACGGCTTTTTATTGAAGAGCCGACGTCTCCGACGGCGCGACCAGCGGAGCACAAACACAGGCGGCTAAATGTTGAATACCTGCTGGCCGACGAACCTCAACACTGACCCCGGCTGACCTCAGAGCCTGCCGGAATCTTAAACTGCTGCACCTTCCAACAAAACAAGCGCTCCTCCTCCTCCTCCTCCTCCTTCTCCTCCTCCTCCTCCTCTTCGCTCTCTAAAGAACACCACCTGTCTGACATTTGTGTTTCAGGCCTCCAGATTAACAGAAAAAATAATAAATGTGATGAGAAAGTCAGAGATGTGAAATAAACCCTGCTGGATGTCATACTGACATTTGACTCATGGTCAACATCTCCTCGGTTCAGTCACTTTCCATCACGATTCACACAGGCTCAACTTTATCATTTCTGACAAATGCTGAGTTTGACCACATTAAAAACCCTCCAAGGAGATTTTTTTTTTCAAATCTCAGGAGAGTCGAAGCCAAACGTATTTAATCAACCTTGAACCTGCAGACAAACAGCAGAGACGGGAGGACAGGCCGCGGCTCATTCAGCTGCACCGTCCACCTCCTCGCTGGATAAATGAGTCCAGGACGGAGCCGGAGACCCTGAATACTGACGAGCTCCATCCATCACCTCAGCACACAGCAGTGGGCTCAAGGTCCGGATCCTCAGAGACCCAAAGAACTGGAGTTCAGCGCCGCTCGGAGCCGGCAGGATAACGAGACTCCAGTTAACAATCATCCTCCATGTTCATGTTCTCTGCACCAACCTGCACCAATCTGCACCAACCTGCACCAATCTGCTCCAACCTGCACCAATCTGCACCAACCTGCACCAACCTGCTCCAACCTGCTCCAATCTCCACCAACCTGCACCAACCTGCACCAATCTGCTCCAACCTGCTCCAATCTGCTCCAACCTGCTCCAACCTGCTCCAATCTGCTCCAACCTGCTCCAACCTGCTCCAACCTGCTCCAATCTGCTCCAACCTGCTCCAACCTGCTCCAACCTGCACCAACCTGCTCCAATCTGCTCCAACCTGCTCCAACCTGCTCCAACCTGCTCCAATCTGCTCCAACCTGCACCAACCTGCTCCAATCTGCTCCAATCTGCACCAACCTGCACCAACCTGCACCAACCTGCTCCAATCTCCACCAACCTGCACCAACCTGCACCAACCTGCACCAACCTGCTCCAACCTGCTCCAATCTGCTCCAACCTGCACCAACCTGCACCAACCTGCACCAACCTGCTCCAATCTGTCACAGCGAGCAGCGCCACGGGCGTCCGTGTGGGAGACGCACATCAACCAAATGAAGTGATCAAACCAGCGCCAAGGCAGCATTTCACATCTCTTCATCTTTAAACTGCCGAGTTTAACCGGCAGAGACGCTGACAGACTTTCAGCGAAGCTTCACTTCAAACAGCAGCTGAAACCCAAAACAGGCGCTGCGAGTCATGATGCCAGAAATATGCAGATTCAGAGGGAGCGCTGCAGGCAGCATCACTCGCACTAATGGCTCCGGGAGGACATATGCATAATGAAATATCTGCTAATTCACCAGCTGCACTTAGTAAATGATTTTAATATATTTGCCTCCGAACATCTCCTAATAGAGTGCAGCAGACCAACAAGTCTCTGAGGGGAAAAAAACTGTTTGGTACAAAATGTAATACTGTTCTGTCATTCAAATAAAATACACAGCACGAGGATGAACATCCCATTTATTTCACAGAGGAAACAATGAAATGAACGCTGGGGATTCATGAAAAGTAGAAACTCTGCAGTGCAGCAGAAGAGTTCAAACCACAAACTATTTTCATGCAAATGAGCGCCGGGCGGCACCGTGCAGCTTCTGTCTTTTTACAGGTCAGCAGCCGTCAGCGTTACACTTCCTGGATATCGACGTGTGGGACAAGACGCAGGTTTGTTGGGTTGAAATTGTTTAGTGGGAATTCTGCATTTTCTGATTTAGTTCAAATGATGTGAAATCTCTTCTTCAGCTGTGTTTCTAACTCTGTTCACGGTAAGGTTTGCTCTGACCAATCAGCAACCAACGGTGACGTCTCCCATTCTCAAGCCTCCAATTCAGATTCTGTCCGTCACCATCTTTGCTAGTTCGGAGCGGTTTGGAGCCGGAAGTGACCATATTTGGACGAGCGGGGGGAGGAGCCAGCGGTGGATCTGACCGATCTGATCGGAAACCTGACGATACTACGTCCCGCCCACCGATAGCTGTAACCTGACTGCACCACAGACCTGTCAATCAAACAGACACGCCCCCAAAAACAGGTCTTCTTGAATCTTCTTTTCTAATGAATGAGGGATTATTTTCAGATGGACCTCCAGAAAACTAATAAGAAGGAGTGACTTTAGCTAACAACACCGAGATAACTGATGGACACATTTTATTCACTTTGGATTTGATGAGAGAAGTTGAATGGGAGTCTATGGAGCCGGAGGCTTTTTGGAGCCGACCTCTAGTGGCACTCGCTGGTATTGCAGCTGAAGACACTTCTGGATCGGAACCATTTTACAGACTTGATGTTGTCAACTGATGTTGAGCTGCAGCCAATCAGCAGTGAGCACACTCAGACAGCCTCACACGTTCACCAAACCAGCAGGTCCTCAGAGACCAGAGAACATTTCACACCAGATCCACAGGAGAGAGACTGGATGTTGTGACTGAAGGCATCAATGAACAGTTCTCATCTCCACCCGCTGTGTGTGTGTGTGTGTGTGTGTGTGTGTGTGTGTGTGTGTGTGTGTGTGTGTGTGTGTGTGTGTTACAACTTCTTTACACCTTCACTAAACCACATCAGTTGCAGCATCAACTAACCCTCCTCTGGAGACATGGAAGAGAGAGAAGAGCTCTTTAACAACCTCCTCACCACATAATGTGATGTTCTCCAGCAATCATCCTTCCTGAGGGCTGAAGCTCAAAGGCTGCTGGGATTCCTCTAAATGTTAACAGAGCAGTGGAACTGAGGGGAGTTAAAGTCTTGACTCCAATTAGTGCGAATGAAGGATATGATGGTGAATATCTCCTTTCACAGGACGGCGGTCTCGTCCTTCGGTGCTGCTGCAGTGGACCTCAGTTCTCTGGTCTCTCCGGGGAGCTCGGTTCTTCCACCACGTTCCCTCAGGTTCTCTTCTGTCTTCTGCACGCTCATTTTAAAGTTTGATGATTGTTCTGTTATTGTCAGCCATCTTCAGGGAGAGGAAGTCAGCACGGGCAGTTATTGAAAACTTCGTACTGGTGCTCAAACTACTGTTTCCTTCTGTATGGACGAGAAGAGAAACAACAACACCCGAAAGAACAACAATACTGGAACAAACAATGAGTCAGGGACTCGCTACAAACATCGAGGGTAACAAAGTCACCTTAGAGGGCAACAAAGTCACCTTAGAGGGCAACAAAAGTCACCTTAGAGGGCAACAAAAGTCACCTTAGAGGGCAACAAAAGTCACCTTAGAGGGCAACAAAGTCACCTTAGAGGGCAACAAAGTCACTTTAGAGGGCAACAAAGTCACCTTAAAGGGCAACAAAGTCACCTTAGAGGGCAACAAAGCCACCTTAAAGGGCAACAGTCACCTTAGAGGGCAGCAAAGTCACCTTAAAGAGGGCAACAAAGTCACCTTAGAGAGGGCAACAAAGTCACCTTAGAGAGGGCAACAAAGTCACCTTAGAGGGCAACAAAGTCACCTTAGAGGGCAACAAAGTCACCTTAGAGAGGGCAACAAAGTCACCTTAGAGAGGGCAACAAAGTCACCTTAGAGGGCAACAAAGTCACCTTAGAGGGCAACAAAGTGACTTTCGAGGGGAAGCTCAGAGTGGAGACTGGAGTCCAAACAGATCAGTTATTCGTTGTATTTTGTCAGAACTTTTAC
>NW_027185422.1:105000-117500 GCF_022577435.1 Embiotoca jacksoni | reverse complement strand
AGAGGTTTTTTCATGTTTCCACGTCACGTGTCGGTTCTTTGGACTGAAACTCGTCTAAAACGTCTAAAACTGAGATTAAAGCTGAGATCTGAGAAACGAAAACAGCCTTCGAGAGTCAAACCGTTCATCATCCTGCAGAAGCTCAGACATCCCGGTGAATTCAGACGACCAACACTTTTTGTATTTTCATGGCAGCTCGCTTCCATCAAAGTGGAAATATTCAAGATGTCGAGCAGCGTTTCCACTAAATTCAGCCTCGCGGGTTTTAAGAGTCTGAAAAACCTCAGAGACCTCAAACTCGAGTTTTTAACATCAAACTCTGGAGGTGAGCAACTACGGCTGCACGGCGGGAGTTTTTAAAGCGAGAGGTGATCCAGGAGGGAAAGATGGAGACCGGACGGAGGACAGGACCGAGATGCTGTCTCCAGCTCTCTCGGGATTTCAGCGGTCGGCGCGATCGATATTTACAAGCTACTCTTTTGGTATCTTTTTTTTTTTTTTTAAATATCAATAAATACAAAATGTGGGTCGCTGCATCACTTCCAAATGTTTTTATTTTTCCTAGATTTGTCATATTTATGGCAATTAGCTCATAACTAGGACATGTTTTTTTGGGTGTCTTGTCTGTCCCTAAATTCCAAAACATCTTAATTACAATCTCATTGATAGGTTAATAGAGTAATAAATAAATTAATAAAATAATAGATGTCACAGGGAAACTTCCACAGTTGGTCGCTTGAGGTACAATATGAGAATCATTCATGTATTCATGTGAGTGTAATGAACTTTTTTTTCCCTAAAAACTATCATTATTATGAAAAATGACAAACCCATTTGATCTCCCTGCTCCTCTCTGAGGCGGGAAAAGACAGCAGCATCGTCCTGCTTCACGTACCGAACCCCGACACCGACACCGACACCCAGCTTCAGCCCTGGTTCTGATCCAGAAACACTCCCACCTCTCCATCCATCCTCCCTCTCACTGCTTCACTCTCCGGAGTCTGAGCACCAAATCATCCAGAAGCGCAAACACGACACCTCGTTTCATGAAACCGGAGGACAAGTTACCACGAGACACGAGACCTCTGATCCAGAATCAGTCTGACAATCACCGAACACGTCATTCAAATCTTTAATGAATCCAAATGTTACTCTAAGAATAAAGAAATTCATTAAAGACCACTTTAACTCTCCTTTTCACGCAGCGGAGACGCACGAGACGCCGCTGAACATATAACATATTCAAGATCAGCAGTTTTCCAGATTATTAGAGTTAATAAAAGAGTGAAATATGAGAGAATCCCGACAGCAGGAGACCCGTGAACAGAGGAGATGAAGCCCGGGGTTTAACGCCTCCTTCTCCGGGCTCCTCGCGCTGCCCGGACTCCCTCAAAAAATAAAAAAATAAAAAATAAATAAAAATGAAGCGCACAGTCCGCCTCACCTTCTCCGGTGGTCCCGCGCGAGCTGCACAGAAGCAGGAGGAACCGAACGATAATCCCAGCGACTCCTTCAGTCCCCACATCCATGATGAAGGAGGAGAGACACGGACGACCTCTCCTCTCCAGCTCCGAGAGAGATCTCCTCTGACCGGAGAGGAGGAGGAGGAGGGGGAGGAGAGAGAGAGAGTGAGAGGAGAGAGAGGGAGAGGAGGAGAGAGAGGGAGAGGAGAGAGACAGAGAGTGAGAGGAGAGAGAGGGAGAGGAGGAGGAGGAGGAGGGGGAGGAGAGAGAGAGTGAGAGGAGAGAGGGAGAGAGAGAGGGAGGGAGTGAGAGGAGAGAGGGAGGGAGAGGAGGAGGAGGGGGAGGAGAGAGAGAGAGTGAGAGGAGAGAGAGGGAGAGGAGGAGGGGGAGGGGGAGGAGAGAGAGAGAGAGTGAGAGGAGAGAGAGGGAGAGGGAGAGGAGGAGGAGGAGGAGGGGGAGGAGAGAGAGAGTGAGAGGAGAGAGGGAGAGAGAGAGGGAGGGAGTGAGAGGAGAGAGGGAGGGAGAGGAGGAGGAGGGGGAGGAGGAGTTGGAGAGAGGGAGGGGGGGGGGGGCTCAGCGGCGCCGCCTCTTCCTCAGAAAGCTCCTCTTCACCCCGGAGCTCTTTAATAAAAAGCAGTTTCAAAGACTCTGCAGGCTGCTTCAGGCAATAAACCCTGCAAACACACACACACACACACACACACACACACACAAACACACACACACACACACACACACACACACACACACACACACACACACACACAGTATGTGCGTCTTACAGCCTCTTGACTATTCAAACTTTAAATGACTGATCGATGATAAATACCGACATGCAGACGAGACTACATCTTTTTTTTAATTGTGTTTACATTTTGCTGAAAGAATCAAATCTGCAACCTCATAAAAAAGGAGGACCTGCTTTACCTCCTGCTCCACAGACCCCCCCCCACCCCCCCCCCCCCCACCCTCTAAACACAACATCAACAAATAAATAAAAACAAACACTAACAAATAAAACTTGATAAAGTCCAACATCATTGTGGTTTTAAAAAGTCAGGAAGTCTCTGCTTCACGTTTCCGTGATGCTGGACCTCCTTCTGGTTCTGGAACATTTGAAAGATGGAAGTTCTCCACTTTGAATCCAAACAGAAACGATGCACTCTGAGTGAAATGGCTGCCGTCGGCTTCTTCCCCTCCATCCACGACCGGACGGAGGGAACGGACGTCTGGCCGTTCTTCCACCTGAAACACATGACCTCTTCCAGGAAACTCTCCTCCACACCGAGGCCCGAGGCGGCGCCCGACCTCCGACCTCCGGACGACCTCCGACCTCTGGACGCCGAGGCGGACGACATCTGCGAGCTCTCCATCCGGCTGAAGGAACTGGAGCTCTGCTGCATGATGGAGGAGACGCAGAGCATCCCCACCGGTGAGTTCATGCACTTCACACGGTTGTTGTAAACGTTCTGATCCGTTATTCATCATTCAGTTATGAGCGAAATGATCTTTAAGGTTTCCTGCTGAAATGTTCAGAGAACAGATGATGATGATAAATCCTAAAAATCAGGAAAAATACTTCAAGACATAAAAATCATGACAAATTAACTTAAAAGCATCAAAAGAAAAGTCAAGGCAAAAGAAAAACAAACAGTCCGCTGGTACAAAGAAGTCGATGATTCCTGATGCATTCGTGTGTAAACAGGAAAAATGAACAAATAAACAAGTTTGTTTTGTCAGAAAAAAATAATTTAAAATCTGAAAAATCAAAAATTTATTAAAATAATGAAGCAAAAGCAGAAAATCTCAATCTGGACCACGAAATGGTTTAAAACCTTTTTGCAAATTGATTTTCTATTAATTAATCAACAGCATCATTTAAAAATGGATTTATGCGTCTTGAAGTTTAATCTGCAAGAAAATCATCCAGTTTTTTAAAATCTGTCGTGAAGCTGAAACAAAACAAACAAATATTCAGGAGAGTAAATATACTTGAACGTGTGTTTTGTGTTTCAGATAAACGTTTGAGGAACATCAGGATCAGATGGATGAAGCAGACGAAGAGAAAACGCACACACAACAACTGTTTGTAAAGCGGAGCTACTTCCTGTTTATTTTAACGATTAAATGTTTGTCAACAATCCTGTAAACAACAATCTGCTTGTTATTTAACTCTCAGTCACTCGGTTTGAACGTGACGGTTATCAGTCCGGACGTCTCGTGATGGGACGACGGTCTGAATGGAAGTTAGTGAGCGTGAAATCATTCTGAATTATTACAAAGCAGGTTGAATATATTTCGTGCGTTTTCTTGCTTCCTGTCTCAGTTTCACTCTGAACGACAGGAAATGAGTGAATAATGACGTAAAACAGCAATTCAGTCTGATTGTGAAGCAAAAAATGTTCTCGACTAATTTCAGCATGCATCTGGCTTTCAAAATAAAAGATTATTTATATCTTAAAAGTAACAAGTAACATAACACTGCCTTAATTTGCTAAACTACAGGTTTTAGACTTTTGTTTTTTTCTGTCGACTCAGTTCAGCAGATTTTCTACATTTTTCTAACCGCAGAGCATCAAGTCTGATAATGAAAAACTAGTGAGAGCGCACACAGCAGGGGGTCAGATAACACACACACACACACACACACACACACACACACACACACACACACACACACACACACACACACACACACACACACACACACACACACACACACACACGGACCGATGAAAAGAGGAAAATTCACATTTATCTGCAGGAACAGCTGATCATATTTCTGCCTCAGACAAAGAACCGAATTCCTGAACGAGTGAAGACTCCATCTTTTTTTTTTTTTTTTTTTTTAAAGAAAACAATGGCACAACAGCTACGACACGCCAACATTTTATTCACTTTGGATTTGATGAGAGAAGTTGAATGGGAGTCTATGGAGCCGGAGGCTTTTTGGAGCCGACCTCTAGTGGCACTCGCTGGTATTGCAGCTGAAGACACTTCTGGATCAGAACCATTGTTCATACCGGCCCTTTAACAAGCCCCTCAGTTTGTTCCTGTCTCTTTAAGGCCACGCCTCCTTAAAAGCCTACTTTCTTCTGATTGGACAGCTTACAGGAAGCCCGTCCAACTCCCTGCACTTTAACTTTGTTTATATTTGTCCACATTTTGGCCCGAACAGGAATAAAAGCTGAGTTTTGCAGATGACCGGTGGACACCAGAGACCCGGTGGACACCAGAGACCCAGTGGACACCAGAGACCCGGTGGACACCAGAGACCCAGTGGACACCAGAGACCTGGTGGCTTCCCTCCAACCGGTCGATCCGTCAGCACCTCACCTGCTCCATCACCTCACCTGCTCCATCACCAAACCTGCTCCATCACCTCACCTGCTCCATCACCAAACCTGCTCCATCACCTCACCTGCTCCATCACCAAACCTGCTCCATCACCTCACCTGCTCCATCACCTCACCTGCTCCATCACCAAACCTGCTCCATCACCTCACCTGCTCCATCACCTCACGGAGGGATTTGTGAAGCTGTGGCGGAGCAGCAACATGTCACCACTGAACTCATCAACGGAGGCTTCTCCTTCACCATGGTAACCTCCGAGAACAGCTGATCGGAGGTTTGAACCACAGAGAGCAGAGCTGCATGACAATAAGCCGGTCTGAGAGGTAATAATAAAATGTAGATGAGTTTTTAATTATTGAATTTATCCCGCTGGCATCTTTAATATCTGCAGCTCCGTTTAGTTTCCGTTGATAATTTCTCTAACAGCAACTTTGGGAATATTTCTTCATACTTAACGAGGCAGAGATGAAAATTCATGCAAAACAGATGAGAATATCTGTGACAATATCACTGATGTGTTCATATTTCTCTGTTTGTCTGGATAAATACTGAGAAGAACGAGAAGATTTAATCTGATCACTGAATCATTCTGTTTGTTTCTAAAACTCAAGATAAGAGCTTTTTCTAAAATATAAATTTGTATAATATTCCATAAAAAAATTACTATCACACTAACTTGGTGATAATTACAACAATTTAAAGGAAAGTCTTGCTCACACCAACATTTTAAAACTGAACTAATTCACTATGTTGATCAGAGCTCTCAAATTAAAGTCGAACTTTGACCCACGAACTTCAGCTCAGAGGTACAACACTCAATACGCTTCCACTTCCTTGTTTTCTAGTGGACGTGAGTGTTTGAAGAAACGTGGATCTACCAGGTGAACCAAAGAAGAAAGGAGGCCAGCCGGACCGTCAGTGGTTGAAGGGTTGAATCTGACATCACAGAGCATCCATAGTCTGAACGTGCAGCTGTCCGTCAACCCTCCTGCCCGCCTCCTCAACTACATGTTTAGGTTATTGTGTTTAGGTTATTACGTTCATGGGATCAACCAGCTCGACGTAGAATGTGAAAGTATGAAAAGTGTTATTTCCAGTGCCCAACAGGGGGCGCTATGACAATGAGCGAATATTACCCCACAGGGGTCTTCAGGGCGGGGCTGTTATCATACCTGTGATGTTTGGAGAAGGTCGGTCCATGTACATAAGATTTAAAGCAACTCCTAGTTTCATGGCGAGACACTCAAAATGGCCGCCTCTCACGGGCACATGTATCGACAAAAACAAATTCTTTCAATAACTTTTAATCCCAAACATTTTAACTGTGCACAGAAAAACTAATTCTTAACAACTTTTCATCTCCCAGGTGTTAAGACAGGACAGAGAAAATTTCAAGTCGGTCCGACAAAATCCCTCAGAGGAGTTTGTTAAAGTATAAAATGTGCAAATCGCCCAAAATGGCGACTAAATTCAAAATGGTGGACTTCCTGTCGAGTTGACGTAACGGTGCAATGTAACTTTTTTGTGCGTCTAGGTGTGATACACGTGTCCACCGGATTTCGTGCATGTAGGTAAATGTGGCCGCAGGGGCATCTCTTTAGGGGGCGCTAGCGAGCCATTTGGCCACGCCCACTTGCGACTCCACTAGAATACAACATTTTTCGCCAGGAGAGACGTGTGTAAAAACTTTCATGAGTTTTTGAATATGATAAAGCCTCCAAAAATGCAGTTCTTTGCAGAGAAAAATAAGGAACGAGAATAATAATTTTACGAATAACAATAACAATAACAATAACAATAACAATAACAATAACAATAGGACTTTCGCACCTTCTGTGCTCGAGCTCTAATTAAAACTGCAAGCATTGATATACCGGCCCTCGCACGCTGCGCGTCGGCGCCCCCTGCTGTGTGTTGCTCAGCGGCGCCCCCTGCTGTGTGTTGCTCAGCGGCGCCCCCTGCTGTGTGTTGCTCAGCGGCGCCCCCTGCTGTGTGTTGCTCAGCGGCGCCCCCTGCTTTTCTTTTCAGCCCATCATAAACTAACCATGTTATCGTCTGCCTGCAGGTCGCCCCCTGCTGGTGTCCGTTGGAAACCCCGTAGAGCGGACTTCACCCATCACGTTAAACACGTGACGTTACCTCACCTTCCTGGATCCTGACGGTCAGTGAGGTGCTGTCTGTCGCCCCCTTCTGGTCAGAGTCAGTCTGAAGGTGTAGCGCCCGACTCGAACACCTGTCACCATGGCGACAGCCTGGTCCACATCCTCCAGCTTCGACCTGGAGGACCGCTGGAGGAAACACGTCAGGTGAGTCTACCAACATATTTAAAGTCCTTCAAACATTTAAAGTCTTTCAGTCGCACCTCGCCACCTCCCAGTGGACACACAGCAGGGGGCGCCACAGCACAGCTCAGCCGGGTGCACCCCGCACAGCACAGCGCCCCCTGCTGTGTGTCCATCTTTCCTCCCAGGTATTCTTTGGTATCACCTTGTTCATTTCCGCCTTCCATCTCTGCTTTATCTGTAGGGAATATGTTCATAGATAGAAATATGTTATATAGTTTACTTCTTGTTTTCTTATCTTCGTTCCCCATCTGTATTTCTATTAAAAACCTTTCTATATGCGTACGTTTCACAAGCTTTCCCCACCTTTGTGTGTTGTTAGAAAAGTTCTCAATTGTAGATATCTGAAGAAGTCTGTTTTGGGGAGATCAAAATCTTTGTTCAGCTGCTCGAATGTCTTGAGGTTGTCCTCATTAAATAGCTGGTGCAGGTAAACCAGTCTCATATCTGACCACCTTCTGCAGCCCGTATCTAGATCGTTAGGTGTGAAGGTCTTCATAGATCCAATGCTTGTTAATGGTGAAATTAACTTCAGAAGCCCAGAAGCTGTCTGTATTCTGTATTCTGTATTTTGTTCCAGGTTTTAAGAGTGACTTTAGTCCACTCTGCCAGATCTTTTATGGCTGCATCTAAAAAAGTCTAAATTTGTAAAGGCTCTGGGCTTAAATTTCTCTCAATATTAACCCAGCGAGTGTTTGTGTTATTCTGAATCCACACTATCAAAGGTTTCATTTCTGCAGCCCAGAAGTAATATTTTACGTTTGGAAGTTGAAGGCCTCGATGTTGTAGGGTGAACAACATTGCTAGAGCTCCCTTCTCTATTGTGGAGTACCTAAATTGGTGCTTGTTGAACTTTCGTGAGAAGTAGCTCACAGGATGATCGATGCTCTGGTCATCCTCTTGAAGAAGAACTGCTCCAGCTGGCATCCACTTCCACAAATCTGTCAGGACAGGAGTACGACACATTACACGCTGAAGACGTTCAAAAGACTGTTGGCATTCATCGCCAGCAGCGACGAGGCGGAGCGTCATCTTTACAGACTTTCTCACGTTCACAACCTTCAGAAACACGGAGGGGGCGTGGCCTCACGCTGAAGCTCATCAATAACACATCAAGGTAGAAGGAGGAGGAGGAGGAGGTGGAGGAGGAGGAGGAGGAGGAGGGGTGGGGGTGGGGGTGGGTGTCCTTGATACGTGAAGCAGATCTGACAAACACGCCTGCAGTCTTTCCAACTGGAAAACTTTTACTGCATGAAAGTAAAACTCTGTGAAATTAAAATAATGACAAACTGAATATAAATACTGTATTAATACATTATTTCCCTCTGAGCTGCTTTTAACTGGAAAACATAAACCTCATCTCACTCAGTCACACAGACTCTGGATCAGCTCCTCGCTCAGGATATAAATTACAGCCACATTAAATTGTTAATTTTTAAATTTTAACGAATGAAAAGATGTTTTAATTCTGAAAAAAAAGAAAAAAGAAAAGAAAATCACTGAGTGAAAACAGGAAGCTTGTTTTCATGACCATAAAACGAACGTTTGAAAGTGATGTTAAACGCACAACAAATAAAGATGCCACAAGTTACAGCTCATTTTCTGAGAGGAGTAATAACAATAATATTCATGTTATTATCATTTATTTTTCTCCATTCAAACAGAAAATGTCTCCCGGCTGCACGACAACACGCCGCCGTCAGACGCTCGCCGTCTACGAGCCAATCAGCAGCCGGTACGGGACGCATGAAACGCACTCACAAGAACACGGAACCAGAACGAACCGGATCAAATGGAACCAAAACCAGAAGCTCGGTTCAGACTTTCAGCAGAAAACATCCTGAACGTTTCATCTTGTTAGACGTCGGTAATACGACTACAGAACTTTCTGTGTCATCAGATTCAGGAAACAAAGCGACCTCCATGAAGTCTTTAAAAGCAAAGAGAAGCAGATGATTAATGAAGTCTGACGATCTGAGAATATGAAATATTAATCAGGTTGTTGACAAAAACACTTTCAACGACTCAAATAATGACTCTTCTGTCTGGATTTAATTTAAACGTCAGAGAACTAACGAGTTGAATAAAAACCTGCTAAAAGGTGCAACGAGCAGCTGCAGCAGAACCGGACCCGTTGTTGGTTCTGGTTCTGGTTCTGAGCGGATCGATGGAGATCTGAGGTTTAACCCCTCACTGACAGACGCTGCGACGCCTCCAGGCCGGTCGGATGAAGACAGCAGCACGTTTCTCCACAGAGGAGTTCTGATTGGACGCTTCAGGGTCGGTTCAACCTCCACCGAGAAATTCATCTGCATATTTAAAGTTCTGTGTTCCTGCTGCGTCTGTTAGATCTCTGCAGGAACTACTTTTACTTTGCATCAGTCCCTGCAAAGTGAGTTTCTTTTATCTAAAATTGCAGGAATTAGAAAAAGTTGCAAATTCAGAAAGACATGAAATGTTGTATTAAGAGTCACCTGATTAATTCATAAATATGTAATCACTTCCTGTGAAAAAAATCATGCTGCACATCACATATGTTCAAATCCTGGAGGGAGTCGTGGTGTCAGATCTCCCCTCACCTCCTCCTGTCGAACCTCCCCTCCCCTCCTCCTATCGGACCTCCCCTCACCTCCTCCTGTCGGACCTCCCCTCCCCTCACCTCCTCCTGTCGGACCTCCCCTCACCTCCTCCTGTCTGACCTCCCCTCACCTCCTCCTGTCTGATGCTATAAATATGAATTGTTTCTATGCAGCGCGTCGGGTTGAATAACGTCTAAAACCAGCCTGCAGGTGTTTCAGAAGAGGAGCGTGAAGCGCTGAGCTCAGAGGAAGACTTCCTGTTTCAGCCTTCAACAGACGGAGACGTCGCCGATCCTGTTCGCTTTCAGAGGATTTCAATTCTTCTGGAACAAAACTGATCAGAGTGACACAGAACTGACGGTCCAGGAATGAACACAAAAAACGAAACCCCAGAATAACAGCTGAAACGTGGCAGACATCATTATATTAAATTCTGCTTTCTTCTCCATCAAGGTGAAACTTTTGATAAAGCTGGAGGCCATAAAGCAAAAAGTGGAAATTATTGAACAAGCTGATTTTCTGCAGGATATAAACTGAGGTCAAAACTGAAGAGCTGAAATCTGAACCCAGCAGTGTTTCCTCTAATTAAAGAGTCTGATATTTAAATACGGAGCCTGATAACAAGAAAACTCATCGAAAACTCCACACGTTATAATTTATAAATAACCAGGACTTCAGGGGTTAAAATCAGATTTCTTACATTTGAAGGTTATTAAATGAGATGTTCAGTAAGCCGATATCCTCCCTGATAATCCATTGATTAACTGCGGTTTACTGGGACACACGTGGATTTCACACACTTTAAATTCAGTCATGTTTCTGAACGAGGACGTCCAGTAAAGCCCGAAAGGAGAAAAACTTTTAATTTCGCTGAGGAGAAATTAATCAGTTCGTCAGTCAGCGCTCGGTGGAGAACGGCGGTGAAAACAGAATCACGATTTTGGCGCATTAATGGATTAATTAAAGGAATAGAGGGGAAAAAAGGCTTTCATTAAACCTGAAAATAGCATTTCAATTTGACTCCCTCATTAAAAATGTTTTGGAGAAGAAATTCGTCTGAGCCCAAAATCATGGGCTCAATTATCCGGAGGAAATGAATCATGTTCTTCATGAATTACTGATGAACAGGAGTTTAACGGGAATCACTGAGATCGTCTTCCTGCTGTGATTTCATGTTGTTGAACGTCCTTTCAGTCGCAGCTCCTCATCGCCATCGATACAGCTGCAGGTCGTAGTGAGGAAGAGAGATGAATAATCCACATTTCAACAGAATTCTCACTGACAAATATAAATAAAAACAACAGAGATAAAGAAGCAGGATGATGAACCAGCTGGAGGAGCAGGAAGTGACCATATTTGGACGAGCTGGGGGAGGAGCCAGCGGTGAATCTGACCGATCTGATTGGAAACCTGACGATACTACGTCCCGCCCACCGATAGCTGTAACCTGACTGCACCACAGGCCTGTCAATCAAACAGACACGCCCCCAAAAACAAGTCTTCTTGAATCTTCTTTTCTAATGAATGAGGGATTATTTTCAGATGGACCTCCAGAAAACTAATAAGAAGGAGTGACTTTAGCTAACAACACCGAGATAACTGATGGACACATTTTATTCACTTTGGATTTGATGAGAGAAGTTGAATGGGAGTCTATGGAGCCGGAGGCTTTTTGGAGCCGACCTCTAGTGGCACTCGCTGGTATTGCAGCTGAAGACACTTCTGGACCAGAACCATTTTTCATGCGAGTAGACTGACTGCAGAGATCAGAGCTGCAGCTCTCTCTCCTCCGGAGACTTTACTGGTTCTTCACAAATGGACTCCAGAGACCTTCAGGTGAGAAACTGCACAGGTGGATGAAGAGGAGCAGCTGATGGAGGGAGGAGGAGGAGGAGTCTGAGTCTCAGCTCCTTCTGAGCCAGATGACAGCTGTGATGATTTACCTGCAAACAGACTGCAGCCAGAGTTCAACCTGCAAACATGTCAGTCCAGACTCTCTTTTGAATGCCCGGTTCTGACCCGTTCTGGACGTCTATGGAAACAAGAAAAGATAAATCTGAACTGCAGTTGGAGGTTCGACAAAGACGTTAAATTGTCTGTGTGGGAATCCAGTATTTATAGAAACGGCTGTGAATGAAGTGTGGGAGGACTAAGTTATTAATCATTTTAGAGTCAATATCTGCTATAAAGTTATGAAGTCCTAGAACATTATTTACCACATTTAAGAGCTGCCTTAGTTTATCATTTTAAAATAGTTGAAACCAGACCTCACCGACTTCAACCGACCGACCGACTTCAACCGACCGACTTCAACCGACCGACCGACTTCAACCGACCGACTGACTTCAACCGACCGACCGACCGACTTCAACCGACCGACTGACTTCAACCGACCGACTTCAACCGACCGACTTCTACAACGGATGACGAACGGCCTCCCTGCAGCCGACTAGAAACTCATTCACTCTCCCGATAAAAAGATAAATGATCAAACCGTCATCCTCAGTTTGTTTCAGTTCAACACAACAATAGAAGAAAATATTCGTTCTCTGGAAGAAATTTAAATCAAAGATTAATTTTTGGTTTTACTGAAGGCAGGATTTCATGTTGAGTTTAATTTAATGGAGAAAAAGAAAAAGAAAAAAGAAATCCCACATTTTCCCTGCGGAGAAGTTAACACCAGCAACACAATGACTTCGCTTCTTCATATTTGCATTTGAAAAGCAGGAGGGTAGCGCTGACACACACACACACACACACAC
>NW_027185422.1:95000-97500 GCF_022577435.1 Embiotoca jacksoni | reverse complement strand
TCGATGTTCTGGCTGCGTTGGTCCGAAGCCGTCGGATCGGAGTGAAGCCAGGTTGGTTTGAGATGAAGAGAAGCTGCCGGGCCGAGCCGGGCCGGTTCTGGCCGGGCCGCATTAAAGGATGAGCTCTGCAGCGGGAGAAGGAGAAGAAGAGAAGCTCCTCCTCCGGCGTCTACCTGCCGAAAATGTTCTCGTACTCCAGCAGAATGAGCTCCACGATCTGGTTCTGGTACACCATGTGGACCGCCATGTTCCAGGTCTCGGTTTCGGGCCGCAGCAGCGTCGGGCCGAACACGATGGCCACGCTCTGGGTGGTCATACGGTTCTCCTCGCCGTGGTCGATCACTCTGACAGGAAGAAGTTTCACATAAAAACATCATCAGAACTGATAAACGAGCTGCAGGCGGTTCGACAGAAACAAACATTTAAAACCGCCGGTCGGTTCGGAGGAACATCGATTTACACGCTGAACAGGAAGCTCTTCAGTTTCACTTCTGAGCGGCTGATTTCTGCTCCTGATTAAATGTCACTAAAAATTATAGAGGAATCATTTATGTGTCTGCACCGCTATAAAATAAAAACGACATGACGTTGAGCTCTGCTCAGGTTTGATGGTTGTTTTTCAATATTCATAAGATTAATCAGAAATTCAAATAAATCACCTGTCAATCACTGCAAACCTGCAACTTTATGTGATTAACGATGTTTTCATGAGTCGAGAACGATTCTAACCAGGAGCGAGAAATAAAATACAAATAAAACAAAAACAATTAAAATAAAAACGAAATGTCAACAAAATAAAATAAAACAAAATTACTGAATGAAATCAGATGTTAGTCTCACTTCCTGAGGTGTTTGAACAGAGCCTGCATGGTGTCGTGGTTCGGTTTGGGCAGCTGTCTGACCAGATCTTTGATGGACTGAACTCGCTGCTTGTAGTCGGGTAGTTCTGCAGAATAAAACACAGAAAGTCATCACGGTCTGAAAGCATCAGAAAGAACACGCGTGAGGCTCCACCCGGAACGGTGGAACGATGAACCCGAGCGAGGGAACGGCGCCGACGTACTGATGGAGCCGATGAAGTCGTGGAACAGGACGTAGCTGAAGAGCGGCTCCGGCAGCTCTCTGAAGTACATCTTCAGCGCTCCCGTGGTCACGTGGATGTCCTCCCACTTCCCGTCCGACAGGTTCACCTTCTCATCTGGACACACACACATCCTTCGTTCAGAGCCGCCGCACACACACACTCTCTCTAAATGATGGACAGCAGCAGCTTCAGGGGGCGGGGACTCACCGTGATTGACAGCGAAGCGTAGTTTTTGAATGACAGCCAGGTTCCCGCTGACTCTGTACAGCCCGTCCACACACAGACCTGCGGGGGGAGAGGGGCGGGGCGGGGGGAGGAGGGGGGAGACGTGTTCATCAACACCTGCACATCATTCTGACAGTCACAGCCCACCTGTGGTATCGCTGGGCATTAAGCCCCGCCTCCTTTGTTTTTACCACAGGCAGGTGAACAGAACCACTTCCTGCTGACCCACCGTTGTTCTCCACGTGGTCGATGCACATCCTGACGAAGTCCGGCACCGAGCTGCTCTCCTGGTGACACAAGCTGGACAGACTGCAGCCGAACACCTGATCTAAAGGACGCAGGAGACGAAACCGCAGTCAGAACCGGTCCAAAGTCCTCCAGCTGGTTCACCAGCACCGAGTCACGCTTTTATTACAGCGAGACGATTCTTTCATTTGTATTTCTAGTTAATCATCAGAGAATCATAAACCTTCCCCTGACTCCTGTCAACAAATCGGTCGATTAAAGGAACAGGAAGTCAAGTTCACAGCAAATAAAACTAATCATTACATTTTAGTAAAATATCTGCTCATTTTAAATTTGCTGGCAGCAACACAGGATGATGTTCACCACTGAGCTGCATCAACTCTTCTTTTAACAACACTCTGGAAACGTTGGGGAACTGAGGAGACCAGTTTCTGGAGTTTTGAAAGTGAAATGTTAAGAGTTTTAACATCATCTGTGAATGCAGCGATGAACTGTGTTCACAGACGATGGTTTTCACAAGTGTTCCTGAGCCCATGCAGTGATTTCCACTCCAGAATAGTGTTTTTAATGCAGTGCTGCCTGAGGGCCCGAAGATCACCACCATCCAATAATAGTTTCCAGCCTTGTCCCTTGTGTTCAGAGATTTCTCCAGATTCTCTGAATCTTTTAATGATATTATGAACCGTAGACGATGAAATCCACTAATTCTTTGTAGTTTTACGTTGAGGAACATTATTCTTAGATTGTTGAACTATTTTCCAACACAGTCTTTAACTGCTGAGAGACTCTACTTCTCTGGGATGCTCTTTTTACACCCAGTCATGTTACTGATCCGTTGCCATGGTAACTCACTTAGTTGTCAGATGTTCCACCAGGTGTTTTTTGTTTTTTTATCGTTACACAACTTTTCCATCTTTTGTTGACTCTGTCACAACTTTGTTTTGA
>NW_027185422.1:82500-90000 GCF_022577435.1 Embiotoca jacksoni | reverse complement strand
GGAAGGAAAATTATACCAACTTCTTCTGACACTGAAAATAAAAAAAAAGCAGTGAACAGTCTTCCTACACAAGATCCAGGATCTCTTAAACTTTATTTTCACAGTGAGGATCACGTTGTGACGCAATCCATTTCAAATGATTTAGTGTCCTGTGTAGGAACCCTGCGATAAACTGCCCAGTCTGAGACCCGGTTAGATCCGGTTAGAACCCGTCAGACCCGGTTAGACCCGGTTAGACCCCATTAGACTCCGTTAGACCGGCTGGACCCGGTTAGACCCCATTAGACTCCGTCAGACCCCGTTAGACCCCATTAGACTCCGTCAGACCCCGTTAGACCCCGTTAGACTCCGTCAGACCCGGTTAGACCCGGTTAGACCCCATTAGACTCCGTCAGACCCTGTTAGACCCCGTCAGACCCCGTTAGACCCGGTTAGACCCCGTTAGACCCCATTAGACTCCGTCAGACCCTGTTAGACCCTGTTAGACCCCGTTAGACCCGGTTAGACCCCATTAGACTCCGTCAGACCCTGTTAGACCCGGTTAGACCCCATTAGACTCCGTCAGACCCTGTTAGACCCGGTTAGACCCCATTAGACTCCGTCAGACCCTGTTAGACCCGGTTAGACCCCATTAGACTCCGTCAGACCCCGTTAGACCTGATTAGACCCGGTTAGACCCCGTTAGACTCCGTCAGACCCCGTTAGACCTGGTTAGACCCAGCTGGACCTGGTTAGACCCCATAAGACTCCGTCAGACCCCGTTAGACCCCATTAGACTCCGTCAGACCCGGTTAGACCCCGTTAGACTCCGTCAGACCCCATTAGACCTGGTTAGACCAGGTTAGACTCCTTCAGACCCCATTAGACCTGGTTAGACCCGGTGAGACCCCGTTAGACTCCGTCAGACCCCATTAGACCTGGTTAGACCAGGTTAGACTCCTTCAGACCCCATTAGACCTGGTTAGACCCGGTTAGACCCCGTTAGACTCCTTCAGACCCCATTAGACTCCGTCAGACCCGGTTAGACCCCGTTAGACTCCGTCAGACTCCGTTAGACTCCGTCAGACCCGGTTAGACTCCGTCAGGAGGTGAGGCGGTGAGCAAAGCAGTGAGTACTAACAGAGGCGGGGGGCTTGGGAGATGAAGGGCAGGAGTCGGAGTCAGGGGAGGGGGGCTGGAGGCCCAGAGGAGCGTCCTGGTGAGGAGATGAGAAACACAAGGTCACATGAGGAATGTTAATGAGAGGACGATGGGAGGTGAAGGAGACACAGAACCAGCGGGATGGAAATCAACCAGTCTCTCCTGGAGAACTGGTGATCGCAATAATTAACACAAATTCAAGCAAACTGCAATATATATTTATAAACAAGCAATATTTGCAGGAGCTTGCAATTTTTTTAAAGTCACGCGATTTTTTTCGCAAAAAAATTTGTCATCAGAATCTTTGCTGAAAATATTAACAACATAAAAACTCACTTCATTAACACAAATAACTCCTCATTAAAAGTCAGTACGGCTCTTCTCCTCTCATCTCCTCATTAAAACAAAACAAAAAAATGGAAGTGGTGAGTTTGTTTTGAAATGTGTTCTTCACAATAAAACGATGTGATTAAATGTTTGTGATCAAAGGAAGTGATTCCATATTACTGGATGTTAAATGAGTTTTCTCCACACGTCCAGTTGTCAGAGACGTCTCTTTGTTTGTTTCATCCAGCAGGTCTATGTGTTGAATGAACATGAATTAAACAGCATCTAAAGCTCTTATTTTGACAGCTGATGTCGTCCTTGTTTCTATATTCCAGTCACAGACGCTCTGTTCTGGAGACATACGCAGCTTTTAGGACCTTTTAGGACCTTTTATCTCAACGGTTCTCCAAGTTCAATAAATACATAAAAAAAGATCAGAAATAAAATATTTCCGTGATCTGCAGCATTCCTCCATCAGGGAGTTCTTCATAAAAAATTCCTGCAATTTTACGCAAAAAACTCACTTAAAACTCCAGAAATTACATCGAAATTTTTTAAGAAAATCAGATGCAAAATCAAACATTTTTGATCAAAAACAATCACAAAAAATTAAATTCTGGAGGGACTGATTAGCAGTCAGATGATTATGCTGCAGAGAGCGTCGGTGTGTACAGATGGATTATTAATGAAGATGCAGGGACAGTATTTCTTCATGTTTCACGTAATCAATCATTTTTAAAGATAAATCATCACTGATTGTAATAAAAGTCCTGAATGTTTTATGGTGAAACGATTCAATCAAATGATTTAACGGTGATTTCCGTCATGCAGCCTGATTGGGTGCTCAGATTACGGGAGAGGCCCCTGATTGGTCGGTTTGACCGGCTACTGACTTGCTGTTTGTACGGGTGGAGGCGGGCGGAGCTGGCGCGGAAACGCCTGGTTTTTAACAGCCGCTGGAAAAGCAAATCAGCCTACACCTGAAAATCTGGACTGGTTGAACCACCGACAGGTGAACACACGAGACAACAGCAGCATGTGAGTCTGAACGAACACAGATGACGCGGACAGGTGCGGAGGACTCGGACGATGGAGGATCCAACGCTGATGTGAGTTTTACGGACTGGAGTTCCCCACCTTGTCGTTGGGCTCCTGGACGTAGGCGCTGTGTCTCCACTTGGTGAGGACGATGGGCTCCACGTGTCTCCTGTCCAGACTGCGACTCTTTGGAGCGTCTCCGGACGGCTGCGGAGGCGAGAGGTTGTACTGCAGGCGGGAACGGAGAAACGTTCAGCAAATTATTAGCGATGACTGAGCCAGAATTTCACAAAAAACGAATTTGCAAAGTTTTGCACGATATTTCCAATCCAGTTTTTAATGAAAGCGGGTGTCAAAAATGTGGCGGAATAAATATGACAAATAGTAAATATTTATGTCAATTAATCGACAACAAAAAAGAATGATGAGTCTGAACTGAGATTTTTTTCTTACTCGTCTCATTCAATCAAAAAGTAATTTGATTGTAGCAACTTAATGGAGAGATCTATTTTTACAATTTATTCACCAGCAAAGAAAATGCGAAATCCATCATTTAAAAACCAACAAACTGACGTTCACTGAGTTTCAGTGTCACATCAGTTTATTTTGAGTTTAAATGTTTTTAAAGTGTGCTTTAAACCTCCGTATTAAAGCACACCTTCGGCAGCTCCCACTCGGACCTGGAGCCGTCGGCGCTGTAGTAATAAGGTCGTCCCTGCTTGTCCACGTGTTTCAACCACTGGAGGCACAAAGAGGAGAAACAACCCAGTGAGTCCCGACGATTACATTTTATCACCAAAAGCAAATGATGGATACGAACAGATAAAATAAGTGTGTTTGTGAGTGTGGAGGGAAAATGTGAGTCATGCAGGAACCAGCGCAGTCCGGACCCGTCCGGCGAGCCCCGAGCGGCCGGTACCTTCTCGTTGGTGTAGTCGCTGACGTACAGCGTGTGGCCGTGCTCGTCCGTCTCCTCCGACCAGCCGCGCGGCGGCGAGCCGTACAGGCTGTCGGACTGGCTGGAGTAGGCGCTGAAGCAGGCGTCCTCCGACGACAGAGGCTGGACCCGGCCGATGGAGAGCGAGAGGAAGGGAAGGAAAGACGGCGAGAGCGACAGAGGAGTGGTCTACCGTCAGCAGGAAGAGACAGAGAGACAGATGTTCTTCACCAGGACAGTCATGCACCCAGAAACCAGGAAATGATCAGAAATCCCGACACCAGATTCATACGCAGAGAACCCCGAGAAAAACTAGTCATGCTGCATTCGGTTGGATCTGAAGGAGAGTTCTGCACACAACAAATGAAGGGACGGCTGCTTCCTGCCTGTAGGTGGCAGTGTGGTGCAGCTACATGAAACGGAGGACGACTCAAAATCTGACAGGACGCCCAAAAGATTGGGGCTCGTGGTGTGAAACCGAGATACTCAGATCTGGTGCTGCAAAACCAAATGTATTTCGTCTGATAATTCAAATTTAAATCCAAATCAATAATGTAAATTTCCATCAACAACATAATCTGGTTGTTCTGATTTATTGTCTCGTGTTCTTGTTATTGTCTCCACAGCTTCCTGTTTCAAAATAAATGCCTTGTCAAAAAAAGCGAAAGTTTTTTTTGTCTAATGAAACAGGAGGCTTTTAATTTGAAATTCAGGAAGTGTTAACTTTCTCTGAAGGAGTGAAACCGCCTGCAATCTTTAAATGGCTTGTTCATACTACGCTGGATCATAAGTTGTTTTGATGGAGGATCCACTTCCTGTCACGTTTACTAAAAGTCTCCTCCCACTTTGACCTTTGACCTGCGCCGAGTTATCCGGCAAATATGATCTAAAGACAGATGTGAAGGTTTGTGTCCAGAACCCGGCCGGTACCTCGGAGCTCTCCCCCCGGGAGCTGCCGGTGCTGGTGTCTCGGGTCCGAGGCGGCTTCCACGTCCTCTCCTGGGTGGAGCGGTTGTAGTAGAAGTGGCGTCCGTTCTGGTCCTTGTAGGTCTCCCAGTCGCCGAGCTCGTGCAGCGGGGAGCCGCTGGGCGGCGGGGGCTGGTGGGTCCCGGTGATCTTCAGCTCCTGCAGGTTGGTGTAGACGGGCGACTCGGAGCGGCCCGGCCCGGACGAGGACACCGTCTGAGGAGGAACAAGAAACGGAGACAAACGCTTTAAAATCAGCGAGCGAATTGCAGTGATGCAGGAAATTCACAGATCAGCAGCTGGCGGACGGTTTCATCTGAAACACCTCCGACCAGAACCGAGCCTCCGTCAAACACCTCCGACCAGAACCGAGCCTCCGTCAAACACCTCCGACCAGAACCGAGCCTCCGTCAAACACCTCCGACCAGAACCGAGCCTCCGTCAAACACCTCCGACCAGAACCGAGCCTCCGTCAAACACCTCCGACCAGAACCGAGCCTCCGTCAAACACCTCCCTGACACCAACACATCGTCTCTTCGCGCTTTAATGAACATGGAGAGGACTGAAAGGAGGAGGAAAAGGAGGAGGAAGATATGAGGAAGGAAGTTCCTGCTGTTATATGAGATCCGGTCTGGTAGGAATCAGGAAGTGAAAGTGAGTCGAGGACAGTTCGTCCATCATCAGCTGCAAACGGAGAAAAGTTGATGATTCAGAGGTTGAACTGAATAATTTGTTTTTAATTAGCTGGAAATTATGATTGAACTTCAGGATGAAGATAACTGCAGGTTCATTTATGAAAAAGGAGAGATTTGAGATTTAACCCGTCACTTTCCATCGTTTCCTTTCAACACGCGACAAATCAGGTCTCAAACGCACCACAGAGGACAGGAAACCCGAACCAGCAAAACAGGACTTCACATGTCATTAATGATTATTATATTAATAAATACAAAACAAAGTTTGTGTTGGATGAAACGAGAACATCGGTACCGACAGCATCTTTCAAACCTCTGACCCCCGACTGATCCGCTCAGCGGGCAGCTGGCCGTCATTATTTCATGCCGGTATTACAAAGAACAGCGAGAGGGTCATAAATAATAACAGACCCGCTCTGATCAATAGGGATGAAATCTGCAGCAGCAAACAGCTGGAGGTCCCCGGGGGGACCAAATAATCAGCACGCTGCAGGAAGTGCGACGGTCAGTCAGTTGGTATCACAGCAACACGTGTTTCGCTGCTTTATTCACTGCAGCTCAAACTGGGAAACTTTCTTTTGGAAGTTTCATCAAGTAAAAATCGCTGGATTTTCAAAATAAAAGTTTGCTTTGACCAGAAACACTGCAATGCTCCAATAAAATAAAGATGTTTAAGGTGTTACCTCTGGCGGTGAACAGCTAGTAAACACGTCGTCGTCCTCCTGGTGTAGAGAGACGACTTGAAAAAAGCTCCTCCTGAGAGGGATCATCGCCGTCGTCCGTTTATTCGTAACGAAGCTGCAGACAGCGAGCGCCGCTGCCGACACGCCGGCTGAGATCTTCCTGCACGACACCGAGTCGACGTGTGATTTTCTTTTTTTGGTGCACAGATCTGTCGGAGGAGGAAGTCCTGGTCGTCACAGTCAGCGCTAAAGAAAGTGGGAATCCGCTGCAGGGTCGGCCACAAAACCACCACTTCCTCTGGAGGATCTGAACCCAGACAGAAAACATCTGTGTTCTCCCTGCAGGATGCAGGGCAGCCACACGGGGCAGCATCCACATGTTTAGGATGATTAAACATACGACTGGGCGTGTGCCAAACATCTCAGATTCTCACCTGATAAACTGATTTCATTTATCAAGAAGATACAACTAACAAAATGGATGCAACTGCAAAGCAGCAGTTTATTTGGCCTGAGGTTGTAAAAAGGATCAAAATAATCCTCTAGTGAGAGCGGCGAGATGTCCTACGTCCCTCAAACACACCTCTGACGTAACTGAAAGTCTTGTCTGCCAGCTCGGCTCATTAAAGATGCACCGGGAGCCTCTTGAGTCCATTAGAAGGCCAAATGTTGGTGAGCAGCTGGATATCTGGTGAACAGACCGACCACCGGATCCACACCGGATCCACCCTGACCAACTGATCCACCGGATCCACCCTGACCAACTGATCCACCGGATCCACACCGGATCCACTATATTCACAGCGAGCTCTGAAAGCATTGCGGGACATTAAGAGGTTGAAGCTGCTGTTTGCCCCAAACACCTTTAACTTTTGAACATTATATTTTTTCTGGAATTGTATTAAATGTTTAATGACAGAAATGAACAGATTATTAAATAATAAGAATAATTCAAACTGAATATTTGCATCTTTGTGCATGTTGACTTCATGTTTAAGCTGCAGAAACAGAAGAGAGAATCACAGGTGAGAGCTGCAGCTTCCTTTAGGTGGCAGCAGGACAATGAGGAGGAGGAGGAAGAAGAGGAAGAGGAGGAGGAAGAAGAAGAGGAAGAGGAGGAGGAAGAAGAAGAGGAAGAGGAGGAGGAGGCGGGGCTTTCGGTTTGCCAGATGAACCTGCTCTGCTGCATACCTGCAGGCAGCAGGACCATGAAGCACAACACACACACACGTGTGTGGTGCTTGTGTGGTGCTTGTGTGGTGTGTGTGTGTGGTGTGTGTGTGTGTGTGTGTGTGTGTGTTTACAGGTTCCCACATGTCCACAAACACAGAGAACAACATCTCCGTCAGTTCTTAGACTCCCTGCAGAGCTTCACGTTTACTGCCGTGTTACATAACACACGCATGTTTCTTAATATTTGCCTCTGTGGGTGCGGCAGCAGCTGATGAGGCACAAACACACCGAGGACGACGCGGTAAAACCACCTCATTCACATTCAGGGAGGAAACCTTTAGTCATAATCACTGGAACGGGAATCACTTCTATTTTAAATGCCGACTTTAATCTTCACGTCATTTCCAGCAGCTGAATGTCGTTTCATCTGTCGGACGCCGTCTGAAAAGTTTCTGGTACTTTGGTGCGACGTGAAGATCTGGATCTGGATTTGGGATAATAAGCAGAGAGTTGAAGTGAGATGGAAACGAGGAAGAGGAG
>NW_027185422.1:40000-77500 GCF_022577435.1 Embiotoca jacksoni | reverse complement strand
CTAAATAAAAAAAGGAGAATAATCATCTTGTGTAAATCCAAAGTAAACTTGTGTTTGGAAAACATTCTCTGCAGTGAAGTAAAGAGGGCGATGACGGTCGAGACGGGAAAGCCGAGCAGAAAATGACGGAGCAATTAGAAAAGCTAAGAGTGTAATTAAGCTCGATAACACTCCCTCCACAGTCCTCCTACAAGGTCAACAACGCCGCGGAGCCATAGGTGGAGAGTAACGAGGAAATAATGGGAAACAACTGCAGCCAATCAGAGCAAAGATACGACCAGACGTATTTTGAATCTCTCCTTTCTCGAGCGTCTTCCACAGCTCGGCTGTCGTGTGTCGACGTGTCTCTGCATACCGCCAGGAATGTGGACACGAAGACTTTTTCATCTCCTGCAGCTACAGAGAGGAGAACGCATGCCTCAACATCTTTCTGCAGCAGGAGGAGGAGGAGGAGGAGGAGGAGGGTAAAGGGCAGGTATGAGGAAGAGGAGGCAGGAAGAGAGAGATCCCCCCGGCTAAGGCTGATCCGAGTCATCCTGCAGCGTGTCAGGACTTCTCCTTTTAGACAGAAAGTTGTGTGTAAAAAAATGAGGCTGACAAAGAAAGTACTGCGATATCCAAATAAAAGAAGGATTCAGGAGCCATTTGATTAAAGATATTTAAAGTTAAAAACACTGCTATATTTCACACAAGCTTATTTATGAAAATAAGGTTTGATTCCTAATTCACACATTATTTTAACAAACAAACTGCATCGATGTCAGCTACTATATATAAAAGCGTTAAAAAGCTGCCAACAACAGCCTGTTCTGTGTCTGTCTCTTTAAAACTTATTGACATCAGTAACCCTCTCCTCTGATTGGCTGACTCTTTCCTGAGTGACAGCCCCCCAGGCCAACTACAGGGTTTCTTCTGTCTCGTAGCTTATCAACTCCAGGACAGAACGTCCACTCAGTGTTTTCTTCCTCATTAAAGGTTGGACAGCAGGACATGTGACATAAGCTTGAGTTTGTGACATCACAAACTTACAGGAAGTCCAAACAATACGGTTGGCTGGGAGCGTTTTTGTCCAAATGACAACCGAGTTTGGTGTTTTGGTCGTCGCCGTCTTGTGACCATATTTGGACGAGCTGGGTGAACTTGAGGACACTATGCTCCGCCCACCTACAGAGGAAACCTGACTGCACCCGAGGCCTGTCAATCAAACAGACATGCCTCCAAACATGGTACGAGTGGTATTGCACTTTAACATTGGCCTCACGTTTCACACCTAAAAGCTACGTCCAACTTTATAAACACACAGTATTTATGTCATCTAGACCTGCTTCATCGTTATTTTATACAACACAGGACCTTTAATTGAGAATTTAATTTCATGCATATTTTTGCAGCGAATCTGCTCCGACCACTTCCTCCTATTTATTCTCTTCCCTCCCTGAAACGCTGTATAACGACTGTGTGAAGCATGAAAAGGCCAGACTGACCTTCTGCAGCTCGGACAATGACTCGGATGAAACTGATAATCTGATTTGGACAAAATGTGGTCTTTTCCTGCTTTTAAAGTTTTGTCCTTTTTGTGAACTTACTCGACATTTAAACCAAATGTCATTGAGTAAATACTCGACTCCTCATTTTATACAATATCCTACTAAGGACGGGCAAAAATACTATTCGATCATCTCTGAAGTATTTAAGTTCCTTTTAAAACTTTGAGCGGCCGTCGTCTTCTCTTCACGTTTCTCTCGTTCGCGTCGCGACATCAAATCTCAGTTTTAGAGAAGTAATAAAAACGAGTGATGTGTTTTGTTGTGACGGCGTCCCGTCGGCTGCAGGACTGTTGGTGTGGTTATCTCCAGCCGGGCTGAGAGCCGAGCTGCAGAGCTTCTGGTCGGGCCGACGGAGTTTGTCTTTAATTTCATTGTGAAACTGACAGACAACAGAAAAGCTTTGTGTGATCTCACTTTGTATTCAGAATAAAACTCCAACTTTCCTTGTTCCTGGTCTCCTTTCAGACCAACAGCTCATTCAGCAGGCCTCAACCTGTATTTCTGGTTCTGGTTCTTTGTTCACGTCAAACCAGTCGGACGAGGAGGAGGAGGAGGAGGAGGAGGCGGGCGAGTCTCTGAGAATAATCTACTAATCTAATCTGAATGGAGTTACCGCGGGGCAGCGGTCTGAACAGGAAGTTAAGGAGCTTTTATCCAGCAGGAGATGAGCTGACATTAAAGTGACAGAACGCCTCGGCCGCTCCGACCGTTTGTTCTCTTATCGCTGATCTGGGATCTGTGAGAAGCGTCCGCAGAGAACAGGACCGACGTATCCCGATTACAATACTGACGTGAATCTGGATTTCACATCCACAGACGTCTCAACCTTTTCAATGAAACACATGCAGGTTATTGGAAAATCCTCTCTAACTTTAACCTCTTGATTTTAATTATCAGCGCAAAATGATCATAAAAAAAAAACATCAATCCAACTAAAACCTTCAGATTATTAAAAGACAAATTGAACCAAATTAATGAGGCTTTAATGTTAAAATGGGAATTTAAAACTTTTTAAGAGGTTATATTTTTCATGACAGTTTGTAATCACCACTTGGTGCTGAATCCCACCAATCACGTACCAGCATCACTTAAAGTCAAACTGCATTCAACAGTAACGTTTGGAAACAGTGAAAACGCTGTAAAATCCCAATGATGCATTAGTTTGTTGTCCCGGTGCATGCTGGGAAAGTCATGTGATCGGCACTCAGCCAATCGTATGGATTCTGATCGTAGTTCAACTTCTCTGCTCAGTTTGTGGACATTTGAGGCCCATAAATAATCAAATAATCTAGAGAATGAGAATTAACAGGATTATTATATCCTGATAACATAAACAGCACATTAGCCTGAATCATCTGATTTGAATCTGGAGCTGTTACAACACGGCAGGCTGCCATGAGGCCACTCAGCAAACACCTGCCTCGACACGAGCGAAGTCATTTAGGATCCAACTCCAAATAAAAAGGCCGTGAGCTACGAAGAACCGCTGGAACAGGAGGAAGGTTAGATGACAGTAAAACATCCTTCGGTTCCATTATTCACATCAGTGCACAAGCGTGTGCACGAGCTGATGATGACATATACGTAAGCAGAGGTTTGTTTACTATGAAAAACACAGAAGGTTTCCGGCGCTGGAACGAAGCTTAAGCTGGGATCATCCCACCATCGATCCACAACCGCGTCATATCGCTGGCTTCTTTATCCGCTGACCTCTGACCTCTTTACAGCAGAGCCTCGTAGGAGGGTTAAAAGATGCAGCGACCCGGCGACGTGCGAGGAAGCCAGTGGAAGCTGCAGGGAGAACCGGACCGACTGCATTCATGTCCACAGACCGACAAACAGCTCCAACACGTTCTCTGCTTTCAGAAAAACCAGCTGTCAATCAGCCTCATGGTAATAATGACATGGACACAAAATAAAGAGGGTAAAGATCGAATCTGAATCTCATCCAAGATGAATCTTCAATACTAAAGCAATTTTGCTAAAGTTTTGCACAAAATGTGGTCACGTGACCTCCTGGACGTTTCAGTGGTGAGAGTTCAGCTCCTCCTCGAAGAGGAGCGTCAGAACAATCAGATCAGAAGTTCTCCTGTTCTGCTGCCGCCGAGTTAATCATCTCCGAATCCGAGCCGCTCGGAGGGCGAAGTGCACACAGACAGGAGAGCGAGGTATTACGGTGCTTCGGCACACACGAGCAGCGCCGGGATATAAAAACCTGCATCGATATCCGACCGGCAGGTTGGAGAGTGCAGCGGCTTCTCTGGATACTGAGGTGGACATTTCTTCTGGAACGTTACAGGAAATAAAATAAAAGGGATAAAAAGGAAGGAAACTTTGCTGCTGCTGATTTGTAAAAAAGTAAAAACAAGACCAACCAGTCCATCCTGGAGATCGCAATAATTAACGCAAATTCAAGCAAACTCAGCAATATTTGCGGGAGCTTGTAAATTTATTGAAATTCACGTGCTTTTTCTGCAAAAAACGTCATCAGAATCTGTTCTGAAAATATTAACGACATAAAGCAAGTCTTTTATTAATCAAAATAACAGAAAGGCTCCTGTTTTCATCACCAAATAAAACTAGAACTATAACGAGAATAAAACAATGTGATTAAATGTTTGTGATCAAAGGAAGTGATTCCATATTACTGGATGTTAAATGAGTTTTCTCCACACGTCCAGTTGTCAGAGACGTCTCTTTGTTTGTTTCATCCAGCAGGTCTATGTGTTGAATGAACATGAATTAAACAGCATCTAAAGCTCTTATTTTGACAGCTGATGTCGTCCTTGTTTCTATATTCCAGTCACAGACGGTCTGTTCAGGAGACATACGCAGCTTTTAGGACCTTTTAGGACCTTTTATCTCAATGGTTCTCCAAGTTCAATAAATACATAAAAAAAGATCAGAAATAAAATATTCCCGTGATGTGCAGCAGGGTTATTAAAACAGGAAGTGATTATAGATTTATTACTTTATCAGGTGGTGCTTAAAAAAACAAATCTCGTTTTTCTTTTTTTTTTCTAATTGCAGCAATTTTACACAAAAAAATTCGGCCGCAAAATTGATCAAAAACAATCACAAAAAAACCGTCTGAAATCCTGGAGGGACTGAATAACTGATAGAATAATAAAACTACTGCTCATGATGTTACAGAGTGAAGTTTGCAGCCGGTTCACTCGTCACTCCAAACAAACAGGAGTGTATTTAAAGCGTCCTCCTCCAGCTCCTCTCACCAGCCAGCTGTCCAAACAAACCTGACGTAGCCGCTTATGTAACGAAGAGCGGCGAGCGCTCAGCGATCCCGTCGCATGCCATCACCGCTTCAAAACACACCGCCGAGCAACCCGCTCCTCCCTCCTCCATCCTCCTTCTCCCTCCTCCTCCCTCCTCCTATCTCCTCCCTCCTGATCCCACAGTCACACAGAGAAAAACTAAAGTGGCTGCATTGTTTTTATCAATCGGTTCTCCGGACACGAACAAAAAGCTGCAGGATGAACTTCAGGGACGTCGGCGTGATTTAGCTGCAACCTGAAGGACGGAGTTGCTCCGTGTGAGCGACGTGTTTAAGGTGCGGAGCGTCGCTCGGCGACGACAGGATGCCGACTCTGCAGAAAACAAGCGTGCAGCTGTACCGACACGACGGACGTACGAGCGTCTGGTTCGGTGTTTTCGGAGCGTCCCGCCTGCTCTCTGTGACCGCAGATAAAGAAGCAGCACTCACCGCGTCGCTCTCCTCCGGGTACATGTTGCCGTGGAGACCAGGTCCTGCCGCAGAGGGAACACGGTGAGGACGCCAGGCGGTGCGGAGAAACTCGGCAGCCTGTTCACCGACTCTCTCTCTGACTGACATGAGACCCCCCCCCACACACACACACACCCTCAAACACACACACACACACACACACACACACACACACACCGACTCTGATTCACTCACACTCTTACATAAACGGAGAGAGAGTCTGTGACGCCGCCACGCTGCTTGACCTGCCGTCCCATAATGCTGCTGTGCACAACGCAGGATGCAGAGGCTGACATAACAACCAGCATGCATGAGCGAGCGCATGCACACGCACACACACACACACACACACACACACACACACACACACAGATATCCAATTGAAGCTCCCGCAGGATTAAGAACAGCTGCATGAAGTGAGGAAGAGTGTGATCTCTCTCTCTCACTCACACACACACACACACACACACACACACACACACACACACACACACACACACACACACACACACACACACACACAGTTGTTCATCTTCTGTGTCTAATCAAAGAAGGTTTACTGGATTTCTTCCTCATGATCAACATCAGCGAGCCTCATCAGACGTCTTCAAAACATCCAACTTCCATCAAACTCTAAATCCTTCTGATAAATCGTCTTGTTTGACGCGACTCCTACGACCTTATTCAACTGCTAATTAAGATGCAACGATTATAAACTCGACATGAGTCGGATACAGAAACCAACGCAGACCTTAATGATCCTTCATTAAATACAGATATTCTGTCAATGTCTCCATAAAACTCAGAAACACGTCTGCTCCACGGATAGAAGAATTCAAGAAAAAAACAACGTAATAATTATACAGTCAAAAGTTGTATTTGGAAACGCTGTTAATGTTTCATCCAAAGAAAAGCACATGAAGGCAGCTGAGAACCAATCAGGGAGCAGGACACACATTTAAAAATGGAAATTAAACCTTTGAGTGAGTCTAAAAAGAAAAAAAACATAAAAGTCGAGCACACCGCCGGACCGACCGCTCGGCTTTAAGAAATCTCTCCACGGTCATGACGAAGCTCTCCCATTAAAATCACTGGTTGTTTTAAATCAATGAAGGTCAACGGAGGTCAACAGAAATCAATGGAGATCAATGAGCAGGACAGATTTATGGGATTTAATTTGTCAATGTGAGGAAGTAAACACTGGGAATTCAATATTACTGAATCAGACAATCTATTTATTCTTTTTAACTGAAAATAAAATGACTCAAACTGGGAAGTACTGAATCAGAGCTGCAGGAGGAGGAAGAGGAGGAAGAGGAGGAGGAAGACGAGGAGGATTTATGATGAAGGCAGAAGAAGAAAAAGAAGAAAAAAGCAGAGACAGAAAGTGAGAGTGTGAATCTCACTGTTCTGTTACACAAACACTGCAGAGGAGAGGTCAGCTGTGTGTGTGTGTGTGTGTGTGTGTGTGTCTGTGTGTGTGTGTGTGTGTGCGTGTCTGTGTGTGTGTGTGTGCGTGTCTGTGTGTGTGTGTGTGTGCGTGTCTGTGTGTGTGTGTGTGTGTGTGTGTGTGTGTGTGTGTGTCTGTGTGTGTGTGTGTGCGTGTGTGTGCGTGTCTGTGTGTGTGTGCGTGTCTGTGTGTGTGTGTGTGTGCGTGTCTGTGTGTGTGTGTGTGTGCGTGTCTGTGTGTGTGTGTGTGTGTGTGTGTGTGTGTGTGTGTGTCTGTGTGTGTGCGTGTGTGTGTGTGTGTGTGTGTGTGTGTCTGTGTGTGTGTGTGTGTGTGTGTGTGTGTGTGCGTGTCTGTGTGTGTGTGTGTGTGTGTGTGTGTGTGTGTGTGTGTGTGTGTGTGTGTGCGTGTGTGTGTGTGTGTGTGTGTCCCAGGTGGAGAACAGAGCTATGAAACCCTTCAGACCATCCAGACCGACGCCGTCCGCTGAGGCTCGTTCCCAAATGCAGGAAACATCTGCGGAGGTTCAAACGCTCAAAACATAAAAACAACGTGCAGGAAACGCTAAAATAACTGCAACAAACACGGAGGCTTCGTTATCTGGCACAGAAACAACTTGGGAATGTTTCTACTGGCAGAAAAATAATCAATATTTCTGGAAGCTGTCATGCATAAAAACCTCCAATTTGAATGTCTGCAGCTTTCTTGTCTTGCAGGAAAGTAAAATTACTTTCTGATTATTTTGCAAATAATTTTTTTTTGGGCTGAAACTAACAATTTAAAGACTTCAGTCTGAGCTCTGGAAATCAGATTATTATGACAATTAAAACAATTGACTGAAAACGAAGCGTCATTGCTCTGGCGAACACCGTCTGTCTGTGCGCCGTCCAGCCGGCCCAACGCAGACCGCGGTGACAGAAGGTCAGATGTAATCCACCAATAATCTAGCAGGAAACATGACGGAGGAAGATAAAGTGAAGAAGAAAGAAACACGGCCGAGGTCCAGAGAACGAAAACATGAAACCACGAACAGGACAACCGATGTGAGGAAACACAGCGAGGACAGAAAGTCTGATGTCGTAAACCTTTTTAGGAAGGCACAAAAAGAGAATCAACAGCAGTGTGCAGATGGGCCTCAGACTGAGTGTGTGTGTGTGTGTGTGTGTGTGTGTGTGTGTGTGTGTGTGTGTGTGTGTGTGTGTGACTGAACAGAACCACATGTCTAAAACGTTTTGTGTGTCTGCAGGATACAGTTGGATATTCATGTGTTCAACCACTGAATGCACAACAAGGTGTGACGGCGCACACACACACACACACACACACGCACGCACACACACACACACACACACACACACACGCGCACGCACGCACGCGCACACACACACACATCAAAGGAAGGAGGAAGTGCTTCCTGGGATCAATCATCCCTCTGAGAGCCGTCAGAGGATTTTAGTTGATTACAGCCGTCATACAGAGAGACAGCTGAGTGGGTGTTATTGACAGAGGAGGGAGGGAGGAGGGGAGGGAGGAGGGGAGGGGGGGAGGAGGGGGGGAGCTGAGACATTGAGAAGAGGGTAAAAGGCGCCAAGAAACACCTGATTTACAGACTTTAATTAAGCTAAATTAAAAAGTTTCAGCTTATAAAAACAAAGAAGTTCCAACCAAGAGCTCTGATTGGTCAACTGCACATTTGGAGCGTGCTCAGATCAGCCTGACAGCAAAACATTTGATGCCTGTAACACACATGTAACATGTAACATGTAACATGTCCAACTCTGCCCAGTGTGTGAAGCACAACATAGAAACTCCTGTAAACTCAGTTATTTCTCACCTATAGATTCATTTTTACATTTCTCATCTTCGCCTGAAGCAGACAAATAAAAAGCTGCCGTCAGCTGACGAGCGGAGAGGTCAGAGGTCAGAGAGCGCCCGGCAGTAATCATATGAGGTTATTACGCCCAGCGAGGAACAATCTGGATTATCGTGGTCGTGGAGGCGGTGCAGTCAAGAAGCAAATGAAAACACACGGCGGCCGTTCGATTCAGTGGCTGCAGGGAAACATCTGCTTCAGCAAAGACCGAGTCCGAACCAGCCGGAGGCGTCCCGACTCTGAGCAGCATCTCAGGACCGACGTGGTCCGAGCTGCTTCTCAAACACGCCCGCCGGGTCGCTCTTCTTGTTTCACCGCTGCGCTGCAGCATGTTTTCTCTCACCAGGCAGCTTTCTGCTGCGATGCAGCGGTTTGTACAAAATGATGTCACTGTCGAGGCAGCTGGCTCTTCTTTGCACAACGGCAGACTCTCAAGGATTTAACCTTAAATAAAGAAAAACTGTGCACGACGCAAAATCTGAAACCACAGGGTGAACGGTCGTTGCAAGGATCAAAGACAAACATGGCTGGACGATGTATTGATGTTTGATATCAAAAAAATGAGTTTGTATTGTTTATGTTGAGTTTATTTTGTCCATTTCTTGTATCGTTATTTGTCTTCATTGAAATGTTCCCAAACTGCATGTTTTTTCAAGAGTAAATATAACATCTATCACTTAAGAAGTTCTCTCAAATGTTATGAAAGAAGAACTAAGGCATGCTGGGAAATGTAAAAACATGTTTTTTCATGAAGGGCAGCCTCGCCTTCATCACGGCAAATAATGTCCGCTGACTCACAGCTGATCTGTTCTCCACCTGCAGCCTGGAGGACGGAGGACGGAGGACGGAGGACGGGCCAACAGGAAGCCCACTGAAACCACAGCGGCTTCACCTCACCGGGCAGGTGAGGGACACGCCCACTTTTCTGATTCACAGGAGCTCTGTGGGACGGTGGATCAAAAAGCATGATGACATCATAACGGAGGACGGTCTGTTAAGTTTTCGTGTCCCGGTTATAAAAAGAGTGTGAGGGAGGAACACAAAGAGATCAGTCTTCATGTGAATAATCACAGCGGCTCTGATGAGAATATCTCAGAGTTCACCGGTTCTGTCTGGACCGCTCTGACCTTCGTCCCCACATTCAAACAGCTGACAGGAGGAAGGAAGCTCGGTCGGTACCGTTCATGGTCCCTCTCAGATAACCTTTCACTCACAACACGAGTCAGAGGTCTGAACACAACGGTGTGATTTAATGAAGTGAGTCTTTGTGGTTTGCTGTGATGAAGCAGGTTTGAATAAAAGTGCTTTTGTTTGAATGCTGGATTGAACCGATTTGTGTTTTGTTGGTTCAGCCCCTCCAAGGTTTAAAGAGACAACAAACAAACCAACCAACCAACCAACCAACCAACCAGCCAACCAACCAACCAGCCAACCAACCAACCAACCAACCAACCAACCAACCAACCAACCAGCCGTCTACAAACACAGAGCAGTTGTAAAGAAGCAGACGGCTCCTCCACGTGATGTTAGCTCGCGTTGATCCCGTAACGGACCCCGACGTTAAAAACCGGGTCTCAGAAGCAAAATGAAATGAAATGAAATGAAATGCTCGGAGCATCAGAGGAGAGAAGCAGCAGCCGTACCTGCAGGTGTTCGGTGGACGAGCTGCTCAGTTCGTCTCCGGACTCCGAGTCGTTGGTGCGTCTCTCCTCGCCGGCCGAGTCGCAGCGCCCGGTGCCGTCCACGTCCAGCGGCGCCCGCACCATGTCGGGGGACCGGGCCCGGGTGCGAGGCAGCGTGCTGGACCGCCCGACGCCGCCGCCGCCGTCGAGGACGTCGGCCAGCGCTCGGTCGTGGTCGGTGGGGGAGGTGGGGGCGTGGTGGTGGTTATTGTCCCGGCGCTGACTGGGCGGGCTGAAGTGGCCCGAGGAGGCGGTCTGGGCGGAGGGAGAGCGCCGGTAGCTGGACTCTCGCCGGTGCGGCCCATCCGCGGGCCGGTCCTGGAGCCCCAGGTCCAGGTGGGAGGGTTTCACCCAGAGCGAGCCGCCGCCTTGTGGAGGAGAGTTCCCGGAGGAGGCGGGGGGGTGGGCGATGGGTTTGGGAGGGGGCATGAGGGCTTTGCGGACCTCGCGGACGTACTGGGCGGGTACGTAGAAAGCTTTGGTGCCCTCCTCCTTCCTCACCTGCCACCAGTCCTCGTTGGTCTTCTTCACCAGCAGGAAGCATTCGCCCTGCCGGATGGCGATGAGGCGGTCCTTCGACTTGTACTCGTAGTCGTACTCCACCTCGATGTACACCTGACCCGGGGCGATCGGCAGCTCCGCCATGATGCCTCTGACTCACCGCACCAGGACGAGATCTGTTACCATGGCGTCGTGGGCGGAGCTGTGGAGGAAACAGATGGCTTTTTATTGTCATTTCTATTCCTGATATTGTATATAGATCTGATACGTGCTCCTCGGATCGCCCTTCATTTATTCTGCATCTTTAATATTACATCAACTAAATGTTCTGACTGTTGTGTTGAATTTGTTTCAGAAGAATAACCGCACCAGCATGTGAACACATCAAACAGCTGATTGGCTTCATGATTAACGTGGTCTTTGGTAAAAAACTAATAATCTCTACTTTACTCCAAAATAAGGATTAATAATAATTATCCGACGTAGTTTTTACAAATTTATTCTAGATGTGGTCAAATCAAAGGTAGAAAGATTGTCAAAATATCCTAAATATCCACCCATCATCTGGAGAAACCTCCAGAAACTCAAACAGTGACAGAGCTGCTGTTTCATCGACGGGAATCTCCAACGATGTCTCCTCACAAACTTTAAAGTAAAACCATCATGTAAAGTAAAACTCTGGAGGTGACGGGGAGTCTCCCCGTCCTCCGTCTCTTGACAAACACGCACTAAAAAAAACAAAGACCCAAACAAAGATGTCTTTTACGGCCTGATTCTCCGGTTACCCAATCAGAGCGAAGCAACCAGACAAAGACAGAGGACATTAAATCGTCTTCAGAGCTTCAGATCAGATTGAAGGATGACGGGAGTCACATCATCTTCATCTACTCACTGTTGAGTTGTTACAGTAGCTGAGATCAGTGGAGTCACACACACACACACACACACACACACACACACACACACACACACACACACACACACACACACACATTAATCTGAGGGGTCATTAGAGATCAGAAGTGTAACACTGATTTTTTCCACTTTAACGAAATGAAAGTGTCTGAGAGCTCCTCGTGTTCAGTAACATTTATTCACATAGCTGATCTCCACCCAAAACCAGCTTCTTTTACGTGAACGATAACAAGAAGATACTCGACGCACACATTTTGCATCAGAGCAGCTTAAACTCAACAGCTTGTGCGTGATTTCCTTCTGCATGTTGTATTTATGTGATTTAACCTAATTTGTGAGCAGACGTTTTGTTTCCAGCTCAGTGAGTCTCTGCTGTGTTTCTGTCCTCTCACCTCTGTGTGTCTCACGGTGGGCGGAGCTTAATCCTCTGCTGCACTGATACGGGTGGAGGGAGAGAAGGAGTGCGTGTCCGCAGGATCCATAACCAGCATTACATAACACCCGATGCACTCGGCCGCCCTCCTCCGCCCTCCTCCGCCCAGCGGCGGGCGGTACCGGCAGGTTCGGTGCGATCGCCTGACGTTACCACGGCGTCTCTGGTTACAGTCAGCCGTGCATTAGCTTAATAAAGGTCTGTGATTAGGTGTGATTAGGCCAACAGCGCCGGGATTAGCTCCGATGTGGTGAGCGGCGGGGGGATAACATCGCTGCAGATTAACCGGCTGCTTCGGGAGTCCGGCCGCTGAACAATGGAGTCCATTAGCCAAATGAAAACAAAACCCGGCGTCTGGTGCCGGTTCACAGCGAGCGAGGCGGCCGACCGGGTGACGGGCGTATCGTGACAAGCAGCGGCAGCTTCCCTTATTAGCACCTGACCTCCTAATTCAGCACGACAGGAAGTAAAACCCTGTTTCTTCTATTCCCATGACAGTCAGCGTTGTGCTGATCAGACAGAATCCAGCGGGGTCACAGAGGTCACACAGAGGTCACACAGAGGTCACACAGAGGTCACACAGGTCCGTTTCCTGTCTGTCTGGGACAACATTTCTCTCCAGTGATTTCTCTTCGGTCTTTAACGTCCTGTTAAGTTTTCAGCGAACTCCCCGACCGACATGCGACGTCTAAAACCAAAGATTCATCCACAGATTTAGACTCTTTTTCCTCCGTCATGTTTCCATGCCAGAACAGCTCGGATGTAGACATGTTTTATTAGTTAAAGCGGAAACATTTGATACGACAGCTGATAACTAGTTAGGTTTGGGTTTTTTGGGCTCCAGCATATAAAATGTGACAATTATCTGTTTTTCTTAGTTGTTTACGGTTGTAAACTGAATATCTGTCAACCTGACAAATATGTGACACTATCTGAATTTATCACTATTTTCTGACTTTTTACAAACAAAACAATTGAATTAAACTTTAGAATTGAATCAGCAGGTTAACTAATAAAGAAAATGATCAGTAGTTTTGATTTTAAACATATTGAACATGACAGATGTTGATTTTATCCTCCACACTTCTCTTTTCCAAATGATAAAATGTTTGATTATACGAATGAAACCGTGTTGTGTTCCTGCTCGCCTCCTTCCCACCGACGGGCCGGTGGACGGTTAAGTACTCGCTGCTTGTTGTGTCTTTCACTCACCGCTGAGATTAAGCTCCGCCTCCACCACTGACAACACAGATCCTCTGAGTCCAATCAGCAAAACCAGAGGAAGCACCTTAATTTAAAGTGATAGTAATAAGATTCCCTGCGGAGCAGTGGGGGGAGGTGGAGGAGCGGGGGGAGGAGGGGGTTATTAGAAGGAGCGTTGAGAAGGAGCGATGCCACGTGTGGAGCTGGTTGTTGAAAAATCTGCCGATGTCAGCGCACGTCCGAATCACGTTTTCCCGCCACAGCAGAACAAGAAGAGTCTGTTTGGACGAATCCGTCCTGAACCGGAGCAGCGCCGCCGTCCGAGTCTCACATGACTCTCGTTAGCAGAGTTCAGACGGTTTCTCTCCCCACGGCCGGCCGGGCTGCCGGTCATTACTGCGACGAGTTCATGTCATCAGAGGGAACAAATCTCTCCATTACGGAGGTATTCAAAGACAAGGAGGCTGCAGGGAGATGATTATAAATAATAATTCTGTTACAATAATCCCTTCGAGAACTGTAGACTTATATATGTTATACATGTTTTTATTTATATATATATATATATATATGTTTCTGAAAAAGCGTGACGCCTTTAACATGAAGACGCACCGATCGATTAGCTGTCTGGCATTTAGAAAACACAGCAGGCGGCTTAAATAGAACATTTCGGCCGTCGCCATCTTGCTATGTCAGAGCCAGAATTGACCATATTTGGACGAGCTGGGGAGGTACACGAGAACACGATGCCCCGCCCACCCTTTGCTGAAACCTGACTGCACCACAGGCCTGTCAATCAAACCAGCCACACCCACCAAACCTGTGTTTGAGCCCTAATATGTAACGAATGATTCATTTATTTCCAGAAGGAAACACTGATCAGAAGGAGCCCCTAGTGGCGCTCAGGGGTATTGCACTTTAAAGGCACTTCTGCATCGGCCTCACTTTTCAGACCCAGAAGCTACGCCCACTTTTCAGACCCAGAAGCTACGTCCACTTTTCAGACCCAGAAGCTACGTCCACTTTTCAGACCCAGAAGCTACGTCCACTTTTATACACAGTCACAATAATAAGAATACAGATGTGCAACAAAGCGAGCGCTGGTTTACGTGTGAACTGTGTGAGTTTAAAAATCTTTTGATCTGTCCAGTGGTGAATGAACAACTTATTTCCGCTGCCTTCAGGTGACCTAAAACTGTGCACGAATGCAGCCGCCCCAAATATAGGCCCAGGCTGCCCCAGTTAGGCTCCTCTCCCCGGGACGCCCCTCCAAACTCAGCTCCCTCGGGCTCGCCCGACCCGTCAGGACCAGAATCTGTCAGGCTGCGGCACATCCAACACACCACGCATCAAACACACACAACACACACAACACAGCACGTTTAAGAGGCGGCTGGTCGCCATGACAACAGAGGAGCGACCAATGAACCTCCAACCAGAGAAAAGATGCATCTCCAACAGGAGATGAATCCAGGACGGTGATCAGCTGCTGCATCACGTCCTACTTCTGGTTGTTAATCTGTAAAAGTCCAAAAAGACAAATGTCCAGAGACTCACTGTTCACACCACGTTTTACAAAATAAAAGTCCAAGACCCCAAATTTTCAGCAAATATTTGACATTTTTACTGGATAAAAACTAAATATTCACCGACTATCAAAACTGATGATTAATCTTCTTAATTGAGTTTAATTCTCATCCAGAACAATCCAGATGAACGTGTCATTAAAGTGATCAGAGACCACCTCATTCATCAATAATCAGCTCTTCATGGTCAACAGATCAAAGCAGGTGAGTTCACCTCCTCAGGTGAGTTCACCTCCTCAGATGTGTGAGTTCACCTCCTCAGATGTGTGAGTTCACCTCCACAGGTGAGTTCACCTCCTCAGATGAGTTCACCTCCTCAGATGTGTGAGTTCACCTCCTCAGATGTGTGAGTTCACCTCCTCAGGTGAGTTCACCTCCTCAGATGTATGAGTTCACCTCCTCAGATGAGTTCACCTCCTCAGGTGAGTTCACCTCCTCGGGTGAGTTCACCTCCACAGGTGAGTTCACCTCCTCAGATGTGTGAGTTCACCTCCTCAGATGAGTTCACCTCCACAGGTGAGTTCACCTCCACAGGTGAGTTCACCTCCTCAGATGAGTTCACCTCCACAGGTGAGTTCACCTCCTCAGGTTCATCAACATCTTTCTAATATTTCTGCTCCAGATGAACTTTACAGAAATAAATCTCTGATCTTCTGCTTTAAACACGAATCTAGATTCTTTTCCTGAAGGACTTCCTGTTGTTTCCTGTAAACTGAACGAACCTCGCTGGGTGTCCCGACACGGAGGTCCCGACACGGAGGGTCCGCTGGGTGTCCCGACACGGAGGTCCCGACACGGAGGGTCCGCTGGGTGTCCCGACACGGAGGTCCCGACACGGAGGTCCCGACACGGAGGGTTCGCCCTGTTTAATCTGTGGCTAACGTTAGCCGCTAATTAGCTTCCTGGCTAAAACATTCCTCACGAGTCCCGAGCGCTCAAAAAGGTCCGCGCGCCTCACCTTGTCTCCGGGGTCCTGGGACAGCTCGCTCCGAGGCTCTGGGCGGACGGTAAATCCCCCGTTAACGTTCCCGTCGACCGACCACCGTGTGAGGCTGGCTGTGTACGTGTCAGGTTGATCGCTCCCGTCGTCCCGGTGTGATCCACGGAAGCGCTCCGTCCCGCGGACTCTCCCTCCGGCAACTCACACAAGAACCGACCGAGCAAAGATCGTCTACGACGAGAGGGATCACTACGAGGAGGAGGTGTCACTACGAGGAGGAGGTATCACTACGAGGAGGAGGTGTCACTACGAGGAGGAGGTATCACTACGAGGAGGAGGTATCACTACGAGGAGGAGGTGTCACTACGAGGAGGTGTCACTACGAGGAGGTACGAGAGGGATCACTACGAGGAGGAGGTGTCACTACGAGGAGGTGTCACTACGAGGAGGTGTCACTACGAGGAGGAGGTATCACTACGAGGAGGAGGTGTCACTACGAGGAGGTGTCACTACGAGGAGGTACGAGAGGGATCACTACGAGGAGGAGGTGTCACTACGAGGAGGAGGTGTCACTACGAGGAGGTATCACTACGAGGAGGTGTCACTACGAGGAGGAGGTGTCACTACGAGGAGGAGGTGTCACTACGAGGAGGAGGTATCACTACGAGGAGGTGTCACCACGAGGAGGAGGTGTCACTACGAGGAGGTATCACTACGAGGAGGTGTCACTACGAGGAGGAGATATCACTACGAGGAGGAGGTGTCACTACGAGGAGGTGTCACTACGAGGAGGAGGTATCACTACGAGGAGGAGGTGTCACTACGAGGAGGTACGAGAGGGATCACTACGAGGAGGAGGTGTCACTACGAGGAGGTGTCACTACGAGGAGGAGGTATCACTACGAGGAGGAGGTGTCACTACGAGGAGGTGTCACTACGAGGAGGTACGAGAGGGATCACTACGAGGAGGAGGTGTCACTACGAGGAGGTGTCACTACGAGGAGGTACGAGAGGGATCACTACGAGGAGGAGGTGTCACTACGAGGAGGAGGTGTCACTACGAGGAGGTATCACTACGAGGAGGTGTCACTACAAGAGGGATCACTACGAGGAGGAGGTGTCACTACGAGGAGGTACGAGAGGGATCACTACGAGGAGGAGGTGTCACTACGAGAGGGATCACTACGAGGAGGAGGTGTCACTACGAGGAGGTGTCACTACGAGGAGGTATCACTACGAGGAGGTGTCACTACAAGAAGTATCACTAGGAGGAGGTGTCACTACGAGGAGGAGGTGTCACTACGAGGAGGAGGTGTCACTACGAGGAGGTGTCACTACGAGGAGGTACGAGAGGGATCACTACGAGGAGGAGGTGTCACTACGAGGAGGAGGTGTCACTACGAGGAGGTATCACTACGAGGAGGTGTCACTACGAGGAGGAGGTATCACTACGAGGAGGAGGTGTCACTACGAGGAGGTGTCACTACGAGGAGGTACGAGAGGGATCACTACGAGGAGGAGGTGTCACTACGAGGAGGTGTCACTACGAGGAGGTGTCACTACGAGGAGGTACGAGAGGGATCACTACGAGGAGGAGGTGTCACTACGAGGAGGAGGTGTCACTACGAGGAGGTATCACTACGAGGAGGTGTCACTACAAGAGGGATCACTACGAGGAGGAGGTGTCACTACGAGGAGGTACGAGAGGGATCACTACGAGGAGGAGGTGTCACTACGAGAGGGATCACTACGAGGAGGAGGTGTCACTACGAGGAGGTGTCACTACGAGGAGGTATCACTACGAGGAGGTGTCACTACAAGAAGTATCACTAGGAGGAGGTGTCACTAGGAGGAGGTACGAGAGGTATCACTAGGAGGAGGTATCACTAGGAGGTGTCACTAGGAGGAGGTGTCACTAGGAGGAGGTACGAGAGGTATCACGAGAAGGAGGTGTCACTAGGAGGTACGAGAGGTATCACTAGGAGGAGGTGTCACTAGGAGGAGGTATCACTAGGAGGAGGTGTCACTACGAGGAGGTGTCACAAGGAGGAGGTGTCACTACGAGGAGGTATCACGAGGAGGAGGTATCACGAGGAGGAGGTGTCACGAGGAGGAGGTGTCACGAGGAGGTACGAGAGGTATCACTAGGAGGAGGTGTCACGAGGAGGAGGTACGAGAGGTATCACTAGGAGGAGGTGTCACTAGGAGGAGGTGTCACTAGGAGGAGGTGTCACTACGAGGAGGTGTCACTACGAAGAGGTATCACTAGGAGGAGGTGTCACTAGGAGGAGGTATCACTAGGAGGAGGTGTCACTACGAGGAAGTGTCACGAGGAGGAGGTGTCACTAGGAGGAGGTACGAGAGGTATCGCTAGGAGGAGGTGTCACTAGGAGGAGGTATCACTAGGAGGAGGTGTCACTAGAGGAAGTGTCACGAGGAGGAGGTGTCACTACGAGGAGGTGTCACTACGAGGAGGTATCACTAGGAGGAGGTGTCACTAGGAGGAGGTATCACTAGGAGGAGGTATCACTAGGAGGAGGTGTCACTAGGAGGAGGTATCACTAGGAGGAGGTGTCACGAGGAGGAGGTATCACTAGGAGGAGGTGTCACTACGAGGAGGTATCACTAGGAGGAGGTGTCACTAGGAGGAGGTATCACTAGGAGGAGGTGTCACTAGGAGGAGGTATCACTAGGAGGAGGTGTCACGAGGAGGAGGTATCACTAGGAGGAGGTGTCACTAGGAGGAGGTGTCACTAGGAGGAGGTGTCACTACGAGGTGTTTCAGGAGAAAAAGACTGACCGCTTTCCAGCGTAATTGGGCGCTGGTTACCATGGCGACCAGTGTTGTAAAAGTCGGTATTTGAAGAAAAGAACAAAGAAACCCGGTTTATTTGGAGGGTGACGTCACGTCCGTGTGCTGTTAGCATTCTCCACCTGAGTCATCACAATTAAAAGTTTTGTCGCGCAAAATTCTTTCAGAGTAAGACCTCCTGTCTAATTTAGGCTCTACGGTCCGAGCCCACAGGTGTTCAGCACGCCAACAGGGGTCAGCGCAACCTGGCGGTAATGACGCGGAACTACAATCACATCGTAGTAACAGTAACGGTCAAAATAAATAGAAGAATAATGTCTCCAAAAAAAACAATTGGCAAAAAATGTCGTTTTCTGAAACTATAAATGCAGCGATCATAACTTTTAGTGATTCGCAGGTATTTTCACATCAGCTTTAACTTTTTAGTTTGATTATGGTTTATATAAAATAATTGTCTGAATCTGGGTTCTGATTAAAAGCACACGTTGCCTCCTGGCTCTACTAAAGTTAATAAAATCCACTCCGCCGGTCTTCTCGTGTTTAAAAAGTGACGAAAGGAAGTGGAGAACCGATGCACTGCTACCCCAGTGCATGCTGGGAAGTTTCCCAACACATCTACTTCATCGAAGGAATTTTAACTCTTCAGGGTTTCAACTCAACTAATTGCTTTAATTTCAAAATAAGAGCATGCTATTGTTCAAGATAACCTCATTCGGAATAAAATCAAATCTCCAAGAACCAAATTAGCTCGATGAGCCTGAAGCAGGTTGTTTCAGAGCGACAGCAGCATGCTGAGGAGCATTATCGAACCAGAAGGTTGAATTCAACGGTTCATCTCATGTTTGTTGGACGAGCTCGAGGTCCAGACTCTGTCCAGTTCTTCCAAACCCAACTGTCTTCATGTACCGGTCTTTGTTTATAACATCATGCTGAAACAGGAACACGACTTCCTAAAACTGTTGTTTTTGAGTTAAAGACACAAAATGACCAAACAGTGTTTTTCTCATAATTATTTAATCACACATACATTTACATCATGCAGTCAATCCAAAACTGTGATCTCATGTCTCCCGTCTCCGTCCACATCAGAGCCCTGCTTGCTATTTGTGCCCCGGTTCTCCAGGAATGATCCAGTACCGCGTCCACCGATGGATCCCCAAAACTGCCCGTTAAAAATTGACCAACTATTACACAGTAATAAAAAAAAAGTGGCTACACTTTTGTTTAATTTAGAATTAATGCAAAAACTTTAATTTACCACAAGTAATCTTTGCTATTTTTATTCTCTATTTTTTTTCCATTTCGTATCCAGTTTTGGTGGAAGGTCAAAGAATAAACATTTTCAAGGTCCATGCTGCAAAGTCTTAACTAGTCTAGAAGGTTACACAGAGGGTAGAAACACTGTCCTGCCTTAGATACGGGGGAGCACCTCCTCCTCCTCCTCCTCCTCCTCCTCCCTACAGCCTGCACAGCTTTATTAACATCATCATCATGACCACTGAATTTAACTCGCAGGGCTTCAGGAAACTTCTCTTTTCCTCCTCCAGTTGAAAAACAGCCACGTGGAGTTTCTTTTTTCTGAGTGCAGAAAGTGTGAAGTGCTTTTTAAAACCCCAAACGTTGCTGCTGGAGATGATAGCCGGACGATTTCAAGGAAAGCCAATAGATTTGTTCCACTGGTCTCAGTCCCCCCCCCAAAAAAACAAAATGTGTTTCTTCATTAAAGGTTTCTTTCATCTTTCATCTCCCCCTCCCAAAAAAAGGCCTTAATTTGAATGCACATTTTACTGCTGTTCTGGAAAGTGCGTTGCCTATTTATGCAGAATATGAAGATTAACCGTAAAAAGCCAGATCATGTTTCAGCTCTTCGAGCAGAGCGATGACAGAAACCTTCGATGAGGAAACGCTGAGACAGAAACCGACGCCTCATATTCAGTGTATGTTACAGTATATTGCACTTGCACAAGATGTTAGTGTTCTCATGCGGGGGGGGGGGGGGGGGGGGGGGTGTTACAATCACAATAAGCTCTTTGCAGACGCATGGGGGAAGGAGGGAAGGGGGGGGGGGGTTCGCAGGGTTAAAAAAAAAAAAAAAAAAAAAGGCGTGATGGGAAATGAAACAACTAAAAATACGACAGACGAGAAAATAGAAAATAAATCCTACGAGACTTGAGCGACACAAACCCATCCTGATGCATTTTTAAAAAGACCCTGCTCTCCCTGATTGGATGATCAGCAGCAGAGGTCCAAACCCCCCCCCCCCCCCCCCCCCTAACCTCTGACCTGTGGGGACCCCCCTTTCAGAACAAGAAACCCACACCATCTAAACGGAACCACAGATACAGTACATGAAACCCAGCATGACACGTCACTTCCTGCATGTTTAACCACAGGGGGGAGGAGCCAAGGGGGGGGGAGGGGGGGGGAGGGGAGGGGGGGGGCAGGAAGCGAGGCACCCTTTAAAAATAAATTCTGACCAGGCAGAAATTAAACCACTAAAAACAAACCACACGTGAAGTGACGAGGACCCAGCGGGGGGAAGCGGGGGGGGGGGGGGGGGGGGGGGAGATAGAGGGAGGGAGGGGTAGGGGGGAGGGGGTAGGGGGGAGGGTCTGCGAGCTCCACATAAATAGCATCAGAGGTAAAAAACAAACAAAAAACAACAACAGTACAGTTAGCTACTTAGCACAGGCTCCGCTAACAGGTGGAAGTGTGTTGTCATGTCAACCGGATCATCCCCACCTCCTTCCTTCCTTCCTTCCTTCCTTCCTTCCTTCCTTCCTTCCACATTCTCCACTTCCTCCTCATGAAGTCACCAAATAACGAGTATAGGTTGTATTTTAACTTAATGATAAAAACAATTGGCCTCCGCAGGTATTCAGTTAAAGACATCTACGTGTTCAGACGTGCCAATTTTACATCTGTACAACCGGACCGGACTGAACCGGACTGGACCGGACAGAACCGGACCAGACTGGACTGAACCGGACCGGACCGGACCGGACTGGACCGAACCGGACCGGACAGAACCGGACCAGACTGGACTGAACCGGACCGGACCGAACCGGACAGAACCGGACCGGACTGAACCGGACCGGACCGGACTGGACAGAACCGGACCGGACCAGACAGAACCGGACCGGACTGGACTGAACCGGACCGGACAGAACCGGACCAGACAGAACCGGACCGGACAGAACTGGACCGGACCAGACAGAACCGGACCGGACCAGACAAGACAGAACCGGACCGGACAGAACCGGACCGGACAGAACTGGACCGGACCAGACAGAACCGGACCGGACCAGACAGAACCGGACCGGACTGGACTGAACCGGACCGGACAGAACCGGACCAGACAGAACCGGACCGGACAGAACTGGACCGGACCAGACAGAACCGGACCGGACCAGACAAGACAGAACCGGACCGGACAGAACCGTGGTGCTCGATGCCATCTAGTCAATCCAAAACTCTTTTTTTAAATTTTTGTAATGTTTTTTTGTTTTTTTGTGTTTTTCTTAAAGAAGCATGTAAAATCTACCGGAGAAAAAGTGGTGAACAACCGAGAAGGAGAATAAAGATGAAATGTACAGTTAGCCTACAAGGGTCAAAGCTGGTCCTCCTCTTTGTTTTTTTGTTTGTTATTTGTTATTTATTTTCGGATCTCTACCGTTACGTTCAGCTCGACACAGAACGACGCGCACGACGACGGCGGATGACGACAGACTGCGAAAACAAAAACAAAAAAACAAAACAACGAAACCGAAGCTACACATTCGAGTCGCGCGCGGTTTCGCTCGCCGAGGCGACGCTCAAGAGACGGCGTTTGGTTTCCGTGACGACGAGTAGTATCTCGCAAAGTGAAACGGCTGTCTTTTCTTATTATATCCGGTAAAGAGGAACAAGAGATAAGTCGTGATGACACTCGGGGAGACGGGAAGGGGGAGGTGTGTTTTTAGGGGGCGGGGTTTAGGGTGGGGGTGGGGGCGGGGGCGGGGGTGGGGTGGAGCTGTACAGGCCCGGGAATATTTATATATATATATTTATAATTCAGAAACTCCTTCGTGGCTCCGCAGCAGCGACGAGGAGCCGGCTCGCTGCTGCAGAGTGGAGGCTGTCGGGGTGGGCGGGGGTCATGGCGTCTTCTTCTGTGGTGTCGTCCTTTCTGTCCCGCTGCTCTTCAGCTGCACACACACACACACACACACACACACACACACACACATACACACACACACACACACACATACACACACACACACACACACACACACACACACACACACACACACACACACACACACACACACACACAGACACACACACACACACACACAGACACACACACACACACACACACACACACACACACAGACACACACACACACACACACACACAGACACACACACACACATACACACACACACACACACACACACACACACACACACACACACACACACACAGACACACACACACACACACACACACAGACACAGACACACACACACACACACACACACACACACACACACACACACACACACAGACACACACACACACACACACACACACACACACAACAGTGATGTCAAACGTTATGCACGCCAGACTCAAAGGAAGGAGAACGTTGCCGTGGAAACAGCATCACGTTTGCGGTCTCTCCACTCACATCTTGTCGGGCTTGACGCTGCTCCCCCCCCTGATGGACACCGTCTGGCTGTTCTGGTAGAAGCCCCCCCCGCTGCGGTTGATGTTGGGGTGGGTGGGGGACGCCACCGGCTGCTGCCCGGGCCGGATGGGTTTGGCTGAGGAAGAAGAGGAAGAGGAGTTTTAGAACAAAGAAAATATGAATGAAAAAGTTGTTGTTCTTTTAATCTGACGACAAAATGAAATTATAATCCGATTTTATTTCTGGAGAAGTTTTCATCTTTGAGCCAAATATGATTCTACATAATTATAATGAAGCCATATCTGAACAGGAGACGGCCCTTCATCGACAGGGTTCATGGAAGAAGAAGAATCTGTGCAACAGCCGCCACACTCACCGATCTGGGCCGAGTGGCCCCTCCTGGCCATGTTCTTGGCCCGCACGGCCTCCTTGATGCGGTCCACCTCCTGCTGGTAGCGCTTGCGGTCGCGGGCGGCGTTCTCCTTGGCCTCCTTCAGAGCAGATTCCAGGGCCTTGACCCGCTCAGCCGTAGCGCGAAGACGCTTTTCCAGTTTAGGAAGCTCACAGCGCAGGTCTGCATTATCACGCACCAGCTGGGGGACGGTCCGGTAAATACACATTTATTACACCGGCGGAGGAGAAACAGCCGAGAAGGATGGGAGGGAAATTGAAAAAAGTCCCACCTGTTTGTGAACCTTGGTGAGCTGCTCAAGATTGTTCTCAAGAAAGGAGATCTTCTGTTTCTGCGCCGCGCTGCCGCCGGTGTCATCAGAGTCCATCTCAGCACTCTGAGAGCAAGAAGAAAGAAACACGGTAAATATCCCGTCGGGTCCTGCTTCGACTGACGACCCACCGGACCCTGGAGGTAGAACCGAGTCTGTCTTGTTCTGACCTTCTTCACTCGGGTCGCCAGGTCCTGGACGAACAGCTTCCTCAGGTTGTGCAGCGTCTGCAGCTCTTTGGCCTGAAAAGCAAAAACAACACGAAGATTTTAAATTCATGAATAAAAAGATAATTCCAGATACGTTGCAGCAGAATAATGTTTATAAAACACACACAAGTTCTGTGTTTGGTGCTGCGTTCATATGGAAGTCGTTGCTAGGCAACGACAACGTGGAGGGCGTCTAGAAGCCCCAGAGGCTAACAGGAAACACAACGATGATTTAAACGTCTTCCTCAGACGTCGGCTGTTATCCAAGTTATGAAGACAAACTCTACGTGACTAAATCTACAATATGTCAGCTGAACACGCAACTAAACATGAACCTCCGCGACCTCTGACCTTTCTGGAAACGTCAGCAAACACGTCACAACTCGTGAACTCGAGGCTTTTAGAAAATGCAGAGTTTTGATGTCGTGACTATCCACAAGAGGGCGGCGTTCACACGGACTCTCCTCGTGTACGCGGTAACTACGACAACGTTTGACCGTTAGCTCACGATGAACTCACCACCGTCTCCTCCAGACCCTTCAGGTCCTGTCGGGCCTGCTCCCGCCGGTCCTGCATCACCCTGAACAACAACAACAACAACAACACACCGTGAAAACCACACAGGAGCGTGTGTGAGAGTGAGTGTGTGTGCGTGTGAGTGCATGAGTGTGTGTGTGTGTGCGAGCGAGTGTGCGCGTGAGTGTGTGTGTGTGGGGGGCTGGACAGAGTGAGCAAATATTTAGGAGCAAGTGTTGTGTTGTGTTGTGTGTTGTGCGAGTGTGTGTGTGTGTGTGTGCGTGCGTGTGCGTGTGCGTGTGTGTGTGTGTGTGTGTGTGTGTGTGTGTAACCTACGTGAGCTCGTGCAGTTTGCGGCTCTTATCCTGGTCGGTGGATTTGAGCTTCTCGTGCTCCGCTCTGAGTCTCTCCTGCTCCAACATGATCTTCTGGTTCAGGCTGAAGGAAACAAAAACACGTCAGTCATTAAACAAAACAAGAAACAACCTACATTGTATTTCCTGTTTGTGTTTCTGTGTAAATGTGTTTATTTGTTGATCATTTATTGATTTTCAGATTCTTACTCCTGCAGCTCGGTGATGAGCTTCTCCTTGTTATCCAGTTCGTCTCTCAGGCTGCTGATCTGTTTCTGGTGAGCTTCACGGTGGGAGTGGATCTGCTTCTCCACCGCTTCCTGAACACACACACACACACACACACACACACACACACACACACACACACACACACACAATGTATATTACACATTATAATATGTCATAAAAACACATTAAAAGATAAGTGAATAACCAACATGCTGTTAAACTAAACACGACATTCATCATGTTCAGATGATTCATTTTTTTAAATGTAATATTTTCAGTGTTAAATTGAAGAGAATAGTTACTTTATATTGTGTATTGATGAGTTTCTGTGTGCGTGAATCTTTTCTCGGACTGAAACTCACCTTGACTTCGTTGGCCGTCTGGATCTCGTTCTCTTTCTCCATCGCGTGAACTTTCTCTGTGAAACACAAACAGATTCAGACCAGCTGTTTGCACTTCATTTCATTTCATGAAAGCAGAACTTGATTTCCGTCTTTGTGAACTTTATCTTTATCACTTTAGCTCCAACAGGAAGCGTCTCCGTGTCTCACCCTGAGCGCTGAGCTTCACCAGCTCCTCGTTCAGAGAGTCCACGTTCTCTTCCAGCTGCCTCTTCTTCTGCTCCACGTTCTGCAGGTACTCCGTCAGGGACTTGATTTTGGCCTCGTGCTGCGGACGGAAGAGACGGAGGAGACGTCAGACGGAGGAGACGGAGGAGACGTCAGACGGAGAATCCGGAGAACCTCCTTTTTTCCGTTGGTTCCTTTCTTACCTGCGAGATGCGGAGCTGGCAGGCAGCGAGCTCCTTCTCGTTCTCGTCCATCTTCTTGTTGCTCTCCGACTGGGTTCCTTCCAGCTGCTTGCAGCGCTTCACCATCGTCTTCACCTCCGACTTCATCTTGCTGATGTACAGACGGGCGACGGTGAACTCCTCGTCGATCAGGCCGCTGCCGCCCTCGTGTTGCTGACGGGACGGAAGAGGAGGAGAAGAGGAGGAAGATTAGCGACGACGCAGAGGGAGGAGTGACGAAGAGCAGCCAACAGAAATCAGACTCGGTACCTTGATGTCGTTGCTGCCGACGGCGATACCGATCTCCGCCAGGTCTTTGAGCAGTGATGACATCATCTCCGTCACCCTCTTCTTCTGGTGGTTGGACATCTCCTTCAGCTTCTGGAGCTCCGAGTCCAGAGACGACAGGATGGACTGCAGGCAGGAGAAGATTTTAAATCACAGTTATTATTTATTATTGTTATTATTGTTATTATTATTATCTCCATGCGATGGCTTGTGTTTATCTGATAACTCTCAGAGCTACAAACCTCCGTCGGACTCTGACTTCCATAAATCTGGTTGCAGAGCAGGTTTGAGCTGAATTTCATGGTGTAATTACTCTTAAATAAATGTTTGTTAACCGTGTTAGAGTTGAGGATGAGGAGCACGGTGGCGTTCAGGCGGCCTGAGCTCCTCCTCTCGGCCGGCAGCATGACTTCGTGCCCGTTAGAAGTGTCCGCGGTGCTTTTCTGTGTCGCCAACTCACCGACTTCTGGTTCAGCTCCTCGCTGATGGCCTCGAACTCCTTGGTCTTGTCCTCCACCTCCTGGCTCTTCTGGTCGTAGTTGACGGCCAGCTCCTCCAGAGCCTGTAGCACCTCCTTCACCTCCTCCTTCGAGGCCTCGTTCTCCGCCTGCAGGCGGTTGAGCTCGGCCTGCAGGTTCTCGTGGTCGCGGCGGGACGAGACCAGCAGCTGGAAGGTCACAGAGACGTTCATTATGTCTTTTTATTTCAAACTGATCAGTGCAGGAGTGACGAGACAATATGTCAGCCCTCCAGGAAATCACCATCTACTGACTTTTCTGAAAAAATCAGTCATCAGCATCTGTTCTGAAAGTATTAACGGTATCAAGTAAATCTTTTCAGACAAAACTGACTTTATTAACATAAATAACTCATCTCCAGTCAGTACGGTTCTCCTCCTCTCATCTCCTCATTAAAACAAAATGAAAGGAAGTGATTCCATATTACTGGACGTTAAATGAGTTTTCTCCACACGTCCAGTCGTCAGAGACGTCTCTTAGTTTGTTTCATCCAGCAGGTCTATGTGTTGAATGAACATGAAGTAAACAACATCTATCAATCACAAAAAACCTCCTGGAGGAACCGGACGTGGACGACTAAACAGTTCACAACAACAGGACCGCAGTAGAAAACAGAACTGGACATCACTCACCTCCTCCTGGTCCAACATCTGCTGCTTCAGCTTCTCGGCCAGCTGACTCTGCTGGTTGATCTCCTCGTCCTGCAAAGACACGCAGAGACGTCAGTATTCACACAAAATATTTCATTTAAATAAATAGTGACTCCAGTGGGATTTTTTTTAAAACAATATCAGATGATATGTTTATGTATTCCTGAGTTTTCTGACACCGAGAGTCTCTAAAATACAACCAAACATCCGAATTCACAAAGACCTCCGTGAACTACAGAATAAAACGTCCTGAGTGTCCTTCAGGCTGGTGGGACATCTGTCGGGACATCTGGGACAAGAGACGATATCTTAACATTTACTTCAAAGAAATGGAAAAGATCATCTGCACATGAGGCAGTTTACGATCTGAAGATTAACATGAATCAAACATCACTATGGTCTCATTTTAAGAAGAACTGGGTGGAACCCATCAGATCGGTGTGAAGCCTGAGGAGGAAGAGGAGGAAGAAGAGGAGGAAGGTTGGAGGGGCCAGTTGATCACTTTGATGAAATTTTAATGGTTATTAATCAGAACCATCAGTGATGTCATCGTTGGTTTGTGAACGTTATGAATCCTCCAGTTCAGATTCTGTCCGTCACCATCTTGATAGTTCGGAGCGGTTTGGAGCAGGAAGTGACCATATTTGGACGAGCTGGGGGAGGAGCCAGCGGTGGATCTGACTGATCTGATTGGAAACCTGACGATACTACGTCCCGCCCACCGATAGCTGTAACCTGACTGCACCACAGGCCTGTCAATCAAACAGACACGCCCCCAAAAACAGGTCTTCTTGGTCTTCTTGAATCTTCTTTTCTAATGAATGAGGGATTATTTTCAGATGGACCTCCAGAAAACTAATAAGAAGGAGTGACTTTAGCTAACAACACCGAGATAACTGATGGACACATTTTATTCACTTTGGATTTGATGACAGAAGTTGAATGGGAGTCTATGGAGCCGGAGGCTTTTTGGAGCCGACCTCTAGTGGCACTCGCTGGTATTGCAGCTGAACACACTTCTGGATCAGAACCATTTTACAGACCTGAAGCTATGAACTCTTTTAGAAACAGTCTGTGCTTAGGACATTATAACTTTCCAGCCTGAGAACATGACGCCACGTCGACACACCCACCTTGTCGTCCAGCTGTTTGTAGAGTTTGGCCAGCTCGGCCTCACACTTGTCCTTCTCCACGTCGGTGAGGCGGATGCCGGGCACGGTGGGCGTGGAGGCCGGCTTCTCGTTCAGTATGTTGTCCAGAGCCTGCACCTCGGCGTTGGCCTTCTCCTTGTCGAACTGCTCCTCCACGGGCACGCTCTCACCTGAGACACACGTTCAGGTGCGTTAGACACGTCGGTACACCACGAACGCTCTACAGCGTGGGAGGGGGCGGAGTCACAGGCTCACCGTTCCTCCAGCGGTTCAGCTCGTTCTCCAACCAGGTGACGGTGTTCCTCAGTGTCTTGTTCTTCTCCTTCTCCCGCTCGTACTTCTGCTTCCACTGCTCCGCCGTCAGCTCGACGTTCACCGTCACCGTGTTCTTGATGGTCTTTGCTCTGAATGCCGGAAAAAAAAAAGATCGCTTTACTCACGAGAAAAACTCGAATAACGAAACTTTACGCATCATCAAACGGGGAACATAGAAGTACCGACTGGAACTTCTCAAATCCTCTTCTTGGTTTGTTTTCTTTAAGCACAACTTTTCTGATTTTTAAAATTTGATATTTAAATATATTTCATGAGATGGGACCTGAATTAAAACATGAAGTCCAGTCGACATTAGTTTGGTCGCCGGTCTACTGACCTCTGTCCGAACATCAGGGTGGATTTGGTTTCAGCCTCGTTATAGGAGGACGGCGAGCAGCAGATGACGATGGTGGTCCGACAGTTCCCCCCCAGAGAGTCCTGCAGGATACGGGTCATCTTGCTGTCTCGGTACGGGATGTAGGCCTGAGAGTCCACCACACACACACACACACACACACACACACACACACACACACACACACACACACACACACACACACACACACTCAGATTTTGCGATCACAATAATTAACACAAATTCAAGCAAACTCGAGCAGCTTGCAGTTTTTTTTTTCCGCAAAAAAATGGTCGTCATCCGAATCTGTGCTGGAAGTATTAAAACATAAACTCCTAATTTCCAGTCAGTACGGCTCTCATCCTCTCATCTCCTCACCAAATAAAACTCTGTTCACCGGAGGAACAAACAGGAAGTGGCCTTCACAATAAAATCTTCTGATGAAATGCTTATTATCCATGGACGCGATCACTGAATGCTGCAGAAGATTTAAACACGTTCAGTTGAAAAAACACAAACCTCTGCTAACATAACATAATAAATAACCTGACCTCCCTCAAACATCAGGATCTGCTGCTCAAGACTGTTTATCAGAACCAGAACAGACCCAAAGTCTGGTGCTGAGATCGTACCCTGCTGTCCTGACAGCGAGGACGCAGCCAACAGGACGCAACGGCTGATGTTACACTTCTCACCAGTTTAGTGAAACTAGACGCGTGTTTAACGATAACTCCATACGACTCGTACGGATGCAAACAGCTCCGGTTCTTCACGGCTTCTGTTCTCAGCGAGGAGACAATGACGGGTTTGTTCTGGAGATCCGTCAGCGGCTGTCCGCCGCAGGTCGTTTACAGAGAACGGAGCCGCACAACAAAACAACTGTTGATCAAAGTGAAAGGCGTGAAATCGGTGCGGAGAAGCAGAAGGAAAGCATCGCCCGGAGGAAACGTTTCATCAGATCCAGTTAGTTCCTGCAGAAGGCTGAAAACGGAGCTTCCACAGAGAGCAGCACATTCACCACTTCCTCCTGGAGATCTGGTGATCGCAATCATTAACGCAAACACAAGCAAACTCCACAATATTTGCGGGAGTTTGCAATTCTTTTAAATTCCCACGAATTTTCAGCTGATAGTCCTTGTTTCTATATTCCAGTCACAGACGGTCTGTTCTGGAAACATACGCAGCTTTTAGGACCTTTTAGGAGCTTTTATCTCCACGGTCCTCTAAGTTCAATAAATACATTAAAAAGCATTAGAACTAAAATATTTCTGTGATGTGCAGCATGATTATTATCAGAGGAATTTTTTACAGATTTATTCCTTTATCAGGTGGTGATTAAAAAAACAAAAAATATTTTACTGAACCTGCAACTTTTTCTAATTCCCGCAATTTTACACAAAAAAACTCACTTAAAACTCCACAAATTACAGAAACCTTTCTGAGAAAATCCGCCGCAAAATCAAACATTTTTGATCAAAAACAATCACTAAAAAAATTGCGTTCTGTAGTGAAGATAAAAGCTCAAGCTGCTGATGAAATGACCAAATCAAACACAAGGTGCTCCTGGATCTCTACGATGGAACAGATTTCAGAAGCCAGGCCGAAGGGTGAAGAGCGTCACTGACCGTTCCTTCAGCCAGCGCCGAGATGACGTTCCCCAGGGACGACAGGGACTTGTTGATGTTCTTGGCTTCGTCCAGCAAGGCTCCCTCTGCTCCCGTTTTACTGACCTGAAACCAGAGAGTCACTGAAGCTCAGAGGAGGACGTGGAACTTGAAGCCGGCCCGAAGTACCGGCACACAATAACAGTTCAACTTTTTAAGTTCACCTTTTCACTTCCAGCCAGATCCACCAGGTAGAGCTTCCCACTCAGCTTCTGCTCCGTCTGAGTGTTCTCCTGCTTGACGTTGATCAGGAAGATGCTGTGACTCCTGGAGCTGTGCTCATTCATGTCTGGGGGAGAAGGAAGGGGAGGAGGAGGAGGAGGTCAGAATAAAACCTCTGCACTCAGTGGATTTCTTCCTGACATGATGATGAACATGTGGAGGACAGGACGCCGTCTTACTCGTGACTGCTACATGTCTGTTGGATTTGCCTTCATCGATGGTGTCCATGACTTCATCTGGGCTGCAGACGAACCTCTCGGTGCAGCCCTGTGAGGAAGAACACCAGCAGGTGAGAACATCATCATCCTCCTCCGGCAGCTTCCAGCCTGATCAGACAGGTGACGGGAGGACGGACTCACCTTCACGTAGGGAACTCTGTTTTTGTCTTCATGCACGGACAAGTTGGTCTTCGACACTGGAAAGAAGGAGGCGTGTTTAAGTTTGGTTAAAATGTTTGAGTCTCTGGTTCTCCTGCAGATTTGAAAGCTGTAACCTCCATCCAGCAGGAAAATATAATGTCATGTAAGAGCTGGACAGAGAATAATAAAACAGACACAACATGAAGATATTTTCATGTTTCCTCTGATATATTCAGTGATCCACATTAAGAGCATCGAGTGTTCAGTTCTGGCCTTCAGCAGCTCCTTCTCTCACATCCATATTCATCCACTCTTTTTAACTTCATGAGAAACACCAGAGGAAGTCTAACTGATATTATTCCTGTGAGATTTAAATCATGTTTTGGGGAAAAACACATTATTTATATCCAGCTGCGTTTCGGTGGAATAAACTGCTGATCTCGCTGAAAGTAAACAGTTTTAAATCAGATCTTAAGAATAAAAAAAGAAGATTCTTTATGAAGTCTGTTATTAGTGATCAACCCGTCCTGTATGTTTTGAATTTTGTCAAATAACTCTATCTGTATATCTATCCGTCACTCACCGTCCAACAGGTCCCGGATCTTGTCTAAGTAGATTTCAAAATATGAAACCTGTGAACAGAAGAAGTAGTTCATCATGTGGAGATCAAACTGGAGAATCTAAAAACCCTGTGAGGAGTTCGTCTGGTTTCCTGCAGCGCAGCAACACGCTTTACAAAAGACAGCATCAACGTTTAAAAATAATAATTAAAAAAGCCAAACATTTACAATATTTAACACCATCGCTTGCATCCAAAAAATACTCAGAAACAGCAAACTACAAAACTGATTCTACCTCATTTAATAAACACATGCATCTTGTCCTGTGTGCTTACTTTGATATGAAACTCCAGGTTCTCGTCCATGGAGTAGATGTAGTTGAAGATGTCTTGCACTATCCGGGGGATGATGCCCATTGCATCTGTGTCGTGGAGGTTCCCCTGCAGACACGCAGCAGCTGGAGGTCACGACCAAACCTCAACAAATAAAGACGCACTGATATTTGAAATAAACCTCCTTACCTCCATGGTGTGTGTTTTACCAGATGACGTCTGCCCGTACGCAAAAATGGTTCCATTATATCCCTCCAGAACATCTGCAGAACACAGAACAGAACTTAGAGAGGTTTTCTTTACGTTTCATACGTCATCGCCGTGTTTAAAGATGCTACGTTAAGAAAAGTGAGAGCTCACCTTTTACGATCTTCTGGGCGCAGGCGTTGTACACTTGTTCCTGTGACGTACTAGACTGGAACACTCTGTCGAACATGTACGGTTTACCCTGGGATGAAGAGGAGAAGAGGAGTGAGTGACAGGTGAAACGTGTCCAGCAGGAGTTTGTGTGAAATCTCTGAGATGTATTCAGCCTCGCTCCTTCGGTTTACGTCATAAATGGAGACGATGATCAGTGTCAGGATGAAGAAGGGATTTTTATTTTTTTTACGTGGCAAAACAAAACGTTTAGCGAAGCTGCAGAAACAGAATAAAATCACTCCGGGAACTCAGGGTGAACGTTGAATATGTTTCATGTTCATGAGAGCTGATAACAGACCAAACATTAAGGAGCAGCTTACATGCGATTTTTCCCGGATTATCGATGAAAATCCAAGAATTGGATCCGAACTGTGTCAGCAGATGATCAGTATTCAGTGACTCTGATGGGACGCAATAAAAACCTGATCTCAACATAATTCAACCTCCAGCAGCTGCGTTTAGTTCAACTTCTCTCCAAACCTTCAGTCCTCCTCTCAGAGGCCGAGCCGCCGTCAGCAGACAAAAGAGGAGGCTGAAGTTTAGCGTGCCCGCTGCTGACCCCGTCACCTCCACTCCCGTCTAACGGGATTACAGCCTGGACTTGTGACTGCAGGGAAATGTGTTGTTGGAGTGTTTATAAGTTCATAAATGCTCGTTCACAACCCGGCGCCGCCGACGGCTCTGAGGGAGTTCACTCAGTCCACGATGAGTCTGCAGCCTCCTCACGCTCCCTCAAATCTAACAGAGTTTGTGTTGCTAGGCAGATCAGCTTCAGTGATTTTTTTTTAGCCACCCTTACTTCCTGGTAAAAAAACAAAGACAAAAAAACAGGTGTTGATTGCTTCCTGGTTATTTACCTGCTGAAAGGAGGTAGAAGCTCTTTCACTGATCTCCCTCTAATCCTTTTGTTTTCTTCCATCGCCATACGTCTAAAAGTAGCTCGGAGCTGCTCTGATGTGGCGTTTCCAGGCTCACGTAAAAAAGGGAAGCGTGACGGAGACGTAACGGACGCCAGAATTATTCAGCTGCTGCAGGCTGGCGGAGCAGCTCGGAGACGACACCCAAACCACCATCATCTGGAAACTTCGTCTCACTCTCTGGTCAGAGTGACGTACAGCTGTGAGGGTGGACCGCACCGTCACATTCACCACCAGACTGAAGTCTCCGTGGAGCATCACCACCACATGTCTCCCCATCAGGCTCCTCAGGCCACGCCCCCTGGACCGCCTCAAAACACAGGAGCTCAGAGCTGCAAAAAACAAAGTGTACCGCTATAATAATGACCCCTCCCCACCCGGTGGCCCGGCCCAGCTGCCTGCTCTGATTGGTCCAGCAGCTGGTAACCAGGAGAGCAAACACAGGCGGCGGTGGTGGGGGGGGGGGTGATTACCCAGGAGGCCTTACTGCGCTGCTGTTAGCACGGCCGCTCCTCAGAGCAACATCCACCGAGCTTCTGGCTCGCAACACTTGAGTCTCTCACAATGATATGTTGGCACGATGAGCTGGGCGGGGCCACAACACACCTTATATAGGGGCCACAACACGCCTTATATAGGGGCCACAACACCCCTTATATAGGGGCCACAACACCCCTTATATAGGGGCCACAACACCCCTTATATAGGGGCCACAACACGTCTTATATAGGGGCCACAACACGTCTTATATAGGGGCCACAACACGTCTTATATAGGGGCCACAACACCCCTTATATAGGGGCCACAACACGTCTTAAATAGGGGCCACAACACGCCTTATATAGGGGCCACAACACCCCTTATATAGGGGCCACAACACCCCTTATATAGGGGCCACAACACCCCTTATATAGGGGCCACAACACCCCTTATATAGGGGCCACAGCACCCCTTATATAGGGGCCACAGCACCCCTTATATAGGGGCCACAACACCCCTTATATAGGGGCCACAGCACCCCCTATATAGGGGCCACAACACGCCTTATATAGGGGCCACAACACCCCTTATATAGGGGCCACAACACCCCTTATATAGGGGCCACAATACCCCTTATATAGGGGCCACAACACGCCTTATATAGGGGCCACAACACGCCTTATATAGGGGCCACAACACGCCTTATATAGGGGCCACAACACCCCTTATAGGGGCCACAACACGCCTTATATAGGGGCCACAACACGCCTTATATAGGGGCCACAACACCCCTTATATAGGGGCCACAACACCCCTTATATAGGGGCCACAACACGCCTTATATGGGGGCCACAACACGCCTTATATGGGGGCCACATCACCCCTTATATAGGGGCCACATTGAGGCCGTATAGGGGCCACATCACCCCTTATATAGGGGCCACATCGAGGCCTTATATAGGGGCCACATCATGCCTTATATAGGTGCCACATCGAGGCCTTATATAGGGGCCACATCACAACCTTATAGGGGCCACATCAAGACCTTTTATAGGGGCCACATCGAGGCCTTATATAGGGGCCACATCACAACCTTATAGGGGCCACATCAAGACCTTTTATAGGGGCCACATCGAGGCCTTATAGGGGCCACAGACAGAGCCAGTGTCAGCTGAACTGTTGAAGAAGTGTCCACAGCTCCGTTGTGACAGGATGAATAGTCCCGTTGTGCTCCACGTCCACCAGATAAATCATCGGTTCAGCTCCGAGGAGGACGCGAGTCATCCGTGATCAGTTTCTATTGCTCCTGTAAACTCTTTTAACAGCCGGGTTTCTGTACGTGAGCTCGTTATGAAGACACCAAAGTCCACGGAGACACAAGACAGGTTGTTGCTAAAGCAGGCGAATGTTTAACTATGTTTATTATGTACAAACTGGAGATGTGAGCCAGCTGTTCTGCTCCCTAATTACTAGACTATGAAGACTTATTGAGAACGTGCCATAAGAGACCAAGGTTGTGTAATCCTGTTCAATACATCCTTTATGTAAATAAAACAAAGCACCGTGACAACAGTCCCACATGGAGCAGGGCAGATTAACGAGGTCTTTAATCCTCATCACGGATCATTCAACTTTAAAGGACAGATTACACTTCGGTACCAGGAATTATAATTATAAACTAATGTCCTCACTACGTTTTAATATGCAGTCGATCCTCAAAGTGTCCAGTCACCGAAGGCCAAAAATAATCAAACTGGATGTCCTATAATTATATCATAATTAATTAATAATGCATACTGTTTTATTATGTGTATTTCACCTTTTGTCTTGTGTTTTCTGCTGTTTGTTTCCACCGCGGTGACAGGAGCAGGTCGGTTAGCTGCTGTTAGCTTGAGTTCAGCAGCATTATTAGAAGGAACCAGCTAGCCGAGGCCGGCTAACCTGTTAGCCACAAATCAGAACGGTCTGATGGTAACTGATGGTTCCTGGTTCCAGAGGAACTCCTCATCAATACCTCCTGATGGTTCCTGGTTCCAGAGGAACTCCTCATCAATACCTCCTGATGGTTCCTGGTTCCAGAGGAACTCCTAATCAATACCTCCTGATGGTTCCTGGTTCCAGAGGAACTCCTCATCAATACCTCCTGATGGTTCCTGGTTCCAGAGGAACTCCTAATCAATACCTCCTGATGGTTCCTGGTTCCAGAGGAACTCCTAATCAATACCTCCTGATGGTTCCTGGTTCCAGAGGAACTCCTAATCAATACCTCCTGATGGTTCCTGGTTCCAGAGGAACTCCTCATCAATACCTCCTGATGGTTCCTGGTTCCAGAGGAACTCCTCATCAATACCTCCTGATGGTTCCTGGTTCCAGAGGAACTCCTCATCAATACCTCCTGATGGTTCCTGGTTCCAGAGGAACTCCTCATCAATACCTCCTGATGGTTCCTGGTTCCAGAGGAACTCCTCATCAATACCTCCTGATGGTTCCTGGTTCCAGAGGAACTCCTAATCAATACCTCCTGATGGTTCCTGGTTCCAGAGGAACTCCTCATCAATACCTCCTGATGGTTCCTGGTTCCAGAGGAATTCCTCATCAATACCTCCTGATGGTTCCTGGTTCCAGAGGAATTCCTCATCAATACCTCCTGATGGTTCCTGGTTCCAGAGGAACTCCTAATCAATACCTCCTGATGGTAACTCGGAGGGGGAGCGGGGACCGAGTTCTCCGGCCGGTGCTCAGCGACATGTCCGACCCGGGCCGGCCGGTGTGTTTCGGGGCTTTGTTGAATGACAGCTCGCAGGACGACCGCGAACAAAAGACATTTTACGGCAACTCGACCGAGATGTGACGTTCAGTCTGCTGCTGACTGGCAGCAGCTACTCAAATAAATCAAGGATCAGACGGTTCCGACCGGGCCGGGGCCGGGCCGGGACCGGGCCGGGGCTGATGGAGGTGCCGCCGCCGAGGGCCGGTCAAGCCCCGGCTAACGTGCTAACGAGCTAACGTGCTAACTCCCGCGGCCGACAGGACAATCAGAAATGGCGGCCCGCTGCCTGAGCTGAGGCCCCCGGCAAGAGGCGCATCCAGC